>NC_092860.1:106059405-106087324 GCF_032062135.1 Pyxicephalus adspersus | reverse complement strand
TATGCCCCTGTACCTCTGCATTCGGACCATAAGACGCACCCTGATTTTCCCCCCACTTTAGGAGGAAAAAAAGTGCGTCTTATGGTCCGAAAAATACGGTAGTTATCCATGCCTGGGAATCTTCTGTTCTCACCTGCTGTGAATTGCCTCCATGGAACATTTATGTCCAGCAGTGAGAATATACTGCAGTTGAAATTGATTTTCAGATCATGGTGATATTATTGTGGAAAATTGCAATTTTTGATAACGCTACAATTGCAACCAGAACTTGCACAGATAGGACAGTTATATAAAAAAAAAATTAACATTTATTAAGTTATATGCCATAAACCTGTTGCACACTGCAGATTATATAGACAGTTATGTTGTCTGTACAGTCCATGCTCAAAAATGTATAGGGCCTAGTTTACATAGTTACCTTCACATGACATGGTATAAAAAATAACATACAGGCTCTTTGCCAGTCAATAACAAAAACTGCTATATTTATTCCTTTAAAGACCAACCATGATGGTTGTTGTTGTTGTACCCTAACAACCTAATTTTCACCATATTGCAGTGTATTTGCTGATGTGAAATGTAATTATTTACTAGCAGCCATGGTACCAGTAAAATATTTTTTTTCAATTCAGGTTATTGATGATTTATTAAATGTGCATGGCAGTTGATTTATTTAATGTACATTTCAAAATGACTGTATTATATTGTACACACGAAGTTTCAACCAATGTGAAAAGCTATTCTCCGTGGTTTCCAGTAATGATTTTTTTTTTTGCAGGGTACATTTAAATTTAAGGCAGAGAGTGACCTCTTTCTTGCAGAGCACCACAAATTGTTGCTGTATGATGGCAAGCTGTCGAATTCAATTGCCTTCACATATAACCCAAGAGCTACAGATGCTCAGCTCTGCCTGGAATCCTCTCCTAAAGATAATGTCTCAATATTTGTTCACTCCCCCCATGCCTTGATGCTTCAGGTACAGCTTCCTGGCTTTCTACATTGCTGTTTTTATTTAAACTGAATTTGGGCTGTGTCATGAAATTGCTATTTGTTAGTTTTTAGACTTGATCTGTTTTAGAAAGCTGTTGTTATGATAACTAATTTAGTGTGTTAAATTCTATTTAGGTGGGTTAGTCGAAATGAGGTCAATGAGCTAAATAACAAATTAATTTTTTATGTTGCCCAGTATTTGTTTATTTGGTGATCTTGGTTCTACATGTTTCCATATCACTTAGATTAAGGGTTATAAATCAATTCTTTCCATATTGTGAGCTGCCTAACCTTGCTCCCTCAGCTCCCAGTGTCTGAAACCTTATTAGTTGAAAAGCACTGTGTAATGCTCTGGAGCCCAGTTGGCTTATGGGTGCTAAATCTCCTCCACATATTTAGATTTCTGCTGTGCTGGAGAATATTCAAAGATGACATTAAAACAGAATAAAGTAGTTATTTAATAGAATATTTAAATAAATTTAATCACTCTTAACAAGTGTCTTACTGAACTATATTTATATATATATTTAAAGGATGTCAAGGCTGTTCTAACACACTCTATTCAAAGTGCGATGCACTCCATTGGAGGAGTTCAGGTTCTCTTTCCTCTTTTTGCTCAGCTGGATTACAAACAGCATGGCTCTGATCATATTGACACTTCAGTCTGGTGAGTAAACGACTCTAGTTTTTTAAATAATGTTTACTAAATGATCACGTCATATATCCATAGCCATATCGAACCTATTCAGAGGGTTTTATTAACATGTATTTATCTATGTTGCTCTTGTATTGTGATCTAGAATTCCAGTATTTATGTAGGCTGTACCAAATATAGGTCTGTGTTAAGGAGATAGTTTGTAACTTTTTGATAGTTACATAAGAAGTTATGGTGGTGCATGCTGGCACATCCTGGAGTGGTTACAAGAATTCGTCAAAGACAGTATGATTACAACCTGATAACCAGATGTAGGTTTTACATTGGGCTAAGTGCACTAGCTCCGTTCACGAATTGTAAAATGCTGGTGGTAGGATATATAATGGTTGGTAATTTTTCCTAAAATGGTTTATTTTCTTATCTTTCCATTATTGTGTGTACATTTATTATTTGTAGTGCTAAAATGTTATTTTATGTACTTTTTTTTGCTTTTGCAAGTTATTTAATTTTTTTGCATCATTGGTTCAGCTATTTTGTGTTTCATGGAAGATGGTATATATATATATATATATATATATATATATATATATATATATATATATATATATATATATATATATNNTATATATATATGTATATGTATGTATATATATATATATATATATATATAATATATATATATATATTTATTTGAAGATTAAAAATACATTTTAGTAATAGAAATATTGGAGCTAATCTGTTCAAATTTGGCAATATTGTAAATTGTGTCATAAATAAAAATGTAAAACTAAGTGTATTGTAAAAGGAAACCAAGAAATTATTTATTTACTTTTTGGAAAAAGTGCTGTTAAATTTTTTGCTAATTGTATACCAGTTTGGTAGATTTGCCTATCTATTTGTTCTCGTTACCACTTCACTGAAACATAGGGAAATATCCTTGCAATGATTTTTTTTCTAGGAATCTTCCAGGACAGCAACCTAAGAAACAATTGTCTCCCCTGTTTAAAGAAAACATTATAGAAAACAGTTAAAATCCCTTCCTGCTTCTCTTGTCCCTCAGTCCCATAGTTAAAATAAAGTAGAATACTGCCATCAGTGCAAGAGGGGTAATAACAATGGCATCTCCAAAGGGTGGGAGGTTGGTCTAATGACCTCAGATGTACCTCGAGAAGCCGTTAACTGAAAGTCTATTACATAGACTCTCCTCAGTCATCTTTTAGGACAGCAACCTGAAAGGAAACAAGCAACCAAGCTTACTTTAGGGTTGTCTACTGCAGACCACTAAATCTACGGATTCTGGACTGCGCATTTGTGAGGAGCCATGTGTCACTCAAAGGGGAGGGAACTTCCCCCAGAGTGGTATCATGATGCCAGAACCCGACCACTGCTCTGAGCCTGCGATGGGGACAAGGTCTGCGGCTCTGGCCAGTGCGCCCCCCCAAGCGAGGTCCTTCTCCTGACTCCACTAGGGGGTGCATCATCCAGAGCCACGGACCACTGCTGGTCTCCGTGCTTTCGCGGCCCAGCTGTCAGACGGCCGCGGCACACTGGTGACCGGTTTGGGGACCCCTGGTCTACTGCCTATAAATCTTTTCTTGTGAATACCTTGAAACTGTCATAACTGGACCAAGTGCTTGTCCTAAGAGCCAGGTTTGCTCTGCTTGCAACCTTTTCCTTGACTACTAAAGAACACCAGAGAATGATGGCTTAACGTTCTGAAACTTCTGATTATTTCCAGGTATTTTAGGAGGTTTCTGCATCCAGATAGTAAAAGCACTCTTCTGTAGGATTTTTGTGGTATGAGCAAAAAGTATGTGAATTTACCAAGGAAAGTAACAAGAAGGCCATACTTTGTTGGTATAAATTGTGGGGGGATTCTTTGTTTTTCAGATTAGATAAATTAGTTGGACAGAGATGGCACATGACTTCTGCTGATATTTTTGCAAACTTCATTGGGGCTTTTGTCAGACTAAAAAGGTGCAGCTTTTACCTGCTAATGGTGGGTTACCTGTTCTGTCCAGATAGCAAAATACTCAATAGTATTTCATATTGTCAGGATATATTGTCATGTGAAGGTTTAACATGACCATGTAGACTTTCTTTAAGAGGGTTATTTTCTTATCAAATAGTTTTCTATTTTGAACTTCCTGTACACCAAAAATTTACTTATCTTACTATCATACAATACTATTACTACTATATACTTACTATCATACAATAATTTTGATATTTTTAACAACAAATATGTGGTATTAAAACCCCCTGTAGTCCGTCGGGACAGGAATCACAACCTCCTGATTTACATATGTTTATCCACACTGCCTTAAGGTCCTGGCTTTCTTCTGTTCCACTCATAATTTCTTTCTGGCAGGATCACTAATAGGAGTTAAACATTTCAATTTATGGCTTTTTCTCACTATCTGTACGATAATGAGACGGACTAGAATTACTCTGTCAGAATTTAAGTGTTTCTCCTCAAGAGTCAAAAGTTAATAGTTTACACTCAAATGAATGCGAGAAGCATTACAGAATGCAAAATGAAGTTTGCTACACACTTGCCCTTATTCCTGTAACTTTTCCCGCCAAAAGCACTAAAAGGCCAGGATAGCATGGGTTCCCAGCGGTCCCATCCCTGTTGTACACTATAGAAAGAAGACCAGGCAAGATACCAGGCACCAGGAGGTTCAGGAGTTGTATCTCAACTTGGGGCCCAAGATCCTATCAGGTTATGGATAGCAACCCTGCAGTATAGCTGCCATTCTCACAAAATAGACCTCTGGTCCAGTGGTTCTTGGTTGAAAAGAAAAAAAAAAAAACATCAAACATTGTGCTGATTACTAGATGACAATTAACAATTGACAATTAAGAGTTTTTACGGTGTACTCTTGTGTATTTTAGTAGATGATTTAGGCAAAACAAAGTGGAACAAAATTTCTGTTAAGTTAGAACAAATCTTCTGGTAACAATTGTCTAAGTTAATTTAGTTTTTAGAAGAAAATGTATCTTCTTTCTTCACCCCCAGGGGTTTTAACCCCTTGTACATTGTTCAAAAATGTTCTAACTATACGTTAATTTTAATAATCTTTGATTAAAATGAATTATTGTGTACATTTTCCAGCTTTGATGAAATATCTAAGACTATTTCCTATTTTATTGTCTTCTGTGTAGTTCTACACTTTTAGCCTTCATTTTGGAGCTGCTGAAAAACTCACTCGCTATGCAAGAACAGATGCTGTCTTCAAAGGGCTTCCTTGTGATAGGATACAGTCTCGAGAAGGTATTTGAGTGTTACCTGGGCATTGAGGGTGGAGAGATTATGTATATTACATTTCTTGGCTTTCTTTTTGGATATTCTAGTTGCTTGGCTCTCTCTTGTTACTCTACCAATTAGTGACCCTAAACATGCAAATTGGTCTGTCTAATTTTACCGGCTGTGTTCTTGTTAAGGGTTTCAGACAATTTTGATGATCACAGCATTAACAATTTAGTCAGGCAGCTATCGTTTTCAAAATTAGCAGTGTCTGCGCCATATAATTTCATAATGCGTTTCTTTTACAGTGGCTGCACTGGGGTTATCATCAAAAACAAGCAGCGGCTACTTCCATTTTCCTGTCCAGAAAGTTATTTTTCCTAAACAGTAATACTAATTCTGTGTTACTACCACATTGTAATAGTTAGCTACATGCAAGCATGGGCAAAAACTTTATTGGGAATTACAGGTTTTGAGATATTTGGAAAGATGTTTGGCAGTGTGTATGTGTGATCACCAGCATATCTAACTGTTGCAAGCACTGCTTTACTAATGTTTGTTAAGGCCAACATAACTTGACTGTCCATAGCATGATTTTATTCCTAATAAGTTTTTTGTTTTGTTTTAATGCTCTTTGTATAAGCAGGTGTGATGTGTTTTTACATTGTATCTTGATAAGTTATGATATTCTCAAAGGTAAGACATATTAATTGTTTTTTTTTTCCCCACATATGTCTATGTGCAGTCTTCCAAAGCGCATGTCACGCGATTAGTCTTAGAGCTCAGCCTGGCATTTTCAAAATACCTAAGCACTTTACACAATGGGGTTCCCTTACTGAAGCAGCTCTGTGACCACATCCTTTTGAACCCAGCGATATGGATTCATACGCCAGCAAAGGTTTGTGAGGGGCTTTTTTTCTTGTGATTGGTTATAGAAACAAATATAATAGCAAATCTTCTGTAAGCCAAACTACATTTTTACTTTAGAAATGAGAATAACAAATGTATGCTAAAATATTAATGCGGGTTGCTAATGCTCAACTTATGAAAAAACGTTGTGTCGGACAACCCTGAAATCGGAGAGTCTGCTAGGCTGTTACGTACTTTCACTACATTGTGAAGGTCAGAAATGGCAGGCTCAGCTGTTGAAATCCATTTCTTACTATTTCTTTAAAAAATTGCCACATTTGAATAACAGGTGTCTGCAAAACACAACACTTTGTATACTTAAGTTCCTTTTTGCACATATGTTAATGTGATACTACATGCATTGATATACTGTTAAACACATAAACGCATGCTTTTGTACATGTGTAGATGTGTGTTTTGTGGTTGTGTTATGCCAAGTAGCAAAAGAACATTCATGAGTGGAATTTTTTTCCCTACACACTGAAACCTGCAAAAGAAAGCTCATGATACCATTTTGTGTTATTCATTTCAGTAGGCATGCTTAATATATAAAATATGATGAGATGGTGTGAATAGGCCCCAACAAAATAAATAATTTTTTTTATTAAAGAAATAGATTTATAGTAAAACACCTGCACACAGTTCTTCCCTTTCTTTTACCAACATCCTTATATGCAGAGATCTGAATTCCTGTCCCTGGTGCCAATTTTGCTTGTCAGTAAAGCCATATGTGAACAAATTGTGGTACGATCAACGTATTTGATACTAATGTTGACCATCTATAAAAAAACAAAACGACACATTCACTGCACAGTCCTGCAAGAGAAATGCCTAATAAAGTAAACTGTATATGAGCTTGCTCCAAAATTCAGTTATTGTGATCAAGAGATCTCAGAAAACTGTCACACATGACCTGACGGTACAACCGAGAGACATGTTCTAACCTGGCTGATGTAGGTTCTTTAAATTCTGCACCTGATACTGTTTTTTTGTGGGTAAGGACAACAATATTATTTTCCTTTTCCTGACCAATTTAGTTTAACATGTATGATCTGAAGAGGGTTTTCTTTTTCACTCTGAAGGTACAATTGGCCTTGTATACCTACATGTCAACTGACTTTATCAGCACAGTTAATATCTACAATGCAGTGCGACGAATTGGCACTGTTCTCCTGGTGATGCACACACTGAAGTACTACTACTGGATTGTTAACCCCCAGGACCGCAGTGGAATTATCCCTAAAGGGTTGGGTATGCTAAATATTTGACCACCTATTTTTTTTTTTTTTATGCTTTTGTGTCCCAGGAGTAAATTGGTATGTTTGGTGATGTCTTTTCACTTTCTGATAACCTATCCCACTAGCCTCTGTGTGCTTTTGTTTGGGGATCATTTTTACTTTAAACCTTTGTAGTGACTAATTTCTCCTGTTTAAACACTTGCAGACACTGAGAGTGCTACATATTATTATTATTATTATTATTATTATTATTATGATTAATAAACAGGATTTATATGGCGCCAACATATTACGCAGCGCTATACATTAAATAGGGGTTGCAAATGACAGACTAAAACAGACAGTGATACAGGAGGAGTGGACCCTGCCCTGAAGAGCTTACATTCTAGTAGTTTATCTAGTTTAGCTATATAGATAATATAAGGAAAATTATAGTACACAGGGTTACATGGGTGTCAAAGTGATCTGTCATTTGTAAATATTGCTGAGGCCCTAGAAGGAGGGATACAAAGTAATATTGTTACCGTATTTTTCGGACCATAAGACGCACTTTTTTCCCCCCAGAAGTGGGGGGAAAAAGTCCCTGCGTCTTATGGTCCAAATGTATCAAAATGTATCCTTCCCAGCTGCTGTCCCGTCCCGTCTCCTGTTCAGCGTGGCCAGAGTGACTGTGACTCCTGTATCTTGCTCCCGGCGTCCTCCCACTCTCAGCATGATTGGCTGAAAAAAGTCATGCTGTGTTCCCTGAATAGCGTGCTGAAGATCACTCACAGCACACAAACACAATGTAAACAAATGTTATATTGCAATCCGATTGTCATACATTGTATGACATTCGGATTACAACTGAAAGGAAATACTCACCCAGTGTCCGCAGCTCTGCTTGCTGGTATCTGTAGTGAGATGCAGAAATCCTACATTTATTTTAGGACACTATTTGTTTCAGAATCTTTTTTTTCTTCATTTCCCTTCTCTAAAAAACTGGTGCGTCTTATGGTCCGAAAAATACGGTACTTTTGTATCCATTGCTTCATTCATGTGTGGATCAAAGGCATGAGCTTTAATTTGCATACATTGTCAGTTTAATCACCCTGACAATGAAGAGAAAGAAAGTGCTTGTGAATGGAAAAAAACACTGCTTTTCCAGGTTTTTAAAAAGCCAGAACAAATACTTATAAATGCTTGTACAGGCTTTTGTAAACCCAAGCCTTTTTTTTGTCTGAAAACGATCCTGGACACCTTGTTGTACAAGGTAGGCTTCCAAGAGCATTTGACAGCAACACTTTTCAGAAGCAGGGCTGAACATGCCCTAACAGAATCATAATTTTAGGGTTCTATTTATAAAGAAATGAATCTGACATTCACTAACACACTCCCTGCTGGAGGATCTTCCAGGTCCATGTGTTTAAATGGCTGGAATTGATTCTCTACCAGGAAATGTCTGATTTTCTGCTTTATGCACCTTAGTGTCAATTTAAAAATGACAAAATATAAAATACTGTTTATGTTTATTTATTAAGTAGCAATATTGTTTTTTTAAAAAGCAATAAGCAAATGAGACATTAAAGTATGTTTTGTCTGAGTTGCATAGAAAATAAAATGATTTTTGCAAGACTGCATCATCGAAAGAAAAACCATGGTTAAAAAAACATACAGATTTTTTGTTAAAAACAATTGTGCTTTAGATAGTTAATGTAATGGTTTCTTTTTTTTTTTTTTTTCCTTTCTCACAAGATGGAGTTCGGCCTAACCAGAAGGAAATTCTTTCGCTCCGAGCATTTCTGCTTATTTTCATCAAGCAGTTAGTTATGAAGGTAGTAAATACAAATAAGTCTTTTTGTTTAGAGCTAATCAGTAGGTTTGATCTAGTTTTTGTTGTGATTTGTTAGTTATTGTTGTTACTAATCTTATTATTTAAGTTATTAGTAGTCAGAAGTTTCAGTGACAGCGAAACTGATATGTAATAGCTTTATTCTCTGGTTTTATATCTTGTATTTTCTTGGCACCCATTAATTTAGTAGGTGTTCTTGTCATTCATACTCCATTCTAAGTCTACTGTACTTCCATAACTTTATTTTCATATTTTGCTTACTAGACCTCTCAACTTTCTATGGTTTTCTTTAAGGATTATGGAGTGAAAGAAGATGAACTGCAGGCAATTCTAAATTATTTGCTCACAATTCATGAGGTACATGAACCATTTACTACAAATGTCTGTGTGTGTTTTTGCCACATGGTGGCACTGTTTTAAAGGAAACCGTTGCTTTTTTTTTTTTGCAGAGGGAATTACCAGGGTCTATGCTGCTGTGATTGCTCAGTACTAAATTAATATCTATTATAATTTAATTATCTTGTATTTATGTAGTGTCAAACAATTAGGAAGCGCCAAACAGAGCAATAGTCTGTCACTAACTGTCCTTCAGAACTACCCACAATCTAATGTCCTAACCATATTTGAAGGCAAATTTTTGATGGGCACACTAATTACATACTATTGTGTTTTTGGTATGTGATAGGAAACCAGAGTACCCAGAGGAAACCCATGCAAATATAGAGAGAACATGCAAAGTCAATATAGGTGGAGTCCTGGCCAAAATTCAAATGTGCAGCAAGGCCAGTGTGCTAGCCCCAGATCCACTTTATTTGTATTCTAATTTGTGTCTAATCGAAATGTTTATAGGATTTTATTTAAAATGTTGTGTGGTAAGGTCATCTGCTAGTCTGGGTCTTATATATGGCTTGTCCACCTAATTTGCATTGCTCAACTGCAGAGGATTATAACATTCACTGTAATCTAATTTGTGCTGCTTAGTTTGAACTCTATGATCTCCAAAAGGAAGATATGGGTATAGGTGCATCAGTAAAAAAATACATAACTATCACCTACTGTGTACTACTTTCATGTGTCTTTTGTGTTTGTTTTATTATGATGACACATGACCTAAAAGTGTTTATGCTTTTATAGGATTCAGAAAATTTTAGTAAAGTTTTCCTTTTAGAACATCTTGCATTTAAACCTTTTATTACTTTTTTCTAGACTTGCAGATTTTTTACTTTTTAATCACTGCACATTGGACTACTGATCAAAGAACTGTGTGTGTTAATCTATTCATGCTTTGTTTTTTTTAGGACGACAACTTGATGGATGTTTTGCAGTTACTTGTTGCACTGATGTCTGAGCATCCAAGCTCTATGATTCCAGCTTTTGATCAGAGGAATGGATTAAGGTGTTGAACTTTTATGCAGTGATTTAAGTTCCTAATAATTTTTTTTTTATTTTATTATTTTTCAGTTCGCTTTACATTTTGCATGCTCTTACTTATAACAGGGTGGTTTATAAACTATTGGCGTCAAAAAGTGAAGGAATACGGGTTCAAGCTTTGAAAGTCCTTGGATACTTTTTAAAGCATTTGTCAGCAAAGTAAGTAAATCATTTTATTTTGTTTAGTGTGAAACCAAAACACTGATAATTGTATATTTGGTGATTTTATTTTATGTAACACCAGGGGCTCTATTTATAAAGCTGGGAAACTGACATTCCCTTAAATATTCCCTGTGGCAGTAATCAATTATTGCCATTGAAACACCAGGGAATGTTTGGGGGAATTTCTGATTCCCTGCTTTATAAATAGAGCTCTAAACTTTTATAAAGTTTTTAAATGTTTGATACGTATTGTTTTGTGATTTTGTGACATTGGTGAGTTGATTTGAACTGATATCACAGATGGGATTCAAAACTAAACTAAATTGCCATGTTCTGGGTGGGCATTGCTAAAAAAGGAAGTTATGCTCAGCAAAATTTACAGATATGACATTCTCCGGTACTGGGTTATGGAGGCTGTCTCACCCGCTGCTATTTTTACCGCCACTAATTACAGGTTCCCAAGCATTTTCTTTCTGGTCCCTTATGAAATAATGTATGCAAAATTGAGTGGCTGATACACATTCTCAGTCCTTAGTTGCCCAGCAGCCTCTCAGTGTTTTAGTGGTTCTGCTGATTCAATGTAATATGCTCCCTTAGGGGCTGGTGTGATTTCTCTACCACTGGCTCTCCATCACTTTGTAGTGGACCCTCTCAGTTAGCAGGGACTGCAGTAGGGAAAGGAGGGACATGGAGTTGGCCAGGGCTTGGACCAGTGAAGCTAGCTAGTGAATTCCTGTGAATGTGTGAACTAGCTTCCAATAAGAATTTTCCCAAGACCACATCCACTAACTCAGGCAACTTTCACAGACAGTCATGTGGTCAAGAGATGGCGGGTTGTCGTACGACAGCCAGTTTTTGATAGTAAAAATTGTTGGCGATGCCCAGCAAACAGACCTTGGGGGGAGAGAGCTCACTATAGTGTTCCTTTTTTCCCCCTAGCAGGTAGTATAAACCACACTGTGCATGCACTGCAAAGTGTACACAGACAATAAAAACAATTCTATAGATAAGCGGAAAACATTTTATGGCAGAAGATGTTTTGCTTTCGCCTTCACAAATATTCTCACCATTTTTCCCTCTTTAGTGTGCTCACCTTCAAATGACACAGCAATGAATATATTTACTCCAACAAAATGCTTTAACACCCCCCGTACTAAAAGCGATAACCCTGAGCCACAATCAGGGTAGCATTGTAAAGATCCTACCTGCTTCCCAAGATCCAGCGGTGTCCTCCAGAGATGCCCGGCTGGCTTCTGTGTCCCCTGGCGTTGCGTCCCTGGTGTGATCGATGGGATGCATGAAGCGTCAGTACGCTGGGAAGGCGTGGCCTTGTGGCAAATTTAAAAGCAGATTTCATTTTAATATGCTTTTAACACATTGATCACTGTAATAAAGTGATAAAAAATAAATCCAAATAAATAATTAAAAATAAATTAAATAATTATTACTAATTTAACAATAATATTGCATCCTTGTTTGGACAGATTTCAGTGTTTTGATTTGATGAAATTATTAAATTCAATCTATTGTTATTATTTTATTATTTTTTAATTCTAATAATTATAATTAATTGTTATATTATAATTTATTATTTGTATTTCAAGCTTTATCATACCCAGGAGTTATTCCTAACAATTACTGGCCTGCAATATTAAACAACAAATTTCAATGCAATGTACAATGTAACGCTTCTGACATAATCAGACTGCCAGGGAGGGTAAATGGACCTGAACTCAAAAAGTTAAGGTTTGCTGTCTTGTAGGACAAACATCAGAATGTCACGGGTGCCAAAGTAAAATCTTGAAAATGTACGTTTTGTCCAGATATCTTTTGGTATGTGATGGTGCTTAGGCACATTTGTGCATACACAGTCAGTATTGACAATTATACATAAATGTTGCATATAAATGGCTATATAACATGACAGTGATACTGGGACTATAATTTTACTAGATTTCTGTAAAAGCAGTTTATTTCTTTCCATCTCACTTGCTAAGAGGAAATCTGTCTAAAAAAGCCCCGGATAACAGACAAGGGTTCTTATCCCCTTCCACTTGTATACGAAAAAAAATTCCTTTTGCTGAGCATACTTTACAGTAGTTTTAATGAATTACCAATATATTAGTGTTGGTACTAATTCTAAATACCTACATTCAATGAAAATGTTCCTAATATAAGTATTCGCTATCTGGTACAGGAGGAAAGTTGAAGTTATGCAGGCTCATGGATTATTTTCTCTCCTGGCTGAGAGACTGATGCTGGAGGCGAGAACTATCACGGTTACAACATACAATGTGTTGTTTGAGGTATTATGTTCTTTTTTCACTGTTTATGGTAATATGTTTGTGCAGCCAGCACATTCAGCATCTGAGTGTTTGCTTTTCATGTATGTTTTGTAGATCATCTTTGTTTTATAGGATAACAGTGTTAAAAAATATTTTATTACATCATTTATTATTTAAATACAGGTCTACTAGCACTAAAATAATATACCAAGGTTAATTCATCCCAACATTTTCAGAGCTGGGTTTTGTCATGTATGCTTTTACTTTTATCTCATTGTATATCTTATTGTAGTAATACCAAGATCCAACACCTAAAGCTTTAATATCTGTCTTTTTAGATGTAATGTATTAGTTAGGCTCACACACTAAATTCTTCATAAACTCTGGGTGGAGAATATGTGAGGCTAAGCATTCCTGCCTCTTAGTTGCAGTTTTCTTTTGACTTCATGTTGTTTTTCTGCCATATAAAATCAAGCTTCATGTTATTTGTTTTAAATATCAGTGTGAATTACATCAGCAAAAGCCATATGAGGACATATTATAAGCTAATTGGGATTAGAAGTCAATTTGCTATAAAAGAGATTGCCAAGTTTAGGCACTCATGACATTTCATTTATATGTTGGCAGTTTTTTGCTCCTAATAATTCAAAGGTTTTTGCTGCTTCTCTCTCCAATTGTCTTAAGAGATGCATGAGTTGATTGCATTCTTACGTTCTAAGTCTTATTGTAACAGAGGGTTGGTTTGCTCTACAGATACTCATTGAACAGATTAGCACTCAGGTGATACATAAGCAACACCCTGACCCGGATTCATCGGTGAAGATACAAAATCCTTGTAAGTACACTTACTGTCTAAATATTCTGTGCTCACTAATATAATATGTGTCATAGGGTGTATATATTTTAGCAGTTTCACAGTGCCCTAAAAATTCTCAAAAAACTATATTCTTAAAGAACTAATATGCTCCAAAAAATTTCAGATTAAAAAGTTGTTTTTTTTTTTAAGTGATCCTAAAAGCTATAGCTACTCTTTTACGGAACTCTCCTCCAACACAAGAAGTCATGGAAGTAAGACGGATGTTCCTGTCGGATATGATCAAGCTTTTTAATAACAGCAGAGAGAACAGAAGGTATGTTCTTGTTCTTTATGCATTACATATTGAAAGAATAATAAACTTTTACCTTGTAAAATCTTCATATATAGTTGAAAAGAATTATAAGGACAATACACTATATACATTGTAGTGTAACATGTACGTTTTGCTTGTGACCCCTGTTGTTTTTTACTTTAAGGAGCTTGCTACAGTGCTCTGTCTGGCAGGAGTGGATGCTGTCGCTATGTTATTTTAACCCCAAAAACATTGAGGAGCAGAAGATCACAGAAATGGTGTATGCTATCTTCCGCAACCTCCTTTATCACGCTGTGAAATATGAGTGGGGTGGATGGCGTGTTTGGGTGGATACAATTTCTATCACACATTCAAAGGTAACTGCAAATACTTCTTGTTATCCAAAGTTTTTGTTAAAACTTGGTAATTTTAAAACACCAAAAGCTCTTGTATTTAATGTGGGTGAAAACAAGGACAAAAGCTGTTATGTGTAATTTAACTTTAAAGCTTTTTTTCTGGCAGTTTTGAGAGGTATTGTTGTTAAACCACTAAAGTTTATAGCTAAAACAATTCAACACTGACTTTTAATGTTTGATTCACATTACAGCCATGCAAAATCTTAAGCTATTCACAGACATTAGTGATATTTTCTAACAACCATAAGCCTTAACGAGTGCTGTTTGTCCTGCTGCATTCCACGCATTTGAAGACTGCATTACGATTCCTGTTGGTTGTTTAGTGATTTGACAGAACAGATTCTGTAAAATTAAAAAAAAAAATGGTACAGGGCTTGTGAATACATTTTCCAAGCACTGTATATATTAACCTCAGATATTCTTTACTACATTATATAGCACATTTCTTGTTACGGAAAAAAAAAAGTCTAAAAATGAAGTTCAATTAATGAAGTGAAGTCAATTAAAAGTGATTATTTATCAAGAGGGTTAGACAACTCCTGTGAGCAAAAAAATGCTTCTGAAAACAAATATTTGTAATTTTATTTGAAAGTGTTATGATAGATATTTGGGATGATCTTTAAAAAGATGTAATTTACTGCTATACGAAGTAACTCTTGTGTCATAGGCTTGGCATTTATATGTTGGCCCTTGTTTGCATTAATTTCAGTGCATGCTTGTTTTTCATGGCTCATTGAAAAAATATCTGCTGGCTAGCTTCTAAATTCCTTTAGGTTTTTTTGGCCTCTTGCATTTTATTCCGATTAAATCTAGCTCCTGACATTCAGTATAATGTACTTGTTTGTTCTGTGTCCACAAGAGGGTGCTGGTGTGCTGCAGACTAGTACAACTCTCTGGGATGGCAATGCAGAGAACAAGCATTGTGTTCTCTTTATATTTTTATACAAGGATTATTTTACGTTTTATTAATTTTCTTTTTTTGAATGAGAGCCTGTACATTTTATTGTTATACTAAGTAACAGATTGTATAGCCTTCTAAAATTTTTAAATGTATAAACAAGGTCTTTATGTAACATATATCTGTTCTTCGTTGCTGTTATAATTTCATTTGCAATTAACTCTTTACATTGTCCTAAGGAAGCCATAGCCTTTGGCGACCTAATTTAGGACACCTTTCTTCAATAAAAGCACAAATGTTCCAAAAGTGGAAAGGCTTTGCAGTGCTACATATCATGATACGTGCGTCTGCTATAAAAAGCCAAAGAAACTCAATTGCAATTTTATTGTCCAGTATGATAGATTTCCTGCCACCTTTGTAGCAGGGTAGCTGTTTGTCAATGTAGCCCTCTCCTCCCACAGCTGCACCACACTTTATAAGCAGTAACTGCTTCACCAGCATAATTGCACCGCTCTCGTTATTTTTCTCAAAAGTACAGAGAATGTCTCTGTCTTTTTTTGCTTTTGTTCTATTTTTCAGTATTGCATGCTACAGTAAAGGGTAAATAAACTGGGTAAAGATGTTTATATGTGTGTATCTTGTAAAATATGTGATTGTATACATTTATTTTAATTGAACTTACAATTACACTTAAATTCAACAAATTATGCATTTTTTAAGGTGCTGTTATATTTTAAACTTTGTATTGTCTACTTTCTTTTCTTTCCAAAAATACATAATTTCTATTAATTTCATGGTTTAAGGCAAACATTTGTTTTGCTACATTGTCTGTTGCAAAAAATCATACAAAGCATGTGTTTTGCAATTGACGTGATTAGCAATCTTCAAGCATGTGTGCCCTTTGACATTTAAATGTCCAGGTCATTGAACTTCTTGGCAACCAAGTCTAAGTGACTGCATATCTTTAACAAATTTAGGGATCTTCAAAAAGTGTCCACATATGAAATGTATTATAATTTCTCTTGTTACCATTACACGTTGACTCCAGTTTACTTAGTAATTTATATGTGAAGGAAAGCGCAACCCAGTGTAAATTATATATATATAAAAAAAAAAGTTTACAGTATGAAATTTGCTGGAAACTGCATCTCCACCATGTTCTGTGTCTTGATAGCTTGTTTCAATTTTATCTGCTTTACTGAAGACTTTTTGTTTGACATTTCCAAACAGCATGCAAGTTAGCAGATTTCAGTACAATGCATGGAATGTAAGGAACAGTTGTGTTTTGTGTAGAGCTCAGAATTGTTGAGAGCGTTCCAGAAGTGGGGTAAGGTTGGGAAGTTAAGTGAGCTATCATTATTCAAGCATCTGCAGTTCTTTTACTGGGTCAATTATTTCCATTCCTCTCTAGCTAGATGCCACTTTGGCATGATGCAAAGCAGGTTGGCCCTTTTTTGTTTTTGATTCTTTGATTAAAACTGGAGACTGTTGCAGTATTTGTTTTAGAACATCTGTTTTTTCCTTTTGCAATATATATGGATAATCCTGTTTAATCCTACATACTCCTATCACATTTTGTGTTCAGTTCTTTGTTTAAAAACATTTTCTTACGTTTCCTTTATTTATGAAATATAGAAACTATATTAATATTGAATACCCAATTTTTTTTAAACATTGGACAATCCAAAGCTGTTGTACCCCACTTGTTGCCTCATATCTCCCCTACAAAGCAACCAGAGTGTGTGGGGAAGATTAAACTAGCAGATATTTTCTTCCTAAGGGTGGCTTGTTGTTTGGTTTATCTATCTGCAGATTCTTGACCTTGCTGCTGATATATCGGCATGGAGTGCTGCTTCTAGTCAAACTTAATTTCCATCTTGTTACTGAAGTATTGCATCAATAAATGACAACAAATGTGACTGGCACAAAATGACAACTTCATTAAGGAGTATGGAATCAGTATTGAAACAGCTCGCTGTGCAAAAATAAATAAAACTAATTGTATAATTATTCATTCACATTTTAAAAAAATGTAGTTTTTATTATTGGCTGTTTTTTCATTTAACTATGTTTGGAAAATGACTTTTTTGGCTGTAGCAGCTTGCGTTGGACCAGACAAATCCAGACCTTTATATCAGCACTGTGAAATTGGGTTTTCTAGTCAGAGGGATACATAAAAAATCACCAATAGCTAGCCACACACTTTGTTTTATTGAAAAGTCTTAAGGTGCGTACACACTTCCAATTTTTATCGTTCCAATCGAACGACGAACGATCGATTGGGCAAAAAATCGTTCGTAAAAAAGTAACCAACGACGCCGACGAACGAGGAAAGTTGTTGGAAACGAACGACCGGACCGGCGGATCGGATTGGGCGACGATCGTTGAACATCGTTCGTGTGTACGGTCGTTCGTTGATCGTCCATGGTCTGAGCATGCGTAATGAACGCACGTTCGTTCACTTTCCTGTCGTGCACATAGTTCCTCTATCGCTCAAACGATCGTATCTATTGTGTGTACAATATCTACGAACGATCGTGTCGTTATCTCTATGTGCAGGATCGGTGCTATACGATCGTTCGTAGATATCGTGCAGGATCGTTCGTCGTTCGTTTTCCAACGATAATAATTGGAAGTGTGTACGTAGCTTTATTCATGCACAATAAATACCTTCAGATATTATTTGATCTTCAGACAGTTTTTCCAAATGTAGTTTTGCAGATATGAGATTAGTAGGACAAGAAAATTATTTATTGTGTACACACTGTGGCCTTGTACAATAGTGCTTGGTTTGCTTGGTTATTTAACTTCACAGAGTTAGTGCTGTGAAAAATTGTTATGGATTAACTTTCTAGTCAAAGTGGAGATTGATTGGTGTTTTAGCTGGCTAATTTAAACAGCATTTAGTATTGCTAATTAATTGCTTTGTAGAAGCTTTAAATTATATATGTAAGTGTACATACATTGAAGAATCTGTATACTGACTAGTCTTTTACAAAAACCCAGAGAAAAATCTGTATCCTGTCTGATTTGTGTGTATCATACTATAGATATTTTATAGTTATAGGTGGTTAGATATGTACAGTGAAATATCTAAAAAAAAAAAAAAAAAAAAAGTCAGGTATCCACAAAAATTTAGGAGGTTCTGGACTCAAGGTCTCAAGGCAATTTTATTATAGCATGATAACACTAGTACTACTCTCTTTAGTACTAGAGAGGAAAGAAGATTTGGTGACTAACTCACGTTTTTTTAATCTGAAGTAGAAAGGTCACCTGCAGGTTGGAATGTTTGGTTGAAAAATAAATTTATTTTGAGTGGACATTGGTGAATGCTTGTTGAAAGTGGATATGGTGAGCTAGTGAATACTAGATTTTGCATGTTAACACTTTTGTGCTCTGTTAATAGTAAAACCAAAGATTTTTTTTTAAACCAGAGTTTGTAGTATACACACTGCCCTAATCCCATTATGCTCAAATTTGTTAGCAACTAGCCATATACTAAAATCATTTTTTTTTAATTAATTACTTTTAGGTCACTTTTGAAATGCATAAGGAGAGCTTGGCTCAAGCATTCAGAGAATATGAAGGTCAAATTGATGGTGAACTAGGACCAGGATCCTCAAGCCCAATACGCACAGTTTCTGGAAGCAGCAGAACATTTGAGACCAGGCCTCAGACTCCACCGTTGCAATTTACTGATGTGCCATCAAATGTTGATAATCCAGTGTCTAGTGAAACTGTAGAAGTAGAAAAGAGACTGGAGGGGGAAGAGAATGATTCTGCCATTAAAGATGATATTCAACAGAAAGAGAATGGTGAAGATATTGCAGAAACTGAGATAACAGAAAATCAGAATAAGGCTCATGTAGAAGAAGCAGGTAATAGCATGCAGGAGACTACAGCTAGTGTGGTCCCCATTTCAAAAAACCTAGATGAAGATGCTAATTGTAATGATGCTGATCCTGCAAAGAGTTTAACTAAGGAACTGACTGATGAGGAAAGCAAATCAAATGAAGATGTCTCTGTTGTAGACTGTCTAGACTTGGTAGCAAAGCCTGATCTTTCAGTACAAAGTGAAAATTTGGATGCACAGGAGAAGGCAACCTGTCTAGAAAATAGTATTGAGGTGGAGAACTCACAAGTGGTGTCCGATAATCTTTCTGACACTGTAGAAATACCTTCCGGCGTGGGTTCCATGGACACTACACCACAGGACAGTGCCAGTCAAGAAGTCAAAGAGGACACACCTGTCTCCTTGGAAGATTCTGAATCTTCCTCAGTACCTGTAAAAGAAGGTGAAGTTTCTACCAGCACACCAAACTGCCATGATACCGTGGATCAGAAAAGCCTTACGTCAGATGCCCAGAGCTCAGAAAAGAAAATTGCCAAGCTTGATGTGTCAAGTATTGCTTCTGATACTGAAAACTTAGAACTGAAAGCCAGTTCAAATGGTGAATCAGATCAAACTCTCAAAGTAGTACATGAGGTATTTACTTTGTAATACTTTTACACACCATTTGAAAATCTATTGTGTATTAAAATGCAGGTATTTTCTGTGTATTATTGTTTCAATTTAGTCCACACTATTCTATTCACTGATCAGATCCTAAGTCACTAAAACTGTTGTGCTGCCCAGTTTAATGGAGAATATTTGAACTGTTTATTAAAAGAGTTGTTTGAGCTATAGGGGTGGAGTACGGGGCGGAACCAACTGCTGGATCCTTGGTGAGAATAAATCTCATTGGCAGAGTCCAGGTTCTGTACCTACTACAAGTGAGGTGTTCTTCCTTCCCTGTTGCTCTTTTATTGTAATTGAGTGTTTCCTTGGTTTGTAATTTGATTTTGCATACAATTAACCTCTGTCTAGTCAAGAAGAGGGAAAGACAGCAATAGATGCACTAAAGATGATCTCATTTCAGTAAAGATCTACTTCAAAAAATCTAGATAATGTTATATTCCCCATGAAGCGTTTATTTCTATTAACCGTCTTTGTCCAGTTTTGGTTGTATGTCATTATTTCTATACCCAGTCTTGGCAAGTACTTTACCAGAGATTAATTCTGGATTTATTAGGTTAGCTCCTTAGTATGTTGTTGTCTTAGTAGGGCCTTTACACACTGGAGTTCCTATCCCAAACAAACTCTGGTTTCTTCTCTTAAAAGAGAGGAGGGGGAGTAAGGTTATTTTGAACTTTTGTAATATTGTAATTGCACACAGGTAGCCTTCATTTAACTAAGAATATGACTTCAACAGGCAATTGGTAGCATTAGAGCTTATCTGGGATTTGATTTGCAACAAAAGGGATTATTGGTTATGCAATTAGGACTTGGCAGTTTTTTGTTTGTAAATAATTTGGATAACTAGCTATATTAAAGGTGTTTAGCTTACTTGATATAGGGGCCTCAAGTGCAGCCCCTGATATCAATAAAGGGTCACACATCATATTCAGTGAATGTACCACTACAGAATGCTGTCTGAATATCCAGAAAATTTAACAAGTGACAGAGAGTGCAGACATGCTATAGGAGATTCTGGAGACACTTTACCAATTGGTGCATCCACAATTTAAACTGACTTTAAATGCCACATACTATATTTCTCTTAACAAAATCAATTCTAGAAGATCAGAGCAACAAATGTGAAAAATAATTATTTACCTACTTGAAGCGAGTATTAAAAATGTTTCTATTTCATTGTTATCAACCATGTAGGGAAAAAACTGCTCATGAGTCCAGGGTCCTGAGGGCCACAAAAGTAGAACTGCAAGTTGGACATCAAATATTTGTTTTGAATTATGATATAGTGGGCTATTTTGTGTACCATTTCTATTTAAATTTGCAAAGTGGTGATTACTATTGTATGTATATACCAAATATTTGCAGCAGTTGGATCTTCCCGGTGCACGTGTTGTAAATTACAAACTGATTTATCTGCACTGAATATTTGGCGACTTAATAAATGTGCCCTGAGTAATATACCTATTGACAGCATTTACTGAGATAATAGGTCTGGTTTATTAAAGCTCTCCAAGACAGGAGAAAATAAACCATTATGAAAGAATCTGGGTGATCCAACAACCCTGGAATTCTTAAAAACATTATTTGCTATTATTTGACATTTATTATTTTAATTATTATTTTACAGGTTTTTTATAGCGCCAACATATTACACAGCACTGTACATTAAATAGGGGTTGCAAATGACAGACTAATACAGACAGTGATACAGGAGGGGAGGACCCTGCCCCCGAAGAGCTTACAATCTAGTAGGTGGGGGGATTTACACACAATAGTAGGGGGATATATAGTGATAGTTTCAAAAGACAGAAGCTGAGAGAGCGGCTGGGGAAGTACTTTTTTTTACCAGGTCAGAAATGTAAGTGAGACAATAACTGTGTAGGGATTTGAATGCAAAGCACAGGAGCTTGAATTTGATTCTAAGGTGAAATGGAAGCCAGTGTAGAGATCTGCAAAGAGATGCAGCAGAAAAGGAGCGGTGGGAAGGATGGATGAGTCTGGCTGCAGCATTCATAATAGATTGTAGAGGAGAGAGTTGGGTTAGTGGAATACCAGGGAGGAGGATGTTACAGTAGTCCAGATGAGAGATGATAAGAGCGTGTACAAGGAGCTTGGTGGTCTCAGGGGACAGGTAGGGGCGGATTGAGTTCTGTTTCATCCAGGTTAAATTTCAAAAATCTGTCAGACATCCATGATGAGATGGCTGACAGGCAGCATGAGACCTTATCCAGGACTGAGGTAGACAGGTCAGGGGTGGACAGATAGATTTGAGTGTCATCAGCATACAGATGGTACTGTAAGCCAAAGGAGGATATGAGACTACCGAGAGAGGAGGTGTACAGAGAAAAGGGAACCGGTCCAAGAACTGACCCTTGGGGAACACCAACAGGGAGGAGAGTGGGCGAGGAGGAGTTACCATTAAAAGAAAATTGAAAGGAGCTGTCATATAGATAGGAAACAAACCAAGAGAGAGCAGTGCCACTGATACCAATGGAGCGCATGATTTGTATTAGAAGGGGGTGATCAACAGTGTCAAAAGCAGAGGAAAGATCAAGGAGAAGGAGCAGGGAAAAGTTGCCTTGAGACTTAGCTCTAATGAGGTCATTGGTCACTTTTGTAAGGGCTGTTTCAGTGGAATGGACAGCTCTAAAACCAGACTGGAGGGGGTCGAGGAGAGAGTTGGTGCTCAGGTAATCGGTGAGCCTTTTGTAAACAAAGGCGTTTAAGACGTTTGGGGACATATGGAAGAAGGGAGATAGGACGGTATCTAGAAGGTAGGGAGGGGTCAAGTGTGGGAGAATTATGGCATGTTTAAAGGCTGAGGGGTATTTACCAGTAGAAAGGGAGAGGTTGAATAGTTCAGTTAGGGCAGGGGCCAGGGTGGAGGAATGGGCACAGAGAAGATCAGAGGGAATTGGGTCAAGTGGACAGGTAGTAGATGGAGATGATGGGAGAAAAGATAAGACTTCATCCACAGTAATTGGGCTAAGGGAGGCCAGTGATGATTTACAGCTGGAAGGGGTGGGTATGGTTGGAGTGGCTCGGTGGGCAGAGATGTCATGTCTGATTTTGTCTATTTTATCTCTAAAGTAGGTGGCAATGTCTTAGGCAGAGAAGGATGTTGTGGGGGGAGCAGGTGTGGGTTTTAGGAGGGAGTCGATTGTAGAGAAGAGGTTGCGTGGGTTAGAGGCTTGAGAGGAAATGACTGCGGAGAAATAATTTTGCTTGGTGTCAGTGAGCTCTGTGTTAAAGCTTTGTAGCTTGGCTTTGTAGTCCATGAAGTCAGCGCTGTGGCCCGATTTCCTCCACTTGCGCTCTGCTGCACGAACAGTCTTTTGTAGCGGTTTGGTTTGATTGTTGTGCCAGGGTTGGGGGTTGGCAGGGTGGGGGTAGCGGAAGGTGGCAGGGGCAACATTATCCAAAGCCAGGGAAAGAGAGTGGTTTAACATGGTGGCAGCTTCATCTGGGGAGGTTATTTTGGAGAGGGAGGGGGTTAAGGACATAAGGCAGTTTGAGAAAAGGTTGTGGTCAAGGTTACGAATATCTCTCTGCCATTGACCAGGTCTGGGATGTGGCAAGGGAGGGCAAGAGTTCGATAGGTTGAAGGTGATAAGGTTATGATCATAAAGGGGAAATGGCGAGTGGTCAAGGAGGGTGAGGTTGCAGAGTTTGAAAAATACCAGGTCTAAAGTGTGTCCGGCTATGTGTGTGGCCCCAGTGATGTTCTGTGTGAGTCCAAAAGAGGAGGTAATAGAGAGCAGTTTAGCTTAGGGGGAAGGTTGGGCTTATCCATTGTAACATTAAAGTCACCAAGGATGAGGGTGGGCAGGTCATGGGTAAGAATGTGTGGGAGCCAGGATGCAAAGTTATCCACAAATTGTGATACTGGGCCAGGGGGGCGGTAGACAACAGCAACAATGAGGGGTAAGGGGCTAAAGAGATGGACAGAGTGGACTTCAAATGAAGTGAAAATGAGAGAAGGTGTGGTAGGAAGGACTCTGTATGTACAGTTAGGTGAGGGAAGGAGACCCACACCACCCCCTATTTTGTTGCCCGGTCTAGGGGTATGTGTAAAGTGCAGGCCTCCATAGGAGAGAGCAGCAGCAGAGGCAGAGTCAGAGGAGGAAAGCCAAGTTTCAGTCAGAGAGCCAGAAAGTTCAGAGATTTAGAAAGGATAAGATTGTGTATGGGGGTTAATTTATTGCCAACAGATAGGGCATTCTATAGACTGCCAGTGAGAGGGGGTAAGAACTTATAAGTAGGGTGAATGGAGATGAGGTTAGGAGAAGGGAGTATCTTACTGAGAGTGTATGGAAGGGGCAGAGGCTGCATGGGGGACCAGGGTTGGGTGAGATGTCACCAGAGAGTATCAGTAGAGAAAAAAGGTGCAAGAGCACAGACAGAGAAATAAGGAGAGTGAAGGAGAAGAGAGACAATGAGTTATCAGACTGGGGAGGACAGGGAGTAGTGCCAACAAAGAGAGAGCAGGGTGAATAATACATTTTTACAGATAATTGGGAACCATATGCATACATTAAACAATGTGGCATACTGAAGTCCAAGAGAAGCAGTCCAGTAATATGGGTTTAAGTGAGGCTTGTAAATTTGCTAAGTTTCAGGAGTGTGGGATGGTGATTCAGTCAAAGAGATGGTTTGATGAAATACCAGTTCAGAATGGCAGCAGCATAGGATGTGTTGGAGTCCAGATGGATAAGTCAGTCCAAACGCGGGAGATGGGAGCAGAGTAAAATAGTATTTCCAAATCTGTTCCAATTCCTGTGTCTATTCCCTTGATTAATTCCCATTGCACTTAAAATTTTGGCACTTGAGATTTGGGCATGTGACCAGGGTCCCAACGTGACCTTGCCTGTTTTAATTAGACATGTTTTTAATCCTGAACCAAATCCATTCCAGGTTTGCTGGATTACCCACATTATCCCATAATAGTCTTTCTTCTCCAGTTTTTGGGAGCTTCAATAAATCAGGCCCATAATGTTTTTATTGAAATCAATTTCAGTATTATTGCTTCATGTTATACTTAAAGGCTGATTTTGATATTTTGTTAGTATGCTAGACATATTGTGTTATCTTTCAGGAGCCTGCTAACCAACCAGCAACACATGAGACTGAACGAGCTACTTCCCCTGACAGCCAGAGAAGAGATTCAAGATCTACAATGTTTCGTATTCCGGAGTTTAAATGGTCAATGATGCATCAACGGCTATTAACAGACCTTTTATTTTCAATAGAAACGGATATCCAAATGTGGCGAAGGTATGTTTCAGTATGGAATATAAAAAGGCATTGCTTTACATGTATTAGGCACTGATTATTTTGGGTACCTACCAAATACCTAAACAGATGTTTAATTGATCCCTTTGGGCCAGTATTGATTGGATGACTCATAGAGTAATGGTGTGTACATGGGAACATGTTTCAGGTTCATTTTGCATTTTGGTACACACAAGCACATGTATCTAGGTCCACTTGGTCCATGCACACAATATCAAAAGAAAATGTTATACAGAGTTTGTACCATGTTTTTATCTTTGTATTTTTACGTATGGATGCACATTTTTTATTGTTTTGCTTTCAATAAACCTTTTGTATAAAAAAAATGTGATACTGCAACCTTTGATATATGCATTATTTGTAAGAAAGGTATGTTATGTATTCATGTAAGTAGTTCATGGGCCTCAAGGTTCCCAATAATTCGATTTTCAATCTGACAATGTAATATTCAATTTACTTTTTTATTACATATACAAACTACGTTGTTCAAATTACACATGCAAAGACGTAAGTATTTTCTTTCTTGAGACGTTGCCTACTGAATGGAATAGTCCAGGAGTCTTTAGTCTCTTGCAGAATAAAAGTTGCACCATCCCTTGTTCCATCAGTTTTATTACCTTGGGCCAATGGACTTTCAGGGTACAGGTGCCGGTAGCACAGGGTTATAGTAAAATTCCTATTGGTTTATATAGGCAGTAAGCATTACACTGGTAAATAAAGTAAAGAGAAGATAGCGTAAATAGAGTAAAAGTAAATAAAGACAGAGATATTTGTAAAATCTGGCAGATTTATCCAAATGACTAGGGCAGGTAAGGTACCCAAGTAAAGTTGTAGCACCACCTTCCATTCATAGGTTTGTAAATTACATGTATAGTTACCAGTATCAAGATGTATTCATAAAAACAATATTTACTGTGACATTGATTTAGCCTGAATTTTTTGTTACAGCCACTCAACAAAGACAATCATGGACTTTGTGAACAGCAGTGATAATGTAATTTTTGTACACAATACAATCCATCTTATATCACAAATAACAGACAACATGATTATGGCTTGTGGTGGTATATTACCATTACTTTCTGCTGCGACCTCTACTACGGTAAGTATTACTTTATTTTGAACATTGTTTAGACTAGTATAAAAGGTTGAAAGCTCTACCCACTAGATTATCTTTCATACAAAAGTAAATTTCAGAAATTTGCATTAATAAATGTACAGATTTAGTCAGTAGAGAGGGAGCACACTGCAGATAACCTTAGTACTAGCCTAAATATATATATTTAGGAAACAGGGTAGTAACGAACAATACAAATCAAACCCACAGAAAAATGTTGTTGTGTTGGCCTTTATAATAACTAGAGTGCAAAAATACAGATCTCGAAGAGTAAAGATAGCTACTAGATGGAGAATTCAAAATGTGTAAATTAAATAACTTAAAATATTTTTAAACGACAAATAATTTTTTCAAAAGAATGTGATTTGTGTTGAAAATAACATTAACCTCAGTTTTATTAATAACCAACAACTTACTAAAAATTGCTTGCAGTACAGAGCCAATAGTTCCTACTAGGAGGATATTTACAATTTTAGAAAGATATGTTTTGTGGGAGAAATTTCATTTATGATGAACTTTTCCAAAGTTCTGTTCTTCTACTACTGGTCCCCTTGTATTTCTCAGCTGACTGACCATCATGAAGTACTTGTGTGGTTTCCTAGTGACTTGCTGATCTAAAATAGGCATAATAGGGGAGTCCAGAGTTTCTGGAATTTATTGATTCTATGCTTCCAACAATGTAGCCCAAGAACCTTTGCCTTTAAAAACATATGAACCAGCTTCTCTTCAGACAAAAATATTCAGACAAAATTTTGGGGTCATACTCTGAGGTATCTATAGATGATGCTGCCCACAGTCTTGGGAAAAGAAGTGACCATCCTAAATGGATTTTCCCATTGAATGTTTGTTTTTCAGAAATTTTGGTGCATGTCCTAGGTTTGTGCTCTGTGGGTCCATAGGCACTCACAGATGATACAAGGCTACAATATATATACTGAACCTTGCAATGTTTTCTATACAACTTCCTCTACTTTAGTGCTTATCAGGCTGGACTGGTATGCAACCCTTTTTATATAATCGTAGGACGAAATATGTCATGGTTTTTTTTTGTTTTTTTTTTTTGCCAGAATGTTACATGTTTTTGGAAAGTGTCTTTTTCAAAATTTTTAGAGGATTAACCTTAGAGTGCTTCATGAGGGCTGACAATCTTTTAAAGTGTGAGTAAGCTGCACTAATTATGAAAAGTAGTGCTGCTTAGCATTTAACATTTTGTTTTACATTTATATCAATTAGGAAACATATGCTTAGTGTTTTATATATGGGAAGTAAATCATTTTGCAGCTATTCAGATAAGCTTACAATTAACAACATTAAAATAGCCAAAATGTGGGTTGTTCTTCAGTTCTTCATTTATATTTCCTATATTTTATAATTTGACTGCAGCGTGTGCAGGTTATAATTGTATAATGGGGGTTTAAGGGGTTTCTGTTGCAGGGAAAGCCAAAGATCCATAAAAAGCTGTTTTGGATTTATTTTCTTTTTCAGCATGAACTGGAAAATATTGAACCTACCCAAGGCCTTTCTATAGAAACAGCTATAACATTTCTTCAGAGAGCAATAAGTCTTGTAGACGTCCTTATTTTTGCAAGTTCATTGGGCTTTACAGATATTGAAGCTGAAAAAAATATGTCATCTGGGGGTATCTTACGGCAGTGCCTTCGCTTAGGTAAGATCATCACAAAACATATATGTATATTTTTACATACATTTTATGCGTAATATGTTGGCACTATATAAATCCTGTTTATTAATAATAATATTAACCCCCTAACCGCTAAGCCCGTAATTTCTCGCACTAAATATTTTTGCTCTTTTGGTTA
>NC_092860.1:105930289-106058315 GCF_032062135.1 Pyxicephalus adspersus | reverse complement strand
CAATTTAAAAAAAAAAATTTCATGAAAACCTGTGACGCTTTTGGAACAGAAATCTAGAAATCAGTGTAACGCTCAGGTGGTTAATAATAATAATATTAACAACACATTTCTAACAATAGCCTGGCCTACAGTTTAGTTTATTGGTGCAATCTTTTGTTTACCCTGTCTCACATTTTCTTATAAGTTCACCTTTGGCTCTTGTTTGACTATATCTATAAACCCTAATAAAGATTTAGGAAAAACTATGCATATATAAAATTCTTCTTTAACTTATTGTGCAACTTGTAGAACTGGTAGATATCATAGTTGTCACTTTTGAATATATATTTGTGTATTTACCTTAAGCTTGTAAAGAAACTGATATGTTGGATGTATTTAGGATGCATCTATGCTTTATTTGCAGCTTGTTGTTTTATGTTCATTGCCATGATGACTAAATGATGACTTCTTTTGTTGTTCTAATAGGATTTAAAAAAAAAAACATCTCTAGGTCTGTAAATATCTGACCTGTTTACCATGCAATCAATTCTGTTCCTAATACCAAAACACATTTTACCTTTTTTCCAAGAACATTATTAACCTATTTACCCAAACCTAGTCATAAACAATATAAACTTCCATATATTAAACTTAGTGAAAACATAGAATGCTGCAGTTTTTTTGTAAGTCATAACTTATTTAATAGCTTTTGAAAGCAGAGAATTATTTGTTATTTTTTTATTTTAGTTTGTGCTGTTGCTGTTAGAAATTGTCTGGAGTGTCAGCAGCACTTGCAATTAAAATCCACAGGAGAAAATATGAAAAACCAGAAGGCAATTCTTGGCCTGGTGGGAACAGCAAAGTCTGCTGCAAAGGTAACGTCTGTGTGCAAGGCATGGCACAGTACTGTGTGTTTCTCATTAAGGTCCAAACAAAAAGGACTATGTGTGCTCTGAGAATTCATTGATCACAGAAACCTGGGTAGCCATAAAACCCCATGTTGCGCAAACCTGTTCCACAGTGACACTGGAAGTATTGTGGACTAATCATTACATTAAATTGGCAGCTTTCTTTTCATTTGGTTTGTGTGAGGAAACTGGAAAACCCAGAGGAAATCCACATGAATGTAGCAAGGACATAAAAGGTCCATGCAGGCACTGTCCTTGGCTGAAATTTATTCAACCAACCCTTGTAAGGCTTGAGTTTTAACCACTAAGTCGCAGAGATGAAGCAAAGTGACAGTTTATGCTAAAAATAGTGGTAGTTGCTTCAACATTACCCTTATAAAGCACATTTACACTTGTCAATTTGCAGTAATTTGCAGGTTGTCATAACAGAGCAAACATAGCTTAGTGTGTTTAGGTACCATTTGTTTGAAGGGCACTCAACTTATCTACAATAGCACTTTCTCCTGCTTTGGGGCCTGCTCAAAGGACATGGGTAACTGACGTTCGGGTGCATGTGTGTCTGCATATCATGGTGTTTTGAATAGGCCTTTAATGAGGATTTATATTTTGCAGAATTTCTTGCAGACAGCCATATATGTTGTGGAGTATACAAATTTTTTCTGAAAGGTATCCAGATAAAGAAATGGGCAGACTTCCTGATGATTTGTATTAATGAGGGAAAATTATTTAAGTAGGAGATTTTGTCAGTCAGATCGTGCCCTCAAGTTCACTAACCATCTAAAACATATAGTGAGCCTTGGTCCATTCTTTATTTGAAAGCTGATTCATTTCTAAATAAATTTATTGCGAATGCAGTTTTCATAAATAGCTGAGACTGCAAGTGAATACTTTAACTACATAGACTGAAAAGAGAAACCTTTACATGGTTACTTATGGTTTGGCTTGTCATTGACCTCACCATTAATTACCACCAATAATTGTGTGTTCTTTTTTTAATCTGTATTTTCAGAGTCCAATTGACATACTGACAGGAGGAATTTCTCCAGTCCGAGACTATGACAGACTTCTACAAGACATGGATATAAACAGATTACGAGCTGTGGTCTTCAGAGATGTGGTTAGCAGAATATCAATATCCAATATCAA
The DNA here is from genome assembly GCF_032062135.1 of Pyxicephalus adspersus. Taxonomy (NCBI): domain Eukaryota; kingdom Metazoa; phylum Chordata; class Amphibia; order Anura; family Pyxicephalidae; genus Pyxicephalus; species Pyxicephalus adspersus. The sequence goes on along the minus strand of NC_092860.1, from coordinate 106,056,282 downwards.
TACCAAATTGAGTTTCTTATGTTTGTGTTAAAGATATGATACACACACAAAGTTCTTACGCTTGAAGCAACTACAGTTCATAACACTGAAGGCAGTGGTATAATCTGTGGTTGCTTCAGTTAGTCAGGTCAGGTCAAGTTATTCAACAATGTTCCCAAAAATTAGGTCAGCTGACTACTTGAAGATACTGACCAGGTTGGATTTTCTTCTTTCCTGATGGCCAGGGCATTATGCAAGTTGACAATGCCAAGGTTCATGGCATAATTTTCACATAGGATTGTCCAGCCCCTGAAAAGAAGTGATTGTGTAAAAAGGCTTTATTTCCTCAAATTTTTTGCATACTTTTTGTTCAACCTACTGAATTAAAGCTGAAAGTCTGAAGTTCATCTGCATCTGTTTCATTTAAAATTAATTGTGGTACTGTACAGAACCAAAATTAGAAAAAAGTTCTCTGTCCAAATATTTATGGACCCAACTGTATGTGTGTATATATATATATATATATATAGTTTTTTGAGCCATACATACTAATGTATGTTTTTGTGTCAGGATGTCACAGATGGTGGTCTTTATTTTCCTTGCTCGGTTTAACTTTCACTTTCCTTGTTTCAGTCAGCATATATGCATATTGGGTCCATGTTAAACTATAGTGGCCTACAATACTGGATATTTGCATACAAATCAGACAAAAGAAAATAAATATCCTAAGGGTTTAAATCACAAAAAAAAAAATTTAAAATCATTTTTGCAAGTACAATTGGAAATATACAGTATGTATTCTGCTGTCTGTGGCTGCTTGGCTGGAGTTTCACTTTTCAATTGTTATATTTTAGTTTGTTTCTTTAGTGTCTATTTGGGAATAGATCAGAATTTATTTATTGTTTAGCTGTTCTATACAAACTAATATCTTGTAAAAAACAAAGTCTTATGTAGATTTGTGTTATTATGAACCTGAATAATATTTAATTTCTCTATTTCATGGTATAGGAAGACAGCAAGCAGGCCCAGTTTCTCGCACTGGCTGTTGTCTACTTCATTTCTGTGCTCATGGTATCTAAATATCGGGACATCCTGGAGCCACAGAACGAGAGGAAACCGCAAGCCAGCACCCCTTCCAAACATGTGGAAAATTGCAGTGCTGATGCTGGAACATCAGGTAGTTATAGCCAATCATGTATATTCAGGAATACAATAATCTTGCTCGGCGAACGCTTGACCAGCTGGTCTGTTGACATATTTATTGGCTTATAATATTTCATGTTACAGCAGATTTGGGTATTTGTTTCTTTTTAGTATATGATTCTTATCTTTGTCCATTCCTCATTTTAGCTGATTCTTCAATTCCATTTTCAGGATTTTACCATTTAACCCTTTTGTCTCAAAAGATCCATGTCCCTCCTGCTCATATTGCAGGAACATTGATTCTGTTTTTACTTTCCCTTAAATGTTTTTTTTCTTCCGGTTTAATAATGAAACTTTGTAAATAAAAGTACCACAAGAAGATCAAGCTACATACTTAAGCTACATACACACGTCAGATTTTTATCGCCCGATAATCGGCATCGGCCAATTATCGGGCGAAAATCTGCCGTGTGTACAGTTGGTGTCGTCCATCGTCCGGACGACCGACCTGCCGGATCCATGGACGATGGACGACAGCCGATCCTAATGAAAGGGAAGGGGGAGAGCGCGCAGCGGGGTGCCGCTCCGTCGCTCTCCCCCTCCCCTCTCCATAGAGCATGAATGGTGCTGTATGTACAGCACCGTTCATGTATCGTGCACTCCCTTGTCGTTGGAAAGGATCGTGAAAGATCCTTTCCAACTACAAAAATTGGAAGTGTGTACGCAGCTTTAACTACCTGCAATGTTTTAGCAAGTTATGGATTTAGATATTCTTTACATTGGTATCCAAAAAAATATAATATAAAATGAAGATGTTTGTTATTGGACCTTTTGCAGATTTCTAGTCCTCCTAGGCAATGCTGTGAGTTTTATTTAAGAGACAGGCAAGTTCTTTTTAGATGTTGGTGCTTATTGACACTTTATTTATAATTTAATGACATATTGCAAAATTAGTTGTAATTACAATGAATACTTGTGGCATACTATTTTATACTTTAAATAAACTGTTGGAACCTAAATTTTAGCTTTCTGTTTTCTACGCTCACACATTTTACCAACATTAAAAATATATAAAACTTTTGCCTAACTTTTCCATAAACGCAGCAGTATGTTTGGCAAGCTTGTGGGCAACCCTCATGCTGAAAACACTTCATATAATTATAATATGTAAAAAAATAAAATGTGTACACACACACACACACACACACACACACACGGTTTCCCTTGTTGCCGACGATTTTCACAATTCCCCTGTAGGTAATGCTGATGAAAGGGGGTAATCCTCTACTTGCAGCAGGTAAATTTCAGCCCATAGCAGTTCACTGATAAGGGTGGCCTCTGAAACCTTCCCTATTTATTGTGGTTCTCAATAAAAAAAAAAAAAAGAATTTAACAAAATTTTAAAACAAATATAACTTCTTTATAGTTAGACCTTTAGTATTGGACTTCCAAAGTCATATGAAGAACTAATCTATTTTTTTTATACATGGTTATTCAGATTTGATGTAACTGGCTTGCCACTTCATTTCAGATACGCTACCCAGTTCTGTAACAGCTGCTTCAGAGGATTTGGAGAGCTCAGTATCTGTGAGGAGAAGAGACTCTGGTATTGGTGAAGAACCAGTTTTAGGATCTAGTTCTAATTCAGAGACTGAAGCAGTTGCAGATCATCTGAGTTCAGGCCCAGATGCCATTAGTGAAGTATTGCATACCTTGTCTTCAGAAGTCAGAAAATCCAATGATGCTGGAGCTGATGGGAATGGTGAACAGTCAGCCACCAAAAATGTAAATGTAAAAGACATTCTCAGAAGTCTGGTGAGCTCTCCAGCAGAAGAATCCCTTGTTGACCCAACATTGTTACCTCCCACATTCCTAGGAGCACTTGGTGACCCTGCTGCTGAGCATTCGGTACAGTTCCGATCATTTGACAGGTATGAATGTTATCATGGTTTGAAAGAAAAAATACCTGTATAATATTATAAATCTTAATAACTTTATTTGGGGTGGTAAATAAATTCTTCAAATAAGTAATATCTATAAAAAGACTAAATAGTAAGTGTATCTAATAGTATCAAAAAACAATTATGAAGCAAATTGCAAAAATGATCCCTATCAATGAGAAGCATAGTCAACAAGTTAGCTCAGAAACAGGTCAAATGTGGGAACTTATTTTTCTTTTCTGACAGGTTAACTTTAGGTTATTTTAGTGCTACTGTGTTCTGAAAAAGTAAAAAGCTGTGTACTGGAAAAGACAACTGTTATTTTTGAAGGTCTTGCTCTAAAGTGTGTGTGTGTGTGTATATATATATATATATATATATATATATATATATATATATATATATATATATATATATATATATACACACAATATATATTAAAATTTTCCGACTCAGTTGCTGTATGCTTGTAGAAAAGCCACAGGGAGTTATATATTTAGCACTCTAGTCATACAACTAGGTTTCCTTTAAAGGCTACATATATTATAATTAATCTACTTACCAGGTTGTTGTCCTAAAGTAAAACTCTTGCAAGGTATAGAGTGTTCTGGATAGAGTTGGGCATGGTTAAAGCCACTGCCAGTTTTAGATTGCTGGATTGCCCAACTGGGCAGATTTCCTCCTATTCTTATTGGGAATCACTGTAAATCATGTAATGCATGGGTGTCTGAATTCATTCCACGTATACTACCCAAATTTTATATTGGTTCATAAATGTTATCAACAATTATCATGTATACCAACTAACAGGCATCAGAGGATGGGCGGATATAACATGTAACAACATGACCTGTATCTACCTGTCCATTTAGGATAACCACTCTTCCCATACTATTGTGGTATCCAAAATGCTTTTGTTTTAGGGTAAGGCAATGTTGATTATTGTTGAATGAAAGGCAGTAACATTTGTGATTGTCTTTTTATTGGCTGTGTTGCTGATGAAATGGTTCCCTACCTCCCCTACTGTCTTGTGAAATGTCTCAAACTGTGCCTTAGATAACTGTAAAAACCTGACAGGAGCTCTATTCCTTCCCTACTTTATTAAAGTGGAACTGTAGTTCCACTTTCAAAATTTGTTCAAATATCAGGAAACGCAAAAGACAGGAAAATGCACCCTCGACAGAATAAGGATAGGTGAGTGTATTTAAAAAATTTCAATTAGTCAGGTATGTTTATTTTATTCCAGAAGGGACGTTTTTTTTTATTGTATATTCAGTTTCACTTGAAAGAGTTTCACAGCCTACAAATTTTAAAGTTTGTTTTTAAATATAGTCACAGGTCAATCTTAAAGATAACATTTAAACAGTTATAAAAATAGTCTCTTTAATCATCTCTGTAATCATTATGCAATTAAATGTATTATTAAAATGTGCACAGTGTAAGAGCCTGAACTGGATCTGGCATCAGGGTATTGCAAGGCTGGGCTGTGAAAAAAAGAAACATCACAAGGAGCCAATAAGTTCATGTGTTGACGGGAATCAAGCTGAGTTGAGAGAAAGCAGAGATAAAATCAGTACTGTGCTGCTACTGTTCAGTTAAAGCCTGTGTCTAGTCCATGATGACCTGGGCTCAGATGTGGGGATTTCAATAATGTTGATCATCAGATTAAGGACATCTAGGGGCAGAAAAAAAGTACTTTGAATGAAGGCTCTGAAATGAAAGTACATTTTGAAACAAAAGCTGGGTTGTTGTCACAGTGCTGTTCCGTTTTTTTTATGTAAGGATGAGGTTACTTCCATGATTTTAACCAAGGAGTTAAGTGTTGCTGCTGGTTTTCGTTTTACACATGTGTAAGTATATAGCAAATATGTTATAGGTCCTGCCTTATAACATTCAGGAGCAGAAGCAACCAATATTTTGGTTAAAAAAAGACTTTAGGTGTAGTTTAGCTGTTTCTAAGTTGAATTTGTATGTAAGTCCGAACAGGTACATTATTTTAGTGAATGCAATTAGGACAGATGTTTGTTTCAACATATTATTAGGCAGCATGGTGTCAGTTTCTGTATAAAATGTGAGTTAATCACAAACAAAGCAAAAAAAAAAAAATATATATATATATTTATGGAGCCTGAACATTTATTACCTTCTGGAGCAAGCTGTGCTTTGATATGCAATAAGAAACAGCTGCAGAGTTTGTCTTGGTCATTAAAGAGTTACAAGATGTTACAGATCAGCTTGACTCTTAAGATCACCCACTACCTCAGCTGTGTTTAGCATAAGATTTCTTCTGCAAGTCCTGAAATCCGCCCCCTCCAAGCCTCCGTCTTGCACACGAGGGAACAGGGAAGCCCCCTTTGTATCTAGGAGTCGTCAGTCCGTATGTTGGATGTCCTCAAACAGAGGACTACCTGTATAATAAACTTTTATCTGAGGTAGTATTTTAAAGATTATATTCAGGCTCTTGCAAGAACTGTTTTCACCTTTTCTTATCTAGACATTCTTCTGTTCTGAATCATACACACCATGGTTGTTAAATGTTCACTGTAATCAATAATGTTTATTGGGGAAATAAAAAGTAGCAAAGCCTGGCATACCTATGTTGGCAATAACTAATCAGCATATTCACATGACCAGGAACCTTGATAACAGGTCCATAGCTTATCTGTAAAGGTCAGATAAGCCTTCTAATTTTTGCTAGGTTCAGTTACTGAGTTTAGGTCCATTTTATCACTTTTCAGTGGTACTCAATGTTATGTAATGGCACAGATCTTGGCAACTGTATAACTGAGACTGAAGTTGGTTAGCTGGTTGTCTGGACTTAATTTTTATGGCGTTCTATCGTGCTCATGGCTTTTTGTGCATGCCATGCTGTTTCATATTTAGCAATTGCAGCACTGATTTCAACTACTTAACAGTCTGTACACAAAGACCCCTCGTCTCTGAGTTCTTCTCATGTATCCTTTTACCATTGGGGTATCTCTGGGAATTTCAAAGCATCCCTCTGATCCTGCATTTATCTCTGGAATGCTTTGTCAGAAATCAAAACTCTCCTCATATCTTAAGGATTATCATGTATCCAGCTATAGCTGGAAAGTATACACTAACAGCTAACTGAAGGGCGCCCTATTGAAATACTGCCAGGAGAGGGGCTGCTGTAGCCAAGGTGTGCACATTAGTTCCCATGCTAGTGATGTCCCCGCTATCATATACACATCCATTCTAGCGATTAGTAGGTGCCAGAAATTTTTACTGATAAAGTTTGTCTGCTCTGTTTTCTTGTCTCATGTTCTGCAGAGAAATAGAACTACTGAAAAAACATACTTTTTGATTTTAATTCTTGATATTCATTGTAGTGAATAAACTTACAGATCTTAAAAGGAAATCCAGGTTTTAAACTATGTTTGTTAATTCTGTATTTAAACATCTCCCAGGTTGCATTTTATCTCATAAGAAATTACATCTGCTGGTAGACTCTTTGAGCTATGAATGCAGTAATGCATGTAAAAATGTATAAAAGTAAAGCAGACAACATAGATACTTTGTAATATTTAAATAAACATAGTACTTTAGTAAGTGTTAAATAAGTACTTATGTCACTCATGATTTCCACCACCTGTGGCCCACTGGCAGTCTGCAGACAAATGTTTAATAATCTACTGGGAATCTAACATAAATCCTTTTTGTTTCTTTTATTTTTTTTAATAATTGCTACGGACCATCCTTTTCTTTATTAAATTAATTGGGTAAAATTTTTATAACCCCCCCCCCCCCCCCAAAAAAAAAAAAAAAAAAAATAGACTTCAGCTTTGCAGAAAAAGAAAGAGAAAAGGTGTCAAGGTTTGTAAGTATTTTTGAAGATATTGTTCTGCACTACTAATATACTAAAATTAATATATTTGTTAGCATTAGTCCCCTTATGTAATACGGTATTATAAACTGGCTTATTAAAATTATTATTCTGTGATTTAAGGTTCTGGTAGGTAGGCAATGGTTGGGCATTAGTAATATTGTGGGAACTCTGTTAACTCATTTTTTTTTTTCCTCGAGGAAATTAGGATGACAACACGTACCTCTAAATAGTCTTTAGCGGTGCAGCTGAACATCTTAAGTTGTCTTTAAGATACTAAGGTTTTGAACAAAACTTTAAACATAAAAAGCAATCTCTGAATTTTCATATTATCATCCGTTTGAGTTTTGTAGTTTGCTGTAGAAGTTGATATAATTCATTATAAGCTTGTAGTCTTGAGTTGAGAAGTATCCTGGCTAGGTCTAGTGATCTGTACTCATTCAACAGGCAATAATTGTCTGCACCACAAAGCCTTCTTATGGTCCAGCATAATTGGGACTAATAACACACTGACCTTATGCCTGTGAATATTTATGGTTGCCGGTCTTTTCACCCTTGTTCTGTCAGAAGTGATCTAAGCCTCTTTTTGAAATCACTGCCGTCCTCACATTGGCTACTTTTAAAGACACATTGCTTTTAAATATGACAGCGAGCTGTTAAAGTGTAGCTTAATTTTGAATTTTGCAGCTTGGTGGAACTTGAAATTGACATTGTATAGAAAGAGCTATCTGATTTATGGGATTAAGTTCCTAATGGCCAAGAAGGTTTCTGCTGAATAATTGGCTATTGCTTTATTCACTTGTCATGGTACGATGACTTGTGTATTAAGGAAATGGAGTTTGTTAGAGGGAAGGAAGCCTTGCATGTCATCAAGAATCAAGGTGTCTCAGAGGACAACGTTATAATCAGCTTTGCTGGCCTTGAGAACAGATTTGATTTGTGATGGTTAGTGATACAACCTAGTTATAGTTTAAGCCAAAAATAATGAAAATGTGTTTATAGAGAGAAATGAATGTCAGATGTGCTTTCTTCTAATAATGTGCAGAAGTCTTTATATTGGGTATATTCAGTGTTTGTGTACCACATATACAATGCAATTTGCTATATTTATTTGTGTAAACAAATTACACATCCACAGATCCTAATTCTTACAAGCGTTAATAAATGGTAATTTTTTGTGATGATGGCACAGTTTAAGTTTGGTGTATTGTGTCCGTTTTTTTGTGTAGTATAGTTATACCCAAACATCTCATCTTTTTACTTAGCGTTTCAAATTGACATTAATTGGCAGTTTATCTTTTCATGTTTTTCTCAGGAGTGTCGTTATCGCACAGAAGAAAACAGTCCCTGTTACAGTTACTGTTGGTCCTGCCCCTCAAGCAGTCAGTGTGGTTTCATCATTAGAAGCCTCTCAGTCTGCAGATGCTGACAAAGACTCATCAGGTATATTTATTTCAAGTAAATGTAAAGATTGTATTCATAATATGCTCTTGAAAGGGCTCCACCTGCATTTGCACTCCCTCTTAAGGATATGTGGATTGGCAAAAAAAACTTGATGAACTTGAAAGAATAGGAGAATTTGGGTTTCCTATTTTTTTTTCTTTTAATTTTTATGATTTTATGTAGGTAGGATGATATGAATGTAAAATACTTTAACTATGTACAAAATTCTTCTCTGATGCATAAGACAGCCCATCACCTTAACGTTTATTACCATAAAAATGCATAAGTTATTGTATCTGCATACCTGCACAGCAGTTAGGACAAGCACTGTCTCGTGAATAAGTATATTCACCCCATGATATCCTAATATATCCAAACAGGTAAACATTAGATATTTATTTAAGTCACTGGTACAATTCAAATTGTTTTACTTAAAACTTTGGGAAAGAAATGTTGAAAAAGAAAATTAATAAAAAATAAAATATCATTGGATGAAATGGTATGCTGTTCAAAAGGTTAGTATACCCTTGGACGCATTAGCTGTTGTTGTCCCTTTTAGCGGAAATTACTTCCTGTAGGCAATTTCCATAAGTGCTAACCACTTTGTGGCATAAAACCGGTGAAATCTTTGACCACCTCTTTATGCAAAATTTCTTGGGTTACAATATGTTTAATAAATTGTCCAATTGAAATCCCCTGCAATGTTCAAATCGGATTCAAATTAGGGTGTTGACTAGGCCAGTCCATAACCCTTTATTTCTTGTTTTTTTCTGGGTAAGTTTGTTAGTGTGGTTAAAATCACTATTGTAGCAAAAAATCCATTTCAGCCTTATCTTTTAGAAAGGTGCACCTAATTTCTCATCAACAAAACTTCTGCAGAATTCATGGCTGTGTCAGTGAATTAAACCATTTTTGTTATGTGTTCGCATTCATTTTTAATGAATGCAATATCTTTCTAAATGTAGATGTGCAGTTAAGTTGCAGATCCTGCAGTAATAATATCTTAAAGTATACCTAAACCTAGCCAACTCGCCTGTCCATGTGCACAAGAATCTTTACTTTCTAGATGATCTTCAGGCACCTTGATTGGCCATGCCAGGACAATGGAACTCCCACACAGGCATGGGGGGCAGTTCATTGATCCCGGCACACACAAGGAATGCCGGGATTCCCTGGCAATCAAAGCTGACACTGCATGTGGAGCTCCGCTTTTTGCCAGAAATCTGGAATGATCAGGCAGGTAAGATGCATTATTGCAGAAGAGGCATCACCTGTCCCTTGCTGCAATAATGACCCGCCTGATCATGCAAACGTAAAAGTGGTACTTTGTTAGTACATTAGTTCCACTCTAATTTTCTGGTCTAGCTAGTCCTGTAAAATTTGTCAGTCATTTAAAATCTGTTACTTGTATTTTCCCCACAGTGGAATGAATTAAGTTTAAACTATTTAGAAGTGTTTTATAAGTAGTGTATGAGACTCCTGGGCAAACACAACCTTGTTCATGATGACACTGCACACTTTAACGGTAAAAAGAAAACCAGACCCTTGATATCTGAGGTTTAAAGTCCGCTTACAACCTAAAAAGTAGTTATTATTACCACTTAATTTGGAGCACCAGATTCTAATTTCCCAAATTGCACTTGGTGGTAAATGTATAGATGCCCTTTTTTTTTTTTTTTTTTTTTAAGCACATGACAGATCTACATTTTTTAATAGTGTAGACTAAGAATGGGTGCACCATGTCAAATTTATGTGTAATGTTTTTCAAGAATATCACCTTTATCTGTAGGACCTGTTTTACTGAAGATCTAATGTTTGCCTTTTCAAATAATAAAGAATTCCATCAAGTTTATTTTTCACGTGACTACGTGTGTGTAAAATGTGTGCAAATATGTAAAACAACCTCCAAAAAACACTTCATTCTTGTATATCATGACTTTTTTTCGAGGATATAAAGCCTGCTTTGGAAGACAGTATTAAAGATATATATGACAGATGTGTTGTGATACATGGGGCCTAAAAATTGTTCCTTGTTTTCAAATCTACTGGGTATATGTTTTTGTATTTGGTGGTGTTGTGAACCCAGGGAATGTATCTCATACCTTCACAAAATTCTGTTAATTGTGGTGTTTCAGTATGGGCTGATCGACTGAAGTGAGGGTGGTCTAAAACACCAATGGAAAATTGTAACAAAAATATGTGTGATCATGCAGATGGATGAGAAAATCTTTGTAGAAGAAATAAAAATGTTTAATATAAGACTGTTCAAGATTAAACATTTAAATTGGTCTACACAGCAGAAATAACACAATTATAGTAATGATCACAATATTCATATCAATGCTAATTTATTTTAATGCTTTCATAGTCCAAGGAAAACATGCCATTCTATTTATGATCACAGTTCACATAGACTCCGAGCTTTGTATAGACTGGATACAAGACGATTAGCTGCCTGGCCTGAAAACAAAAAACTGACTTTTACCAGTTTCTTCTTTCCCTTTTGTATTTATTAGTGACCTAATGCAGTTGATTGTCCATGTCAGAATCATCTGTTTGTCAATAGGCAGTAACTATATTAAAGAGGGCTGTGTATTGGCAAAAATACATATCACACAATACATGAAATCAATGCAGTGCATTTTTACATTTGATACAGTACAGCTAAACATAATTTCTTGATATATTTTTCTACACCCCTAAAATAGCTCATACTTGAAAGCACTTTAAAACAGATAGACAGATTTTTTTTAATAGGAATAAGTCTATATAAAGACAAAGGGTGATCTGATGTGCACAATGATGCCAGTGTCCCATACGGATAAATCTTTACAGCATTTCAGTTTGATAGAAATGTGGCAGATATTCTCCTTCAGATCTTTTGACAGGTGGGCATCTGTCACTCACCTCAGTCGGTGTATTGGTAGAACATGATTAACATTCTTTAATTTACACTATTGGAATTGTAGTGGCAGCCCTAAAGGCTTTTTCTAAAGGAAGATCATATATTATTACATCAGGCATAATCTGATTTACTAGCCATCTTATTTATGATAATTATTACATTTCCTATCCTAAATAAGGGCAACATATTACACAGCGTTTTACAGAGTCCCTAGTCATGTCATCAACTGTTCCTCAGAGATGCTCACAATATGTTTCTCCCATGGTCCTTGTACAATGCCTAGTCCCTAGACATGGTCTAAGGCTAATGTTGTGGGTGAAGTCATTTATTCTAGGTTTTCAGATGTGGGATAAAATCCACACAAATATTCTGGCTAAAATTAGAACTTGAGACCCTTTTGCTACAAGGACAGAGTGCTATAGCTTGAAAACTGTATATTAATTTCAGGGGGGATCTATTTTATACATAGGCTTTTTGTAAAGATTTGTCAATGGCAGATATTCCATCTTCAGTTTTTTTGTCTTTGTAATTGGGCATTCATTATGGCAGGCTGAAAGAAACCAGGCTATACTGTGTATCCAATATTCATGTAGGGTGGAACTCAACACATTGATTTTGTTGGAAGAAATTCATAAAATATTTTCCCGGCCAACTCAAGGTCTATTACCATCAAGACGTTCTATAGAGTCTTTGAGCAGGTTGTACAGGATATGCCCGCTTCTAGCCCAACTGAATGTTATACAATATCCAAGGATTTTATTGTTTGAGGTGCCAGGCATCATCTTTGAACATAGTTGTCTAGGCCATCAGTGTTTTTTTGGATTGATGAGAAGTTAGGTTTGTTACTCTCAGGGCAAAATATTATTATATATTTTTTTTTTTTTTTATTTCTTCTTCTTGTGATAACTTAAAAATATTATCAATCTGCAAACCTAGGCATAACTTCTCTTTTCTTTTCGCTTATCACCTCTATTCTCACCCAATGTTTGAGTCACAAGGATCTTTTGACTTCGTTTTTTTATGTTTGTTATGAATTTTCTCTGCATCTGCAAGGGATTTAAAAAAAAAAAAAAAAAGGTCTGGAAAAGTGGTGGTACTCGGATTTTCTTCAGAATGTTCCTTCATTTAGTTGGTGCTTGGGATTCAAAAGCAAAACGGTGTTCTGAAGTACAGTTTATTCCTAAATTAGACCTAATGAATGGACTTTTTGATATTTACCCTTACAAAACGATACGAATGAGAAGAATACTGTCGCTATAGAGTAAGGAACAGAGTACTTTATTTCTCCTTTAGTAGGAGGACCAAACTCTTTTTTTTTTTATTTTTTTTTTATTTTTATAAAGCAGGGAATCTGACATTACCTCGTGAAAATCTTCCAGGTCCATGTTTTTCAATCGCGGTAAATAAATCCCACTAGGAAATGTTAAAATCTATATTTTGGATATTCTTTGGTCTTTTTTTTTGCATTCGCTCTTTATACATGCCTTCTTTAAATGTGAGTATAATGAGTGAAATGTAAACCTATTCATAGTAAATAAAAATACACGAACTTTTTTTTTATGAGGCAGCAGGAAGGAGAGAAGGTCTTAAATGAGACTTTATTGCAAGAAACGTTATTTGTGTAGAGCCTTGGGGACTGTGAATTTTTAGTAAACTGCACAGAGAAGGGTGCTAGACAGATGATCTATTTGCATTTTCTTTTATGTTCTTGTGAGTGTCTGTAAAACTGTCAGTTTGAAGGAGCCAGTTTATCAGTGAAAGGATAAGAGTGAGATATCTCTGCTTGATTCCACATGTTTGAAGAGGCTACTGTACTTCTTATCCACATGTGTATTTGTAGATATCATCAGTACTTAGCATGTGGAGATAAATAGGCTTTTACTCATGCAACAAAATAATTATGATTTTTTTTTTCATTGGCATGCTGTAAAACACTTTTTTTTCAAGGTATTTTTTCTTTGTTTTTATTTTATTGAAACATGATGTCCATAAAATCCTTGGCAAGTGATGGTCTGTTTATATGGCACTTGGACTTACATAGCTGTATGCTGAGATACTCAGATCTTTCTAATGAATCTGTGAAAGAATGTTGCGCTGGTATATTATAATCCCAAAAAGATGTAAAAATTAAATTAAATGTCCTAATTTTGATTACTAGGTAGTGGATCGTCTAATGCAAAACTACCATCAGTCCAGGCTGTTGCATCTGTTCCAGAGGATTCTGCATCTCACATGAGGTTTGTTCCACCACTAACTTTAACTAACTATAGCCAAGCTGAACTGTTTTCTGTTTGGGAATTCTCATGCAAAATCATCAAATAATGTACTTTTACCCTTGTAAAAGGTTTATATTGGCTTTTATATGGTTTTAATAATAACAAAAACATATGTTGCTTGAATGTTTGTGAACCCTTTAAAATCTTCTATATTTGTATGTGAATGTAACAAAAAATCAGCCAAGGCCTAAAAATCAAAAGTCAAAAAGACCTAAAAGTAGCTCAAGAAAACCCAATAAAACATATGAAACGAAAATAATGATATTTGGTCATGTGTTTATTGAAAAAAGTGAATATGTCTCTTATGATTTGGTTCACAAACAAATGTCTTGACATTTCTTTTAGAATTCTCTGGAATAGTTCAGAATTCTTTATTCTATCAATGATGGCATGCCAGCCACGCTCAGATGCAGCAAACAGGCTAAAACCAGAGCACTACCACTACTATGTTTCACAAAAGGCATAAAATTTCTATGCTGGAAGGCAATGTTTACCTTTGTCCAAGTGTAACACTCATTTTTCCAGTATCCTTCTGGTTTGTCCGCATAATCGTATGATCTTTAACAATACTGTACATAGTTAGCAATATTTTTTGGAAGAGCGTTGGTGTTCTCTTTGCTAACCTGCCATACACACCACTGCTGTGTTCTCCTGATGGGTGGGACTCATGACCATCAACATTTGCCAATGTGAAACAAGCCTTCATTTGCTTTGAGGTTACCCTGGGTTCCCTTGTAACCCCTCAGACTTAAGCTACGAACACACTTCCAATTATTATCGTTGGAAAACGAACGACGAACGTTCATGCACGATATATACGAACGATCATATAGCACCGATCCTGCACATAGAGATAACGACACGATCGTTCGTAGATATTGTACACACAATAGATACGATCGTTCGAGCGATAGAGGAACTATGTGCACGACAGGAAAGTGAACGGACGTTCGTTCATCACGCATGCTCTGAACATGGACGATCAACGAACGACCGTACACACGAACGATGTTCAACGATCGTCGTCCAATCCGATCCGTCGGTCCGGTCGTTCGTTTCCAGCGACTTTCCTCGTTCGTCGGCGTCGTTGGTTACTTTTTTACGAACGATTTTTTGCCCAATCGATCGTTCGTCGTTCGATTGGAACGATAAAAATTGGAAGTGTGTACGCACCTTTATACACGCCTTACAGTTGGAGTTATCTTTGATGATCGATCACTTCTAAGCAGGGTAGCAGCCTTGAATTTCCTCCATTTGTACACAATCTGTCTGACTGTTGATTTGGTGGAGTCTAAACTCTTTGGAGATGGCCTTGTAACCCTTTTCAGCTTTATGGGCATCAACTCTTTCTGAAATCCTCAAACATTCCCTCTCCTTTGTTCAAGCCATGATACACACCCACAAATATGTTGAATGTGTGATCATGCTTTGCTGGATCCCTGTTCTTTAACCTCCTTGGCAATATGAATATTACGTTTTTTTTAAATGTAAAAGCGGTACATTTAAAAATACTTAGTATTTTAAATTTTCCCGCCTCCCAGCCGCATGGTCCCGCCCCCTAGCCCCAGGCTTGCATGCAGATGCCCGGCCGGCATCTGCTTACCCTATCCTCGCGTTCCCAAACGTTCACACGCCGGACACGCAGATGCCGGCCAGGCATCGCCAGGTTACACAGATGCCTGGCCGGCATCGCCAGGGAAAGAAAAAATGCGACAGGCACCGCTGGAGGGGCACGTGGGGACCAGGTAAGCTTTTTAAACTCCCTGACAATTTCACCCCGAGTGTGGCTCGGGGTTACCACTTTTGGTACTGAAAATTAACCCCAAGCCACACTCAGGATTACTGCTAAAAAAGTTAAATAAACAGGGTCTCTCACTCACACCAGATTGTCATCCCATTGACTGAAAACACAGGACTCTGATTTTACTTTCAAATTATATAATCCTATGGATTTTTTCAATAAATACATGAGTAAGTATAAACATTTTTGTTTCATTTGTTATCTTCATCTACTTTTAGGACTTTTACTTTTAGGACTCTATGGAGGTTTGAAAATCAGATGATGTTTTAGGTCACATTCATATAAAAATATATTACATTTTAAAGGGTTCACAAACTTTCAAATGCTCTGTATGATGTATGTATCTCAAAATCTGAGTGTCCTTTAGGTTTTAAGAAATGCCAAAAATATGGTGCCACAATATCTGTCTATACTTCTGTCTATACATCTAGAGATGAGGTTTATATTCGTGACTACCATGGATGTAAGGTGATTTCTTATAGATTTGAAATCATGGTAAATTTAGATTCTGATTTTTCTGAAATAACTTTTTTTAAAAAAAAATCAAAAAACAATGTAATATGTCTTTATTACCATATGGGTGCTCTTAGATATGTCTGCCCCCCTCAGAGTATGTCTTGGTCGTTAACCCCCTGAGCGGTTTTCCCGAGTGTGGCTCAGGGTGAAAAAAACCCGCTGAAAGAAGTAACCACGAGCTACTCTTGGGGTAGCTAAAAACATAAAAAATAAACACTTACCTGGTCCCATCGGCGTCCTACAGTGTCCTGGCTGTCATCTGGCCGGGTCCTCTTTCTCCGTTCTGTCCCTCGGTTGGTGCGCCGACGTTCCTAGGGAGTTCCCAGTGACGCCAGGGCGGGCCGGAGTGTGGCGGGAAATTTAAATTACTTTGTATTGGATTCAATACAAAATACCTGTTTTGAATCCAACTCAAAGTAATTTATATATAATATATATCAATATATATACTACTGTACAGGTATATTACAGGTTTCAGTATTTTTGATTTATTTATGCACCCTTGTTTTAACAGATTTTTGTGTTTTTTTTCATTAAAAGTTTATTATTACATTTATTACATTTAATAAATATTGGACATATTTCGATGAGTTATGCCTAAGGATTACAGGCCTACAATGTAAAATAAGTTTTCATGAAAAATAATGTACTGCTACTATACATATAAATCCGGAAATGAACCGCCAGAGGTTGGGGTTAAAGAGTTACAAGAGGCTGCAGAAAGAGCTCACCCCCTTAAGATCACCCACAACCTCAGCTGTGTTTAGCAAAAGATTTCTTTTGCAAGTCATGCAAACTGCCCCCCCCCCCCCCCCCCCCAGTCTCTGTTCCTCACACAGTGAGCAGGAAAGCCCAGTTCGTATCTAGGAGGCGTCCGCATGTTGGATGTCTTAACCCAGGGACTGCCTGTATATTTATGCTTATTTCAGTTATGAGGGTAAAAGGGGTTCATTTGACAGCAGGAAATTCTGTTAGGAGCAGTGAAAGGAGTTTGAGGCATCAGGTGAAAATCTTTTCGGATGCTAATATTGCTAAGCACTGCTGGAAGCCATGTCCATGTCCAAGAAGAATTGGAAATCAAATAGATGATTTCTTCGGCATCATTAACAACTGGCGGTTTCAGGACTAGGTTCTGCTTGCATCTGCAGGAGCTGCTTTAAAAATTTCCAGGACAAATTGCTGATGTCCATGTGCCAATTTAAAACCGCACCAGGGACTCAAGTGGTTAAAAAATCCTTAGTTACATTTCCCTTCAAAATTCCGTTGAGGATCTAACTTTCTATGCTCTTCTTGTGCTATATTGAAATCCTCTGTATTCTTTTTAGTCCTGACCAGTTTACACTAGAAGACTACGGAACACTTAGTTCATAAGCACAGTGTTCAGTAGGTTTTTTTTGTCACCTTAGGACAGGAAGTGAACAGATTAATAGAATTTTAGTAAATGTTAATTATTATAGTTTTTAATAATAGTGTAGTTGTCTTTTAAATATACAAAAAAGGAGAAAACATTAATAACTTCCTTTACTTTATGCTACACTTTCTTTGCTCTGACCTGTTTGTTTTTCTTTTCTAGTATTACAGAAAGATTGGAGCATGCCTTGGAGAAGGCTGCCCCACTGTTGAGAGAGATATTTGTGGATTTTGCACCATTTCTGTCCCGAACTCTTTTGGGAAGCCATGGTCAAGAGTTGCTGATAGAAGGAACAAGTAAGTAAAATTATTTTTTCTTTCAAAGTTGTATCAAAAACCTTTGTAATAGTCTTACTAATCCGAACATTGCACTATAATGCAGTGTCTGCTTATGTGACTTCCTCCCACTCCTTGCTTTTAAACTTTGAGGGTTCTTGAGAAAGTTTGGGGTGCATCTGGAATGTACAAAAGCATGTTTTTTTGAAGATTTGGGTTCTTCAACTTTCCTAGGAACCAAGGAAAAGACCTTCTGATGTCATCTTTTGTTTTCAGTGCTTTATGCATCATTTTACCAGCATTGGGTAAGGGCGTTGGAAAGTACAAAACAGCACGGTGGCTTAGAGGTTAGCACTTTGGCCTTTGCAGTGCTAGGTCCCAGGTTCGAATCTCACTATGTGCATGTGCACTATGTGCATGGAATTTGTATGTTCTCCCGGTGTTTGCGTGGGTTTCCTCCGGGTACTTTGGTTTCCCCCCACATCCTGTAATTGGCTTCCCCCCAAAATTGACCTTAGACTATATTAAAGTCATGTGACCGTGGGAACTGAACTGCAGATAAACTCTGCACTTCGCACATTCTTCTCAATTATTGCAGACACAGCTGCAATCATTGAGAAGATGCTCCCCAAGTATCTCTTGCTCTGTAACACACTTAATATGATACATTTGTTACATTTTTCTGCCAGTGGATAAAAGAAAAATGTAACCAATGTATCATAATATTTCTATGCTGGAAAGTGTGTTACAGAGATATTATGTCATTGTAGGATAACCTGTAAAAATAGGTAAACACAAACACTCAATAAATGAATTTAACATTCTTTTTTTTTAACACATTTTTTTATCCGAATTTTTGCCGTTGAATCTCGTTTTTTTCGGGTCGGGTCTACCGGAATTCAAACAGCCATATTCGGGTTGACTATAAGGACGACCGAATTCGAAAACCAACACTAGTCACCAATACACTTTTAGATCACAAGTCTTTGCATGTTTTATGTTGATTGAGTCTTTTGATTTTTATGAAAATAGACCTTATTTCAAATTGTGACTTTTTTCAAAGTGAAAGCATTATTATTTCCAAGTATACTCCAGCATTTTTTTTTCCATTTTGGCATAAATATGTGCCTACTTTGCAACATTCAGTGTTGAACAGAAGAATGATTTCAGACTGCTGGCTTCTAGTGACTTATTTTTTTCACCTAAAATTATCATTTTAAACTTTTTTTTTTTTTTTTGTAATATCCAAATTCTGTCCCAGAATTCCTCAATCTGTTCAGATTTCTCAAATGATTTAACTGATACTCCCTACGATTTGTTAAAAAAAAAATAAAAAGTTATCCTAGCTGGAAGCATAAAATATCTTCATCTTGGTGAGGAGCACTAATTTTTTTGACAAACTTTTATGAGAGTGATTTGGCAGAAATTAAAAGATATAGTTTACTAAGGTAGATATTTATTGAATACCTGTAATGAGAACAAAAATGGTAGATGATGTTGCTGACATTGTTGGACCATAAAGTGCAACTAGATCCTGGCTGTTTCCAGCTCATTGTTTCACTGACCTATAAAAAGCATGAAGACAAAAGGAGAAGGTACTCATGTGGTCTTTATATGTGTGACTAAACAGAGTGCATAAACCTTAGCAAAACATAGACGCTTGTTAGAATACAAGAAAGTGAAATCTGACATTTTCATTAGTATAACTGCTGTACATATCTCTTCCCACCTGTTAGGTATGTATTTACCCATCCATGCACTCCCTAATGTCTGCCATAGACGTGGCAGTTCCCAGATGCATAGATGCTCAGGCAATATTTAGCACGATTGGCATGTAACGCTAACATTTAAACATTTTTCATACTGCTATTTCTTGAATTGTAAGCTCATCAAAGGCAGTGTCCTCTCCTCCTCCTGTATCACTGTCTGTATCTGTATCTGTCTGTCATTTGCAACCCCTTTTTGATGTACAGTGCTGCGTAATATGTTGGCGCTAAATAAATACTGTCAAATAATAATAATCCCATGATTAAAGTAATAATAGATACACTCTCACCAACAGAAAACTTTACAGGCTTAATGCTTATTTTGTCAATAAACCTTTTAGCTTGCATGTGATCACTATTTCACATTTACTAACAAATCCGCTGCAAGGCTTATAATGATGGGGAAGAGTTGTTATTCAGATTGTGGGTAGGATAGAGTTTAAGCTACAGACCACCTATGGTTTTAGTAGAAATTATTTCTTTCTTTATACATAATATTTTTTCTTACTTTTTAATCATAAAAATTGGTTCGTTGATCCTGTCTACAAATTGCTGTGTGACCAAGAAGAGTCTGCACAGAGTAATGGATCTCATAAAACAGTTACAGTTTTTGGTTTCATTTACGTTTTGAATGTCAGTGCACAGTTACAAATGGCAAATCCAGGCATTAAATAACCATTTTCACCCCTAGCTGTATGCAGTATGTAACGTTAAGTAAACTGCAACTTTTGCAGTTTTAATGAAATCAAAACTCCACACTCTCTGCAATTTTTTATAGCATTGAAATACAAAACTAAATTGTTAACTTAGCTGTTCCTGCTTAAAAAAATGTTTGTTGGCAAAGGTAAATGTGTGCTGAATGCCATACATTTAGAGCTTTTACTTTATATGGTTTATCTTCATCTCATATTGTTTTAGTAGCAATTTTTAACATTTTTTCCACTGCTGCATATTGCTAAAAATTGTCATTTTCATCCATGTGTATTAAATAAGTACACCCCATGATTCAATGACTTTATTAGTCTCTCACGTCATTGTGAATATATTTTGTCTCGTTCTTCTTTGCAATATTGCTTTAATTACTTGAGGTTTGTGGGTCATCTTTGCGGAGCTTTCTTAAAATTCTGCCACATCATTTTGATTGGGTGGAGGTCTGGACATTGACTGGGCCATTGCAATACCTTGATTCTTTTATTTTTCAGCAATTCTGTTTCATATCATTTTGATATATAGAGGCGTTCATGGTCCAAGGTGCCCAGGTCCTGTGGCTGCAAAACAGGCCCAAATCATCACTCCTCCACCCCCATGTTTGACAGTTGGTTTGAGGTGTGTGTACTGATATGCTATGTCTGCTTTTTCCAAATGTGAGATTGTGCATTATAGCCAAACATCCTCACTTGGGTCTCATCTCTCCACAGGACATTGTTCCAGAATGCTTGTGGTTTGTTTGTATGCACTTTTGCAAACCCAAGCTGTTCTGCCACATTCTTTTTAGAAAGTGGAGGCTCTTTCCTGGCAACCCTTCCACACGTCCTACAAATTAATTTTTCATACTTTTTTCTCTAATTCTACTGTCAAAAGCTTTATAATTTAGCATGCTAGCTAAGGACTGTAGAAGTAGATGTTGGGTTTATTGCAATTTCTCTCAGCATTATATGGTTAAGTCTTGGGGTGAATTGCTGTGACGTACACCCCTGGGAAGATTGGTCACTATCTTCAATGTTTTTCTCCAGTGTGTGAATAATCTTTATCCCTAAAGAATGATGGACATGATGATACACTTGCTGATGAACAAATATTCAAGTGCTGCTATTCACCATCTTGGATCCAGTGAAAGTAGTAAAGGTGTACTTTTAACACCCTTTCTCTTTATTTTGATTTGTTATGGACCAGGAATCATTGGGAGGGTGTCCTTTCTTTTTCTCATAAATGTAATTTAGTTACATTTTTGCAGGTGTCCAAGCATAAACTAGAAACATTCCCCAAGTGTTTTGTTCCATGCCATGAGTTGTTTTTAATCAGGGGTCTCCAACCTCCGGCCATCTGACAACTGGGCTGCAAATGCACAGAGACCAGCGGTCCCCAACCTGTGGTCCGCGCACCCCGCTTGGGGGCCCACCAGCCAGAGCTGGAGACCATGTCTTCTGTACGGATATATATATATATATAGTGTGTGTGTGTATATATATATGTATGTGTATATATGTATGTGTATATGTTTGGAAGGGTTAGTATGCCATTTGTCGACCTTTATATTGCCATATACTCCCTGTATTGTTGCAAGAGATGCTCAGAGTTATAGCATTTTATTGTTTAATTTAGACAAATGGTGATTACATTCACATCTGTGTAAAGAATTCTCTCAGCTTCCACTGCCACTACCTACAACTCCATGAATATAAACAGTCAGAAATATCTTGTAGGTAACTACTTAAGCTCCTACAAAGGTTTACTATGGGGCCAAGGGTCAAAGTACTAATAAGACTGTTCGGGATGTCTGCTGCCAGAAACCAAAATGGAAACTTGATTGATAGCTAGAGGGCTAAAGGAAAGAAGTTCACTGGAGAAAGCAAAGGTCAATGAACCATTTCCCCTCTCTGCATATATAATGATTATGCTGCAGAACACGAAGATATTAAGAATCAGTTAAACATATGCTATTTGCTTCTGTAGGCAGTATGAAAAACTGACAATATTCTGTAACCAATATAACTGAATGTGTTAATGTGAAGTGGTAAAGTGTTCCACTTCACTTCCTACTATTATTTTCTGTGCAGATATGTGAGTTGACCATAATAGATTTTATTATTAACACTAAACAGGATTTATATAATGTCAACATACTATGCAGCCCTTTACGTTATATAGGGGTTGCAAATGACAGACATATACAGGCAGTATCCTCCTGTGATACAGACACAGGAGGAGAAGTGGACCCTGCCCCAAAGAGCTTACAATCCAAGAAATAGCAGTATTAAAAACTGCTATTAAAAAAAGGACCCTGCCCCGAAGAGCTTACAAAAAAGTTGAAAAATGGATGAAAACAGATATGTGCATAAAAAATTGCAGGCACTGCAGGCTTTGGAGCAGATAATCTGCCTCTGTCTTTGGCGCATATTGCTCTATTCACAAAGATAACACCAGGATAAGAATCCTTCCTTAAAAAATAGCATTTTTGGTTGAGTCCAATGGAATGTAATAATGTGTCAGGTGGAACTCTCCTCTCCTGCATTAAAGCTTATTGAATTGATCAAATGTTTAAAATAAAGTTACTCCTAAGTGTGATTTGTATCTACAATGGTCTTTGATTCACTTTGATCTTTTCCTTGTTAAAAAACATGGTTTGCCCAATGTATATATACCTCCAGCTTTTAATACTTGCTGCATTTTGTTTACTACAGAGGACCTTAACTCAGCTCAAGGTATGAACTGATTGCAATGGTAGTGGTGAGGTGTTTACCCTCCAGGCTCCCAGGCAACAGTGAAGACCCAACAGGCTATAAAGCACTGGTGTTCTCCAACCAAAATAAAGTTGCTTTTTTTTTTTAAATCCTTATTCCACTGTGTGAGTCCAAAGTCAATATTCAGTGATATTTACTGTTTTCCTATTTTTTTTTTTTTTTTTACAGGTTTAGTTTGCATGAAATCCAGCAGCTCAGTGGTGGAGTTGGTGATGCTTTTGTGTTCACAGGTATGCAGGTTTTAAATATATTTTCATTTGTTTTCTCTAGAGTCTCCTAACCTAAGGAAAGCCCAATAAATGACTGATAAATGTGTTTGCGATATTAAATATATTTTAGATTGTGGTCAGTTTAGTTATCAGTTTATTAGTTTTTTTTTTTTGATCTGTTACTGCAGATCTACCTTTTAACTTTTTTGTGCAATATCTGTATCTTTTACAACATTTAATTTATCTGAAACCATAGTCATCCTGACACCACTGACATTAGGAGTGTCACTGAAGCTGTGGCATCTTTTACCTTTTTTTTTTTCATTGATACCTATACCCAGGCCATGTTCAGCAGTGTAAGCTGACTGATTTGCCTATGAACATATAGGATATGGACAGATTTGGTACACTGTTTTAGCATATTTTCACATTTCTATACTTGGATCACTTTTTTTGTAATTATTGTACTTTTTGGCATATGGTACAATAAATGCCAGTGCAGCTTGATGACAGTGTTTGTCTGCATGTGGAAGGCTCATTTTGTCAATAAACCTCCTAAACTGTGTGAGGTTGCCATAACTGACATGGCAATCACATGGTTAGTTCTCCTTTGTCATTAGAGACCGGAGTTGTCAACCAAGATTGGGAGGAGAACATTTATCAAACTGTGACTAGCATGGGACATTGTACAGAGGAACCTTAATATAAAGATTAAAATGAAAATATATGTGACTGCAAGCTATAATTTTGCTAACCATTGAAATAAATTCTGAGTATTTGATAAAAAACTAAATAATGTAAGCTATGGTTAGCTTTCGGAGAATCTGAGGTACTGGTATCACAAGATGGTGGCACCCAGCAGTTGTTTGAGGGTTTTGGAGACCTTCCTAAGATAGATAGGCTTTGTCAGATAAATATAATGCATGCAATGCGTTAAATGCACATATTATCTCATGTGAAGGTTTCTGTTGAATTAATGGTCTTATGGCTCGGTCACTTTGATTAAAAACCTTTAAAATAAATTTAATTTGATCAGTAGATAGATAGATATTTGCAGCTTAACCTGGTATTTATTGTTGGCATTTAAATGTAATATTTTTGCTTTTGACAAGCAAATCACTGATAACATTAATATTTTAGTTTTATTTTGTGTTTTTTTTTTTTGTTTGTTTTGTATGTTCTTTTTAATTTTTTTGTCATTTAGTGTAAAGTTTAATTGTGTGTTTTTTTTTTTTGTTTGTTTTGTATGTTTTGTAAAAGTGAAATATTCCATTAACAATTCAATTATACATGGCCTTGCAGTTGTTTTGTAATATGTAACCATGTACTAAGATATTTTTTGTTTAGTAAGATAAGGATTTCGTTTGTCTTAAATGGGTTATTCTATGGGCAGCACAAGATAACTGAACTATAAACGTATATTGTGCATCCTGATTATTATTATTATTGCGTGTTTGTAAAAACCTGTCTTAATACATAGCGAGGTTTCTAAAAATGACTTTTACCAAAAATTACAACCACTCAAGCTTGTATGTTAATTCAATAGGTTTAGCTTATTCAAATTTACAGCGATACTCTGAAGAGCTTTTTCTTTGTCTAAGTGCACCTTATTAGATTTTTGGTTCAAATGACACCTTTTACATAGTTGTATAGGAATTATGTAAATTCTAATTAAGGAATTCTATCAATACCAAAGTACTTCAGCTTTAAAAGCTCTGGTTGGCTGGTAAAGTGTATCACTTGAAGAACAAACTTTATGCATTATTCAATGGCTAACACAGTACAGGACTACTACTTTTTTATTGTTATGGGCCTTATACCCTCATCTATTCTTCCACTCCACCTTTCACTCACCCCAATCCCATTCCTTTGGCATTATTTTGAAAAGTTGAGCCAAAATTTGACTCTAGCTAACTGATTAGGTAACACACACACTTGCACTCTAATAATGTGTTAATTAGTACAGTTCTGGGATAAGTTTTTCCAGCCACTGTCATGTTATATCTTCAGGTTGCCCTTTGATGCTAAGTCCAGGTCTGTTTACATCTGTTCAATTTTTAGCAATGTCACCACTTTTTATGTGTTTCGTCTTATGTTTGTTGCAGTGCACTACATAACAGGTACATTGGATGGTTGTATTGTTACAATGCTGCATGTTGTGGTAATGAAACAATGTGAATCAATTATTAGTCTAAGTTTTAACCTAGTCTCAATAAAGTATCACATGAAGATTTGCAGGCAAATTGTGGCCACAGAATCTTCCTACATCTTCTTCTAAAATATTAGCCATGGTTGGCAGCAGTTTATTTAGGGGCTAAGGTGAAGTTATGTGGTACTTTTATTAAAAGCATCATATTGTTACTGTGTTTTCTAATTTAAAAAAAAAATGCTTTTTTTTCAGTTCAGATTCAGTATCTCTAAAAATATTAGCTGTTCTTACATTTGCTTTTGAAGGTGAATTGTGTCACTAAATTTTACAGAGTAGCTGTTTTAATAAAAGGAATATCGGTCTGTAGGTCAAGGGTTCTGACCAATTGACAAACCTTTGACCTTCATTTGCTGCCTGCATGACTAGCTGGCCCGATAAATAAGGATAATGCAAAATTAATGTTTCTTTGCATCGATTTATGCTACGTTAGTGCTTATACCACCAAATTTATTTAGACTGAGCTGATAGACATTTCATGAATACAAATGAAGGAATCATAGAAGGTGTGAAGAATCAATGACCCACATTGTCAATAAAATGCAATAAGAACAATTACTTTAGGAGATTACACCTAATAGATTTTACAATGAAGTATCAAGTGATAGTTATGCTTCTAGTGGGCTTATTACTGCAAGGCCATGTGCCTCTGCCTAGAAACAAACATTGTCTTACCTCAAACTGTAATTTTCTTATGTTAACGATACAGGTTTTAATGACATGGTTAACAGAATGTATAGCAAGCCTAGCACTAGAGTTTTTAATGCATTGTCAATTAGGACAAGAATATCTTTTGTTTAAGTGTTTATTATAAAAAAAGGATGTTTCTAGATGCTTAGGTTTATTAAGCCAGTGAGAATGCATCTCTTTTGTCTACATATGTCCAGTGCTCAACCCAGAAATTTTTTTAAGCCGGGTGGAAAGAAATTGTAGGTGGGTGGCAGCCCCTTTATTGTGACAAAACTCTTTAGTAACCACCCAAAAACAGCCGGGTGGGTGCTGAAATGTGCCGGGTGGTATGCCGAGGTAAT
The DNA here is from genome assembly GCF_032062135.1 of Pyxicephalus adspersus. Taxonomy (NCBI): domain Eukaryota; kingdom Metazoa; phylum Chordata; class Amphibia; order Anura; family Pyxicephalidae; genus Pyxicephalus; species Pyxicephalus adspersus. The sequence continues at coordinate 106,030,073 of NC_092860.1, read as the reverse complement.
AGGGCCTGGGGAGAACCCTGATGTCTCTCTATAATTAGTCAGCAGTAATGTTTTAGGAATTTCTTTTTTTAAAGTCCTAGGTTTAAAAAGGAAAAACAAATGGTCGGTAAAATATTTTTACTTATTACTTATAATATTACTTTTCGGGTGCTGATTACATCAATATGATTTGCTTGTACATGCAACATCCACATGTATCCAAAAGTAAAATATTTCTTTTAAAAATGTGTTTGTTACATGTTAGACAGAATCAACTTAACTTTTCTCAAATATAACCTAAAACAAATTGGATCCAATAGAATCTTACTGGCCTCTGCACTTATGGTTGAGGTTGTTCTTTAGATATTCTGTGGACTGTTGTCTTCTCCCCTAAGTAAAAAAGTTATTCATAACTGCCTTAAGTAGTTCACTGGAGGGAAGAACAGTCACAAGACAACTGGGATTCACTGCAATATGCATATTGGATTACTGAGGGATGCAGTTCATTTATTTCTCAGTTATCCACGCACTGCACTATTTGGATCTCTACATATTCCAGGTAACTAAAAAAATCATGACTTTCCTGAAAGATATAAGATTTACCTCTGTCTCAGCTATGGGGAGGTGCTTTGCTCACCTGTATTATAACCCGTATGAAAATGAGTAGCAATGTGTGATGAATCGCACAATCTAATATGTAAGGTTTTAATTGCATCTGGTGCAATGTAATTTTAAGGAATCTATTTAGCTGGCTTTTAGCAATCTAAAGCTCAAACCTGCAGACTATTTAAAGAAAGCACTGCAGTGCATTGTTCTGGTGCAAACAGAACATACAGACGTGCATTAAAATACAGCAAAACCGCATGAAATTTCAATAATAAAGTTAGTCGTTTTTATCTGACATTCGATGGGGGAGAGTGGATAGATATAGCCTATAGAGAGCTGCATATAATTTTGCTGCTGCATTAAAAGCTGAGATAAATCGGTCTATACTAGATGTAAGGAAGCCTTCCAGTTGCACATGCATGCTGCTGTTAAGCTATATATATGTTCCAATTTATGTCCCTAAAGTTAAAGGTTTTGGAGGGGGAGAAACCTACTAGTAGTTTTTTGCATATGTGAAGAAAACCCAAGCAAACATGGGGAGAACACAAGCAACAAGCCATCATGTGTAAAAATATGTAGGTTCCCCCAAAAAACATGTTTAGGCTAAATTTTCTTTTGCCTGGTAAAAATAAATTTTTGTGGAAATAAGCATTGAAGATTGCGTGGCCAAAAACAGCAGACTTGCGCTGATGCTGTAAGTGGGGGGCTATTGTTTAATGGCTTATTTGTCTGAAATTTTTCCTACCTCAGAATGGTTTTCATACACTTTTTCTGTGGTTTTCCTGCAAACTATTTTATGGGGCTCAGTCTGAAAGCCTGAATAATGAAATGTTTTAAACCTTGAAGTGGTCATGGGTGTTGGTAATGATTGCGTGTTTGTTGTGTGATAATTAAAAATTTCACTTATAATTTCCTTATTCAGAGAGGTCATGGTGGCAGTCACCAAAGTGATTCATTTTGCTAAGGCCTGAATTGTCTTTGACTGTGTGAAGCCTAGAGATATATGAAACTGAATGTCTGTTTTACGCTCTGCAGATACTGGGAGGGTTCAGCTTGAATTTGATGGATGGATTTTTTGCTTTTTGGGAGGGGTGTACTCAGATAAGGTAGGAAGTGATATACAACTGCTAAAATTCCAATTAATTTCTTTTAAAGTGATGGAAAGGATGGGGTGTCAAAGATCGAGGGTTCAGGTCAAAAACTGGATTTTAATCACGTACATAATATGGTGGATTTACCAAGTTAACATGTATAAATGTGGTGTGAAACTTTTCACATTTGTCATCTCTCATGGATGTGATGATCTGGATAATACGCATGATGCTGAAGCCATAATTAAATGAGCCACACAGATTCATTTGTAGCTTGATTTCAGCTTTCCTTCTTACAGGTCCTGTCTAAAATTTTTGGATAGAATGCATTAATTACAGTGCATTAATTGAACAGTGAAGTTGAAACATGTCAGAAAACAACAGCGATTGATATCTGATGTTTGGACATGCTTTTGCAGAAGTTGCAGAAAGGAGCATCTTTTTCAGAATAATACATTTTTATACTATTGATTAATATTTGCATATATCTATAAAAATGTATCCTGCTGTCACAGCTTTTGGCATTCCTAAAAGTGACACTATTTTAAAAGCCTTTACTATCTGGGCAGCAGGTGGCTCGAAGGTAACACTCTGGCCTTTGCAGCACTGGGTCCCAGGTTCGAATCTCAGCCAGGACATGACCTTCATGGAGTTTGAAGGTTCTCCCTGTGTCTGTGTGGGTTTCCTCAAAAAATTTCCCCCCCCCAAAAATTGACCTTAGACTGTATAAATGACATATGACCATGTTAGGGACAATTAGTGACACGACTATGGACTTTGTACAGCACGGCGTAATATGATTGCGCTATATAAATACTGTGTAATAATAATAATCTCTTTTGCGGTAATTGTATATTTGGAATGCCAATATTTTTTTGTTTGAGACAAAATAATGTATACAACATAAAATGGCTATATAAGACATATTTAACAAAAATTGTCAAAATAAAATAAGTTTACTAATAAATAAATTACCTCAAATACCTTATAGACTTTGTTCTAAATGTTGGTATTTTGTCTTATGAAAGGGGGTCCCTTGGGATTTTTGTTTTTCCAAATTTGCACTCTGTGAGTGTGCACAGGTAGAATGCAGGCTGATTTATCACATAGTAGATATCATATATCTACTCTGGTACTAGGAAACTAAAAAAAATCCATTTTAAACTCCAGAGATTTTCAGGGGCTAACTTTTTTAAAGTAGATACATTTGAACATTTTGTATAGGTGGCATCTGTACATCAATTTCAATCCGTTTTTATTGATATTTTGAGTTTTAGGAGCATATTTAATTCAATAAACATTCAATGCAGGTACATTTTAGGTGCATGTGGTTTAAATTACCTTGAATGCAGCAAATGTTTGCTCAGTGTCACCATTCTTCTTTAAAAATATATTCCGTTTGCCACATACCTCTTTGTAAGCTTTTGTTTTTTTTCACTCCAAATAAACTGATTTCATATCCACAATATGTCTACAGTTCTAAGGGAATTCTTTTTAATAAGCATGCTCCAATATGTTTTATGTTTCATTCAAGCCTCTCCCTTCTTCTCTTTTGTCAGTTTTGTTCCACAAAGATTTTAGTGGATATTTCCCATAATATTACTGCTGAACATTCTTGTTTATTTGACATGAATATAGTTTTTGAAACAAAAGACATCGCATTCGAGGCCACTTGATAAAAGCGTTGTTTTGCTCTTCCTAATTCAGGTTGACATACATTCCAATAACACTACCTCCCTTCCAAGGCTTTAAGATAAATTTATGGCTATGCATTGTGAAGTGCATCATTTAAAAATGGTTTCAACCCAAAACATCTAATAAATAAATAATGTGTATGGCTACTAGGTCGCAGACTTCCTCGACTAGAAATCATCCCATCGGATACTCAGCAGGCCGCTATCGGAGGAGCCTGTCAGATAAATCTTGTACAAGCTGCATTGGTGTCCTGTAAATCACATGTTATTGTGTGAGCCTTCTGCCAGGTCATCTATTCTTCTACCATTTATCAGAAATGCATAATATGTGTTAGGAAAGAATGCATCATTTCCTTTGGTCTGTGTTATTAAAGTAATTAAAATATTTATAAAAAAATAGTAAATGAATTTGTAGTTTATTATAATTTCTGCATCCAAATCTTATGTAAACAGCACAGTAATTTTTGTTCTTAATTTTGCTTTTATATATTCAGAATCAAAATGTCCTACATTTGCACATAATATAATAAACACCTAATTTTCACTTTGCATATTAACTTGCATATTTTGTTTACATTTATCTTCACATAGCTAATATACTTTATTGGACTCAATAGTTAGCCTGCTAGACACCAGGCATAACATATCAATGGGGAAAAATGGAATACTCAGATTTTAGCTATGCTTTTTGTGGTATGTGCACGGCTATAATTAGTTAGTGACATTTCACTCATCATTTTGTTAGTACAAGAGATTCGAGTTATGTCCAAAAACTTTTTTTTACTGCTTTACTATAATCTCAAAATGTTTAGTGGTCTTATCATGAACACCTCTAGAAATCAGTGGGCCCTTCTGGAATATTTTGCATACCCCCCTCTTGAGGCGTTGCTAGGATTTTGAAAAATCTTGGTTGCACAATCAAGGAGCTTAAAGGGGTATGATTAAGTATACCCAGAACCTACTCTATCTTGCTTCAAGAGTACATAAAACACAGAATACAGAGGGTTATATGTATGTAATATACAGAATGTCAGGTGTGTGTTACACCAGGGATCAGGACATGAAAGCACTAGGTAAGAGTGCATGGCGCTAGTGACACCAGATCAGTTGCTGGTGCTGCTGCAGCCTGTGGCTCCCATTCCTGCAACTGCCAGGGTGTTAGTTTTGCTGCTCCTGTATCATGTATAAAGTGCCTGAATACATTTTCAATTTTGTATTTGTAATTATCCTAATAAGAATTCAAAGTGTACTAAATTTCTCTAGCTTTTCTTAAAAACTTTTAAACTTTAAAAATGATTTTTACCTGCCTATTTGAGATGTACACTGAGGAGTAGACGCTCCATGTACAATAACTGCATAAGTTGCACATGCATAGGAGTTCATTCATGTTATTGTAGTCAATGCAGGCTAAAATTCAAAACCTGTAAGAAGCCTGTGGAAAGATTCCAATAAGTTAGCTAGCAGATATTGCATCTTCTGAGGTAGGTATAGATCAACTTTAGGTGTAACAAGTTTAGGCCTAACAAGTTTGGATTTTCTTTGGGATATGGATGACTGCAGTAATGATTCTTCAGAAGACCCTGTTGCAGAAGTAAATTTAATCACTCTTGGAGGTTGAGTGTTTCCATATTTAAACTAGAAAAATGTGTAAAATAAAAAAAAATGTAAAAATCTGAAACAAAGATGTAAGTATTATTATTCATTGCATAACTGAAAGATCAGATTATGTGACAAAGCATCCAACATCTTTAGAAGATTTAATATTGCTGATTGTCACTGATGCACTGTTTAATTCTTCAATGTTTAAAACAGGACTGTTTTTTTTTACCAGATGGCCACATCGATATCCATTCTCAAATTTATCTAATCAAATGTACTTTCCATAGTTCACTTTGACATGAAATTTAGCCTGAACTATCAGGAAATAGATGGTGACATTTTGAAGGGATTCCATTAATATATACAGTTCTCAAATCTTGCATTCTACTTTACTTACAATACACAACACAATGTATAGTAATAAACATAATCATTCAACATAAAGAATAGAATGCATCTAATACGACATGACCTTTCAATCTAAAATTAAAGCACACTTAGTCATGCAATTTGGAATCTTGTTGACCTTTTTTTTTAATATTTCAAAATAACCTGACCTACTGTGCTTTTGCCATACTCAGTAAAGTGCACCACAGATATCTTTTTCGATATTAGGAGTTAGCAATTTAGGGATAAGTAATTTGGTCGTAATACTTTTAGTATATGTATAAGATATTATAAAAAAAGACCACTAGTATTAAAATAGAATCTTACAGAATGCAAGGTGTGCATTGTGCATGGTGAAATATGTATGTATTAGAGAGAGGTACTTGAGTATCACTAAAGTGGCTTGCAAGATTACCTGAAATGTAGTAGTCGTAAAGTCAATTATAGCTCTTGTATGAAGTGCAGAGGAGTTGAAAGACCTAAATGCAATCCGTGAATGCTGATGACTAGATCTTCAACACATTAAGCTGTAATCCTGGTCTGGAGAGATCACATCAGAATGGCTATGCTGGGACTCCAAAGATAATTGGCTAATAGTTTTTGTATTATGATTCAGGTGTTTTAGGAAAATTTAATAGCCAAGATAAAAAATTATGCTTGATTTTTTTCTCTGCCACCCCCTGCTATACCTGATAAACTAGTTAAAATGTGTTTGTACACATGCTTCCTGTTCTAGGGTAACATTACATTGTCATTGTTGATTTCTTACCTGTGGAGACACTCACACTACCACTGCATCTATCTGTATATCAGCCTCCCATCTCCTGTACAATAAAAGTTAGGAATTGGAGACTTCATAGCCTGCGCCAATTTGGCTCTTCAACATGCATGTGTTGACCAGGAGAATAAAGATGACTCCATGAGCTTGCTTCCACTCCTCCATTTTACTCAGCCTAAAGGTTTAAGAAAATATAGGATGTAATTGAATAACATTTAGTTTGTTAAACTTTGTAAGTCCTAAACAACAGATTTTTTTCAACCTTATTTGAACATAGTTATGCATTTTTTTTATTGAACTTTACATACTGCCTCTCTATCATCTGAAATTAATTTTAGGTGCCTTCAAAGCTGTCAGTTTAATGTAAAAAGACAGCTTTACCAGACTGAAATCTAAAACGTGTGTTAGCGATGTTAGGAGCTCAAAAACATCATCATGTCAGCATTAAAAACAGTCATTTTCAGAAGTACAAGACTTCCTGTGGTGACTTTAGCACACTAGGGTTCAAAAAACATAACTATATAAGGTGAATTTCATAGAAAAAGGAGCACACCCTGTGGTTTGCCAGTCTAGTCAGAAGGATGAGACCATGCTGACCTTTTTGTGAAATCTTTGAAAGTTATCCTCAAGGGTGGTGGGTGTAAAACAAAGTAATATCAACTGGCACTTAATTCTGGGAGCTCCCTGCTGATTGGGCTATGCATTGAAATGAAACTCTTCCTGACAGGAAGCAAAGCCTAAAATGTGGAGACTGCTCAAAATAAAGTGTGTTTTAATTTGACTCCCTACTGGTTAAACATAGCTGTTCAACTCGGAACATCTGAGTTGGCTGAATAAAATGAAAAGCCGACAGAGTGGTCAGTGTTCCTGGTAGAGTAACTAGGTCAGTTGTGCTTAGTGCTGCCTAACCATGTATTCTAGTTTTCATGTGCAAATATTACATTACCTAATTAATAATTAAATGTGTTTTGGGTAGTAGCCCTTGAATTACAAGGCATATGCACTTGGTTTACAGAGTTTGCCTTACTCCTGAGTATGATAGCCTTTCAGGAAATCTGAGATTTTAGTGTCCTCCTGTTCCAAATGTTAATTGTGTATCATATGTCTGCTTATTTGCAGTGTAAGTATGTAACACTTTATTGCCATATTTTCAGGGATGTAGATTACATTGTTACATTCTACTTTTTAACAGTGATAATATAGTGTTTACGGACCTTCCATTGGACATCTTCTTCAAATAGTATAGTGACTATGTTTTTTCTGCTGTAATGTCAAAATAGGAAAACATCTTTATAGTTGTCTACTAGTTCAGTTGCCTTTGGGCTTCAAAAGGTCCACAGCTTGTTAATTTAGGGAATTCTTATCTATTTATCTTTTTTTCAGCATGTACAATAGATCAGCTTGGTGTAAATCATATTGGTATTTTTTATATTAAATACATTGGACCTAGATTATTACAACTCCCCAAGACTGGAAAAGATTGACTTTCATGCAAGCAAACCTGAAATAGATTTTTTAAAATAAATGTTCTATTTTTTTTTTTGGCAAATGTGTTTAATCTTGGGCCAAATCAATTTCTTGTTTGCTGGATCACCCAGGTTCACCCATGATGGTCTATTTCTGCTGTCTTGGAGATCCTTAACAAATCAGGCCAATGCATCTACAAAAAATCAGGCACTGTCCTATATTTTTTGAAATGCCAAAATATGCCCCAGGTCTTATTTTCAGGGGGATGTCTTATTTTTCCATGAAGAAGACTACAGTACACATTTATTGTTGAAAATCACTCATGATCACTCATGTGCCATTGATTGTCCCCTTCTGATCACTCATGTGCCATTGATTGTCCCCTTCTGATCACTCATGTGCCATTGATTGTCCCCTTCTGATCACTCATGTGCCATTGATTGTCCCCTTCTGATCACTCATTATTATTATTATTATTATTATTATTAATAAACAGGATTTATATAGCGCCAACATATTACGCAGCGCTGTGTGCCATTGATTGTCCCCTTCTGATCACTGACTCACTTTTTTTTGGCTTCTACGGCCAGTAACAGACTCCATTAGGGCAGGGATCAGCAGCTTGCTTGTCCTTCCTGGTGTGGAGTCGCGGGCGCGTGTGCGGGCCTTTGAAGTCACTTTCAGTTTCACTCTGCACTGCAGCCAGCATTGAGAAGTCACACAGAGGCACACAGTGGCAGGTGGGTGTCTTATTTGCGGAGGGTGCTTTATTTTAATGTTTTGAGCAAAAATGGGGAGGGGTGGCTTATTTGATGGGGATGCCTTATCAGGGAAACACGGTATGTTCATGGGACAGCCATATTTTCACTTTTTCTATGCAGGCTCGCATTCAATGAGCTGTGATTTCACTGACTAATTTACAAAACTCTTGATTGCAATACAGATATATAACCGTATGCCTGTCATTCACCCCTTCCCTCAGGCACATTATCTTGGCGTCTACTTCAAATCTGCCCTCTCATTTACCCCAATATTCAGAGCATTTCCAGGTCCTGTCACTTTCACCTGCACAACATCTCCAAAATCTGCCCCTACCTGTCCCCGAGACCACCAAGCTCTGTGTACATGCTCTTATCTCTCATCTGGACTACTGTAACCTACTCCACTCTAGTATTCCACTAACCCAACTCTCCCCTCTACAATCTGTTATGAATGCTGCAGCCAGACTCATCCATCCTTCCCACCACTTCTCTTCTGTTGCATCTCTTTGTAGTTCTCTTCACTGGCTTCCATTTCACAATAAAATCAATTCAAACTCCTGTGCTTTGCATTCAAATCCCTCCACAGTTCTTGCCCCACTTACCTTTCTGACCTGATAGAAAAATACACCTATAGCCGCTCTCTTTGCTCCTCCAATCACCTACTAATGAATTCTTCACTCATAACCTCATCAGATGCTCGGCTCTAAGACTTTTCTGTGGCTGCCCCGACTCCCTGCAGTGGTCTTCCTTGGCCTATTTGGCTTGCTCCCATTTTCTGCTCTTTTTAAAGAGCCCTCAAAACCCATTTTTTTAAACGTGCCTATCCGTCTTCTTGTAACTCCTAAAACTCTCACTACTCGCCCACCAATCCATATCCCCCTTCTATTATGTGTTACTTCCCCACCTCCTAGATTGTAAGCTCTTCTGGGCAGGGTCCTCTCCTCCTGTGTCACTGTTTGTATCTGTCTGTGCAACCTCTATTTAATGGACTGCGCCTCGTAATATGTTGACTATATATATATATATATATATATATATATATATATAATCTCCTGTTTAATATTCTATTATTATTATTAATGTCACAAAAATACCTTTAAAGAAAAGTTATGTTGGTTAAACCTACTTACCCTTGAAAACAAAAGGTAAGGGGAAATTTCTATATATCTGCAAAAAAAATTCAGCATGTACGCATAAACCACTAGAAATATGAAATATTTATCCAGGCATCCAGGCAGAACTTTAACAAAAAAAAAAAGTATGGAGACCAACAATCTATTGTTTGTTGACCAACAATCCATCCCGGACAATGCCATTCCCTATATAAAAATTATTAAAATTGGGTAAAAGCAGATGCTTTGAAGAAGAAAACCTCATTTGTATGTGGTAGATTTAACACTGGGTGGGTGTGACTGTTTCCTTCCAGCACAAAAATGACAATAAAAACAAAGTCTAAATTAGTCAATCAAGAACCTCAATGCCTTATTTTCAAATATTATTTTCAAAATGTTTGCTTCAGTATAATAAAGAATTTGTGGAGGTTCATATGTTCAAGAATGGTAGAGACTTAGCCAAATGTAGCTCTCCCAAAACCCCAAAATTTTGTTATCCACAGAACAAGAGGTTAGGGCTAATCTTCCAATCGGAACATCTGATCTGGGGGACAGCTAAGAGCATCGTATTGGCTAACTAGCCTTGAAAGAATAGCTGTACATTTTATCTAAACTTGTGATGGGCCCCACCCATATGCTTACACTACCTCTACACACAGGTGCTTGCTTTAGTTCCACAGCCACCTTGTCTGTTGTTTATAGCCTATGTAACAAAATGTCTTATTTTTATATAAACCTATTTTTAAATAAACTGTATTTTTAGGTGAAAGTGCACTGTTGGGGTTAACTCCCTGTTTTTATTTTTAAGAAGTCTTTTAACTTTTTGTAATGCTGCATAAAACTCTATACTATTGCATGATGGCAAACAATAAAGGGTTTACTCTTTATTAAGTTTCTTGTAATTAACTTCAGCTGAAAAAAATTGAAATAGATCATCCCTAATCTGTTTTTCTTTGCATTTTGATTGTGTTTCCCTGGTTTAACACAGTTGCTTTATGTCATCTTTTAACATAAGGTATGGAGTTGTAATTGCTTTTTTTGAATTAGTCTGTCACAGGCTAATGTGCATGTTGATGCAAGAATTGATTAAAGAAAACTAATGAATTTTGTATAACACTTCAAGGATTTGTTACTGTAATAAATATTCTACTGCAGCCTTTCTTTTGAATTCTGGACACATCCAGCTGTCACATTAAACCCAGAGTTAAGCAGTGTTAATGTATGTTATGTTTTTTTTTAAGCTGGTGATAAAAGGCCCTTGGTTTTACATAATTTCTTTATTCTTACAGCCTGGTAAACATGAAGATGAGAAAAATGCAGTGTATCCTGATGTTAGGTTTCTCAATTTTGTCAGAAAGTAGTATTCTGGTGAATTTATTTACCAATCTTTAGCAGTGTTTTTGTTATCTATACATTGTTGAAAAGGATTCTAGTTTATAAACATCCACTAGAAAAGCCCAATATTATTGGGAACAAGTGTTTGGCCTTCTGTGTTTCAAACTAAATATCTCCAATCATGTTTTTTTAAAAGAGGACATGTGCGCTTGAATTGTTGCAATAACATAGCGTCCCGTTTTGCCTAAAAATGCATTTTAATGCAGTGAAGAAAGCTTTGAAGATACCCTATCCTGTTGATGACTTATGTTAGCAACAAAAAGTTATTGACTGAAACAGAATTAAACCCAGTCATTAATTATGGTGTGGAAAAGAATCACGTCAAGGGATTGCTGGTATCGACTAAGATAACAAATTTTATTCTTATCCTGTTTGCCACAAAGTAAATTTATATGCAAATCCCAGCTTTCAGTGTCTGTAAAAACTTGGCATGGCTCCTTTTACCTACCTAGGTCTGCTGAGGCTACCAAAAAAATTCAATTTTACAAGTGGATCCATTGGATCCATTTTACATGTGTGTTTTGCTTAAGTAAACTTCTGCTTTTATCTTTTTTGGTTATCAAGTCTCATAAACAATTAAAAAACATTTAAAAAATACTTTAGAAAATTGTAAATTTTAAATTGCATCCTAAATGTAGCTAAATCTACATAGGTCCCCTCAAAGTTTTATGACTTTCAGCAGGATACAATCTTGTCTGTATATACTAGAAAGTGAGCTTTACTTTTACTTTAAAGTCAATCTCAAACCATTTTGATCATATTAAATCACACATTTTATTAAAAAGAAAAAAAACGCAGAATCTTCTTTTGAATGACACTGTCATTTGTGCCCCTAGCTGGCACTACGTCTATATGTGGCAGCCTGTAACGCGTTGCGGCAGTCCATACCACATCTTCATGACATCATTATGCTATTCACCTAAAAATAATTTTCTGTCACCCAGACAGCAATTTGGACACCCCAAAATATTCTCTTCTACAATAAAGAAGATATTAGAACTGGGATAAGGTATACTGTGTGATTGTGAATTTAGACAAGTAGAAGAGGGGGGGGGGCGGTTTAGCACATCTTTTAGAAGTCAAGCTGTGATTGAGTAGGATTTGATGTATAGAGCAGGGGTCCTCAAACTACGGCCCGCGGGACAAATACGACCCCCTGAAGTTGTCCATCCGGCCCGCCGGCTGCTGAGGCTGCTTCTCCTGCCTGAGTTCTGGCTACCTGCCATCTGCACTCCAGGGAACCCACTGTTGCTGGGGTAACGCTGGAGCTGTCGGGCTGAAGCCATCAGGCAGAGAAGGTATGAGCAGAGCATAGACTCACTGCTGCCTTCATTCCCTGCTCACTGCTGCACAAATGTACATGATCAATGTACATTTGTAAATAGTATAAACATACTATGCACATTGATCATGTACACATGTGCTGCAGTGTGATCCATGTATGAAGGCAGCAGTGAGTGACAGGTAGCAGACACTGACAAAGTTTTTTTTTTTTTTTAGCAGCCCTATAGTACGGCCCCCCGACAGTCTGAGGGACGGTGAACAGGCCCCCTGTTTAAAATATAGAGTATCCACTGGGATGAGATAAATATTGATAGCATTCGTGTCCGATTTTGGTTTTATCTAAATTTATTTCACTCAAAATTAGTTACAAATGTAGTAAGCAATAATATAAGCTGGACAAATTATTTTTTTTTTTGTTGAATTTGCTCTGTGATATGATTTATATGGCAACAAAATAAATAACACACACACAAAAAAATCAAACTTGTCCAAAAAAAATATTTTTTCCTCCTTTTCTGTAGCTGTTACAAAGCTGACCAGCTTAATGCAACCTGAAACATATGCCATAAAACACAGAAACAGCTTTCTAAAACTGTGTAGTAAATGCAGAATACTGCATTATTCTGATATATTGCTTCTGTGCACATCTTGTCAAAATCTCCGTGAAAGCATTAATCTCTGTCTTCCTGTTTTATAATGTTACATGCAGTGTGTGTGTGTGTGTGTGTGTGTGGGTGTGTGTGTATGTATGTATGTGTATATATGTATGTGTATATATATTGTATATGTGTGTGTATATATATATTCATATATATATATATATATATATATATATATATATATATATAAAAAAAACACACACGCATACAATATAATAAAAATAATTGGCTCTTTGATGTACTTTCTGAGGCAGAGTTGGCCATTTTCCCTGAAGCAGTGTCTAATGAACAAGCCATACTTTTTTAACCGCTTGGGCTTGTAATTCCCTGCAGACATGACTTCAGACCTCAAAGGGCAACAGCTGCCATTTGTCTTCAGTGCTGCAGTTGTCAAACAGACTGACCAACTACTAATAGGATACATTTTATACAGCTTCTCCATACATGATGGTAACAAAATCCTAATGATCATCATCTGTTCAGGGCATGTAGATGGTGGGTTTTAAGCAGTTTTTATTACTTACTCTTGAAACCAAACTCTAGTATTGATTGGACGAAGAACTTGATTCAGTCACATGAAAGAATAGTCCCCTTAGAGTACACTTTCTGATGACCTGCTATGTCACACATTTGGTTATGTTCTTCTGTGTTACCTTGCAGATTTTGTTATGTCAAGGAGCACATAATGTATTGGGTACAACTATACTTGGGTACAACATTGTGTACAACTATATAACTATTTTGATATAATGGTTCTATATATTATCAAAGAGAATTTTAGGCAAAAGTGTGCTTTGCCGCCTTCCTATATTATCTGCTAATATACATAAATATTATATCTGCTAATTATAAATAATGTTGTCACTAGGTGCTTATGTTGTATCTTTACAATTTGAATATTGTATAGTAACCAAATCTTATCTAGTTGCACTACGTCATGAGCATGTTTCTCAACACTGCTTTTCTCTTCTAAAGCTGTGTACACACCTGCAATTTTTCTCGTTGGAAAGGATCTTTCACGATCCTTTCCAACGAGAAAAGACTGCACGATGCATGAACGATGCTGTACATACAGCACCGTTCATGCTCTATGGAGAGGGGAGGGGGAGAGCGACGGAGCGGCACCCTGCTGCGCGCTCTCCCCTTCCCTTTCATTAGGATCGGTCGTCGTCCATCGTCCATGGATCCGCCAGGACGGTCGTCGGACGATGGACGACGACCGACTGTACACACGGCAGATTTTCGCCCGATAATTGGCCGATACTGATTATCGGGCGAGAAAAATTTGCCGTGTGTACGCAGCTTAACTCCTATGAACAGCTTGAGCAGTGGCGGTATTGTAACTTGTGCAATTACCATCAAGATCAGATAGCTAGCTGTATCCTGTACCATTTACCTCCAATGCTAAGGTTTTTCCATTGTGGTCAACCACTTTATACAAGGATAGGAGTTCCAGTTCTTCTTGAATTTGCCAAAAACTAAATTGGTAAAGTTAGTGTTTTGAGCAGACCACTTTTCTGGTCTTACTATGTCTACTATTCAGTAGTGTTTGGAGCCGCCATTCTCAAACAGGGTTTAATGGAACTCCAGGGTTCCTCAAGAAATTGTTAGGGAGTTTCTTGAACTGTGGCTGATTGACCTCCAATTTGATGATGCCTCCATAGTTCTTAAGACAGCTGCATGACTAGATTTAATTCTTTTAGTCTATAAAGGTGATATTCTAGTCATCATTGGAAAGGGGGAATTCTTATAACTGGCCACCAATTTTAAAGAATATTTTTACGCATGGACCCCCAATAAATTGGTTTTTAGCAAGGATTATAATGTTTTTATATGTTCATTGGTATACATGTACCATGTGGTTTGTGCCCCTCATTGTTATCTTGACAACAATATTGTGGAAAAAACTTGTAATTGTTTTTAAATGATTTTGTGTTTCAAACTTTGTTATACTCATACTATTATAATATACTGTAAAATAAATTTTTATGAAAAACAATGTACTGCTTTTAGACATAAAAAAAACGGAAAGAAATAAACCGCTAGGGAGGTTAAATAAGGTGGCGCTTATTGACATCATTTGAAGGCTTCTTTAATGAATTGGGCTTCCATCATTTACATACCACTGAAAATAAAGCATGTGTTTTACTCTTGCATCCTCCTCTGTGTTTTGTCAGCCACGTACATTATGTGTCTGTTACACACTGAACCCTAAAGGCCACATCAGAAGATTTCATTCCATTGTCATGAGATGGGGCTTGAAGGCACACTTCAGTTAGGCTATGGCATGGGTTTGCTATGTCAGGGCTAGTTTTAGGAAGAGGTGGGGGGCAAATTTTTTCCGAAATCATCCCTGGGCCATGACTATGAACATTTATATATTAGGTTTTGGTTATTCAATTACATTTCTTTCTTTACTTATATGCACTCAAAACATAATTTTGCTTATGTATAGAATAGATTAGATACCCTACCCTTCTTTTTCTGAACCTAAATCAATTAACAGATTAACAATCACTTCAGTAATAGATAAACAATGATGATCAATATCACATGTAAATGACCAAGGGTCCAGGTTTTACTTTACCATTTATGTGTCAGTTTATTTATAATTACCTATCTTATATTTTATGCCTAAGCTCATTTGATTGTTAATCATAAAGTACCCTTGTGAGGCAAGGTATTTTTGTTTTGTACTTTAATAATTGTTTAATGCAGCCTTTATAGCACTAATTAGCCTCTATGTGCCATTTTAATTATGTTGCTGTTAAGTTCCTGAAATATCACTTTGGTGTTTTAAGAGTACTATTTATGTAGAACCCCAGGATAAGGTACGGCAGGAAATGTATGTCAATTAGAACCAGTCTAGAATATTGACAAAGCCGAATCTTCTCTGCAGCCCTTCAATTCCGAAGTGTTGAAATGTGCTTTACAGTTACATGGGTGCATTAGTGGTGGGCCTGGGGCTTTTATAGTGTTCTGCCTTGTACCTCTGGGGAACATGGGAAACAAATAACCAGGGCCATAATACACTTTGTAAGGTACATTAATATATAATTGAGCTAAGAAAGTTTTAGTGCTCATCATTTCATCATTCATTTTTTAACTTTTATATGGTTTAAATACATAAAATTTTAGGATGGTTGATCAAAATGCTTATGAAAGGTAAAAAGACTGAAGTTAAAGTATCGGGACAGACCAGTGAACCCACTTTATTTATAAGTATTCGACTTATGAAGCCAATGCAGGATATGAAATAAAGGGTTTCCTTTATGTTTTAAAAAGAATTAGGACCATTCAGGTGTATAATATTAAATTATTAAGCTTTTGTTCAACAAAAACATCAAAAATGTAAACAAATATCCAAAATCACAATATTCTTATCATTTTTCATGGATCATTTCAAGAGTTCATTATATAAGTCAGACCCTAAGTGACCATGTTTTAATAAACAGGGGTATAATCTTGGCTTCACCCTAGAAGTGTTTCAGATGCTTGTCTGCTTCTGCAGACTTACAGACCCATCCAAATAAAGAGGTCTTATAACTCTTTATATATAAACAATATAATAAATATGTTTATCAGTGATAAAAATGAACAGAATGTATTCTAAAAATAAAAATTGCAACCAGACAGGTCCTATATTGCAGGACCTGTGCCCTCCCTTCTGCAATAAAATACCCTCAGGGGGATGACGGTATACTTGGCACAATACACTGAGCTACTTTTTTTTTTTTAAAAAAAGATAAAATGAACAGGCAGGTAAGTATGTTTTATTACACAAGGGATGGGCGATAACTCGGCAGTAATGTGTTCCATTGGAAGGGCCAAGTATCTATTATCCTGCCCCAATAACAAAGAGCAGACATTTTTTTAGTGGTTTTGTAAAAGTGTTTTTCAATGTGTTTAATTAGTTTGAAACATTTAGTGAAAGAATATATATCTCTTTGTAAAACTGAAGCCAGACTTCAGTTTCTCTCTTTACTGAAAAACAAGGCTTGGTCCATCACCTGCAGTAAAGGTTTTTAAAGAGTACATCTTGGCCTCCTGATTGGACCCTGAAGGAACAGGATCCTCTTGATAAATGAAAATGCTGCTCCCTTCCCATTATCATTTAAAATAATAGAGCATGTTTTTCCTCTCATTTTTTATTGCAAATGTGTTTGTATTAATTTCCAACATTTTTAGTATTTTGCAAAACTTTACTCACATGTTTTTAACAGTGCATAAATCATATTTGATATTAACAATACTTATGTTATGCTCTATAGTGAGAAAGTGGACAACATGTGATAGTGGCACTTTTTAACACAAGTTTCATTATCGTAGTTTTATTCTCTGGTTTCAATAAAGACTAATATTGTTTAACAATGTACTGTAAATTTGTGGATAGGAATAGGAAATGTAATTTTGTCCAGTGACCTGAATTTTTACTCTGTTTTAAACGTATATTTATTTTTACAGGAATGGCAAAATTCTATCCAGAAGAATGCTGGTCTTGCTTTTATTGAACTAGTTAATGAAGGAAGGTAAATAAGAATTGAATTTACTTTAACTATAAAGTGTGTTAAATGTGTGTTACATATGAAAAAAGCCAAGGAAAATATTGTACATTATGTGGTTAAATATACAGCTTTAGGTTTATTTTACGAAGCAGTAACACATGCATTATTTGTCAGAATTATATTTTTAGCAATAGGTGTTGAAATTTCCTGAAAATAACAAATATTGCACATAAAGCTAGTGATATGGTTAAGCAGATGGAACCCATGGCATGTGAACTGAAGGGGTGTTTAACCTTTATAACCAAGGTGAATTTTATTCTTCTTCTGAAGGCTGTTTGGTTGCTACCAGCATTGAACCTGTATAATGATATTTGTTTCAACTGAACTAGCCAGAGAATAAAAGATTTATCCATCTATACTGAGGGATCAGAAGGCAAAGCAATTCCTTTTAATAGCAAAGAGTTCACTGTAGATCATAAAAAGTGTCTAATTGCTCACCTCTAAACCCTGCCTGTTCATCTTCTACTTTGTACAATGCAAATAGATGGAAACACATGCATTGTGCTCTAGGATAGTGCAATGTATTGTGGTTATTGTGGTAATACGACAATATACGTGGCAATAAATGTGTACTGTAAGTTTAAAAAAAAACAAAAAAATTATACTGAGAATACATGAAAAAATGTATATGTGTTTTTTTTGAAAGAATTAGTAAGTTGGCTTAAGAAAGTTGAGCATAATTTTAATATACAAATAGGAGAAACTAGTTAGGATAAGGAAAACCTGGGCATATACCACATACTGAAAAAAAATGTATTTGTGATTCTTGAAAGGTGTACTTTTTTAAATATTTTGCTGGACTTGCAAGTTTTTCCCTTTTTATGTAGCAGTTGTAATAGCTTTAGTAAGCTATATACATTTGTTGCTGTACATACTATGTTAGAATTCCTTTATGGATGAAAAACTTTAAATGATGTATTTGTTTTTGTTTTTTTGTGAAGGGTCAACTTTGATTTATCCCTATTGCTGCTCTTCATACCTTTTATAAAACAAAATTCTATTTATTGTGGATGTAAAATTAGTAGCTACAGAAAATGGTAATATATGAATATTGTATGATATGTGGTGATAAATATGTCCAGTAACGCTGACAATTTTTTTAAATGTAATATGTGTCACAAAGATTATATTTAAAAGACTGAAATTAGTATAAGTATCTCAGTTGATTCTTCAACTTTTCCAAAACATTTGTGAAGCATTAAACCACAAGCCTAGATCAAGTAATCCTTACTCTCCTGCCTTCTTATGGAGCTTAACCTTTTGGCTTGAAAGATAAATACATAAGCCTTTATTTCACACTAGCTTCAGGTGCCTGATTACAGAGGCATTTTCTATAAACCTTGATCCCAGAGGTCGCCTAACAGTAACAACGGTGTTCGGTTACACTCCTTGGGTCTGTACTGTTTTCATTTCCTATTATGCAGGGATGTTCTACCTTGACCTTATTTGTAGAGTGACTGCTTTAGATTTAGACATTGATTATTTCCTTTTCATAGATACCATTGAGTATATTAAAAAAAATAATTTTTCTTGCTTGTCTACATATTTTTTTTGGTAACTGTAATCTAAACTCACCAATCATATATTGAACTCAGACCCAACCTAATCTGTCTCTTAAACTGTGTGTTATCTTGATCAAACTGTATAAAACAAGTGTTTTTCACAATTTTCTTAAAATCAGTGGATCAGTTAGCAGTGGCATGCCTAGTTTGGATTATAAAAATTTGTTTTCAGTATTGAATTACATTAAATGTAATATTTCATCAAATAAAATGAAGAGCAATAATAAGTAGATTATAATACTGAGTTAGTGAACATTTTGTTGTATTAAAAATCTATACGAAAATTGTACAGGAAAAAAAACACAAGAGTATAAAGACACAATGATAATGATGTGCTAGATAAAATTAAATTTGAAGGTTTATTAGTGACACATGTAGTATGCACTTGTTTCTTGCCCTCTTTGAATTGTCCTCCTCTCTTCCTGAGCTTCTCTATATAGTTATCCTTGTGCTCTTTTTAAAGGACGATTCCTCTTCCACTTCTACACTTCTCTTTAGGCTTAGCCACATGGAGTTCTTTTACAGTTCATTTTTCTCATGAGTGACATATAGTCCATCCAGCATTCTGTTGGCCCAATGCCCACTGTGTAACAAGTGGTAGGGATTGGCTCCTCCAAGGAATATAAAGACTTTTTGACCAGATCCTAATTCTGGCTAAGCTGCATCTGACTTTTTAACACATGACCTCTGGCAGCTGAAAAAAGACAGATTACAAGCCATACTGGTGACTAGTCCTTGTCCTCTCTCTGTAAATGACTTACCATGTCTTGTTCTATAATATGACTCTTTATGGAGAGCGTCATACTGGTATTTTTGCTTCCTCATGTCATCTTTCTTTGCTTCAATGCTTCTTACTAGTTATAACGAGCATTAGTGCTGTAGATCTCACACTGCAGATATAAAGCTAAAAAGGTTTTTTTTCTACCACCCACGCTCAGTGCCTAGCACAGTTTCCTTAAAATATTTG
This sequence comes from Pyxicephalus adspersus, assembly GCF_032062135.1. Lineage (NCBI taxonomy): Eukaryota > Metazoa > Chordata > Amphibia > Anura > Pyxicephalidae > Pyxicephalus > Pyxicephalus adspersus. The sequence continues at coordinate 106,010,167 of NC_092860.1, read as the reverse complement.
GGTACCACATTTAGAATCGTGATGCAAGCAGTATCTGCATGCTAAATTATGACCAACAACAGATTGTTAATGGTATGTCATATTTTGTGGGTGTTTTATTCACATCCCAACACAGGACATTTAAAAGAGCATGACCACATACATCTTCATGCATTTTGTTCTATTAGTCATAAGGCTTTTAATTAAATACTGTTAGTACAAAAAAGGACCAAGGCACTGTCGACTCCCTTTTTGCTAGTAAACTTCATTAAATTTGTTGTGGTTTTTCTGTCAGAAAAATACTTGGTTATACTGCCAGTTCCTATTATTGTTGTTATTATTATTACACAGTATTCATATAGCGCCATCATATTACGCAGTGCTGTACAAAGTCCATAGTCATGTCACTAGCTGTCCCTCAAAGGGGGTTACAGTCTAATGCCCCTACCTCCGTCATATGTCTTTATTACAGTCTAATGACAGTTTTGGGGGGAAGTTAGGTTAATTAACTGCATGTTTTTGGCATGTTGGAAGAAACCAAAGTACCCAGAGGAAACCCACGCAAACACGGGGGAGTACCTGCAAACTCCATGCAGATAGTGTCCTGGCTGATATTTGAACCTTGAACCCAGCGCTGCAAAGGCCAGAGCACTAACCTCTGAGCCATTGTGCTGCCCAATTAATAATTACAGGGTCACAGCATGGATTTCCCTGCAATTAAATTCCTGCAGCATTACTGAGCACTGCACCACCATGAAAGAAAAGGAGGAAGGTTCTCTCTCTTTTCTTGCTCACTGCTGAGAACCCTTCTCTTAAAATCAAGCTGTTATATTGCTTGTAAATGTTCTCTAGCCTTTACAATATGTGTTTTGCATACCGTTTTTGGGGGGTTTACAGATAAAAGGTAATGAATGTTTAGCTGTTCATCCTTTTCAAGTCATTGGGGCAATTGACTGAACTTAAAAATAAAAACAAAAATATGGAATTCAACAGTATTTCTGAAACAGAAAAGTATAAGAAATGTATACCACTGTATATAAGAGCATAACCTTTCTACAATGTTTGAAATAATTTAAATTGATTTTGTGTAGATTGCTGAGCCAAACCATGAAAGATCACCTGGTTAGAGTCGCCAATGAAGCTGAATTTATCCTCAGCAGACAGCGAGCAGAGGAAATACACAGGCATGCAGAGTTTGAGGTATGGTTTACTTCAGTCAAATTACTTTCTGCTGCTCACCAATTCATTGTTCATTAAATTATTTGCCCACACCTAGCATACACGGCACTTTTTTTAAACTCTACAGTACTGACAGCAATTTTTTGTTGCTGTGGTCACAAAATTTGTGACAAAGATCCTCATTTTTTTATTTGGCATGAAAATACAATGTCTATTGAGGTTTATTTGAGAATATTGTTTCTACTCCTAAACAGTAAATGTTGTTTGTTGATAGGTTTGTTTGTTGAAGTAACCAAAGATTAACAGGTGAGGTTATAGACTATCACCAGATGAGTCTTGAGTACATTTGTCTTCATGAAATATGATGACATTTACAAATGTACTGCAATTTTTTTTTCTTTTTGGTGGCATCTCACCGTAATGAAGCAGTGAGGGGTGACAGGAACTCAATGTCTTGTCTGTCATCCACCGCAAAAACTAGAATTATTGGGATGTAAGGCTTAGGATTGTAGGTATATGCAATTCTTGTTTTGACAATTATCCGTTTCCAAAATTACTTGCCGATGCCTTGGGCATCATTTTGTGAGGTTGGTTATGATAGAAACTATTGTGAAATAACAACAAAGATACACTAAAGCAAACAGTATTTGAATGATAATAGAAATCATTTGCTATCTAAACAGAAAGTAGAGATTAGGGTCCAACCATAGATTCCCCAAAGTAAGAGGTTAAGCCCTGGGTGAACTAATGAAGGAATAGTTCATGGGAACAATGCAGAAAAAGTTCATAGGAGCAGTAACAGATTATGAAAAAAAAAATTTGGAGGACCCCACCAATGATGAAAGGGCAACTGTTCAGAAACTATGACAAATAAAAAGGGGGTCGCATGTTAATCTAAACAAGCACAATTCCCAGACGAGAATTGAAAGGGAATGGAAATAAAGTCCAAATGAGCATTTACAGATGATCAAAATGAAGGCTAATGAGCCCATAGTTGGTGGAAAAACAATTAACAAAGAACTCCATAGGGATTTAGAATCTTTGAAGTGGCATTCGTGAAGGCACAAGGGACATCAACTGGCCAAGTCCTTGGTGAATGGCAAGAACTGCTTGAGGGAAGATATTTACTTTTTTGTGTCTGCCATTTGAAGACGCAAGGGGTGCTCAAGAAGGGGGATGCAGAGGCCAGTCTGTAAATAAATTTGTTATAGTTCAAAGATGTCTAGTTATTTAGGCAAGTCCCCTAGATCAATACTTGATGTTGTTATTGTGGAAGGCTTCAAAGATTGGGTGTGGCGCACGCCTTAGGCTACATACACATGTGCAATAATTGTCCTCATGATCCTTTCCAATGACAAACAACTGCACAATGCATGAATGTACGCTGTACATACAGCACCAATCTGCTCTATGGAGAGGGGGGAAAGCGACAGTGTGGCACCCCGCTGCGCTCTCTCCTCTTTGCTTTCATAACCATCATTTCCCATCCGTTGTCCGTGGATCCGCCAGGACGGTCCTTTGGACGACAAGCACTGTACACACACCACAACCTGTTATCATTGAAAAACAGGTTTATTGAAATATTATTCTTAAAATGAACATAAGGTACTCACAAATGATAAAATACAAAATAATTTTCATAAAAACATTGTTATAATTCTAATGACAGACCGTGTACATCAGTAAATCTCATGGTAGTAATTAGTGGATCTCATAGAGGTGACGTGTTACAAAGAACAATGTCTGCTTCATCAGACTGAGAGGTCATAGATGTATTGATCAAAAATTAAATTAATTGAACCAATCAAGATGAAATTATTCAGATACAGCTCATTGTCATGTTATAATATAAGAGCAAATTAAGTACTTGTGTACAGTGATTTTATAGATAAATGAAAACATTTTATAACATTTCAAGTATAGTCAACATGTTAAAACATAAAATAAGTAACACTCATGGATTTAATGATCACCCACACTTAGGTTAAGTTGCATCTCTACTGCACCCCTGCCTTGCAGGAGCAACTGGCACTTCTCCAACAAACTTGGACATTTGGTAAGGTTATCTGGGATTAATCTGTAGGAATTCACAGTATAATAAACAGCATCTAGCATATCCAGATGGATGATAATAGTATCCGATAAATAAAGCAAATTTCAGCAAATTGGGACCAAAATAGGAAGTAGTTACACCAAAATATGGTGGAGCACTGCAATTAGAGGTGTCCAAATAGAGAGTCTCCAGAGTAGTGAACGAGTCCGGAGCTGCCCCACTCTAAATGTGATAGGCGGCAAAAGTGTGGGCTTTTCAGGTGTGGGCTTGACTCCCAAGTTAGGATTTGTGTGGTATTAGCATTAGTTGTAAAAGATCAATGAGCAAAAGTCAGATATAGGGTACAGATTCAGATCAATTAACAATATACATTAATATATACAAACCATATAGGACTGATACAAAGGTAAATATCATCATAAGACTTTCTTTTTCTCTATTGAAAAATAGTATCTAAATAATGAATGTAATTAGATATATTGTGATATATTTATTCCATGTAATGGTACACATATCTAGTAGTATCACAAGATTTTAAATGTACTGTAATGGTTTCAATATACATAAAACATATGGTATTTCCTAAATGTAACTTTCCCAAAAGTAATAAAAGATACGGTTTTGAGGGTGAAAATTAAAGAGCATAGAACTAGTTATAATCGGTCCAAAAAGGGCTTGAAACTAATTTGTTCATTTAGAACAAGGTATCAGTTTGCTTTAGGTTTGAAGATCCATCCTCTACGGGTATTGGGTTTCACCACCAGGAATATTAATTTTTTATATTTTATTTGTGCTCATAGATGCGTCTGTTAAAAAGACAGAAATTTTGCCTACCTAAAAGGCACTGCAAACACAAATCAGGAGATGAATAAGTCCTGTTATATTGCAGTTAGGGTGGTGTTTCAGTTTGAAGTTGAATCTCCAAAAATTAAAAGTTAAAATCCTTCTTTGTGGAGGTCAGATTTCAGATTTTACAGAAATCAAGGTCCCTGGAAGTGGAAGGAATTGAGAACCTTTTGAATTTTGTCATCTGTCACAAGAATTGACTTTACTTTGACCTTTTCTTTTTTTAATAAATAATAAGTATATATTTTAATGCATGGGGATTCAGGTAATTAAAAGAAAAATAGAGCATGTTAAGGCTAGGTCAGTTCATCACCTTGTGACAGGGACCCTGTGAGGCGTGAAATTTTGCTTTATTAGACAAGTGTGATGTTTTATAAATATGTTCGAATATAATTGGTGTTCTGATGACCTTCTCTCTTTCTATTCATGTTAAAGAGGGCCTACACCGGGATATGTAAGGTGATTTATTTACCTGGTTCTATCAAATACTGCTTACCTGGTTTGTGCTCTAAACAACTGCCTTTAATACCTCCTGAATCATTGGTCCAGAATGAGTATGCAGCTCAGTTGTTCAGCTTTTGTTATACATATTGTATGGCTGAATCCACTAAAACCAAAAGGTCAGATTTTCATTCATGCAATTAGCCTTCATAAGAATGAGTTAAACAGTGGCAATTTTCATAATCTGTATTGTAAGTCATTTTTAATGACTTTTTACAGTCATTAAAAAAAGAAAGTTCAGTTTTTGAAAGTTTATCTTTCAGTTTTAAGGTTTACATATCAGGAAATGATAAAAAAAAAAAATCAACTGGTACATTCTAAAACTATTTATATTTAACCCTGGGTGTAAAATGCAAAACAGATTCTCAATATTTCATTATTTATTTAACAAAAATTAGGAGCCATGTGTGAAACATTTAGTGTACACCTCATGATTCAGTAGCTTGGAAATCTCTCGCCTTGCTGCTTGTGGGCACATGTGCTAAGTTGTTAGAAGACATTTTACCTTGCTTCCTGCTTCCACATTCAATAACACGTCTGTACTTCAGATTCAGTTTGTTATTGATTCATTTATATAGTCAATTCAAAAACTAGTACTGTCCTCTTCCCCTGAAGAAGCATTTTATGCGAAATGAGTTGGTGATAATGCCTACTTAAATCCTTAAAACTTTAAACTTATTGAACCCACCATATCTTCACAAGGGCGTCTCACTAATATCTATTTTTAAACTGTATTGTTTACACATGAATATTTTTCAGAATTGTTTCACAAAATAAGAAATATTGCCTTTAGTTTCTCTGTTGAACTTATTGTTGCCAAAAAAAATTACTATTTTTATCCCATTCCTTACTGGATTACAACCCTTGTACTGTATATTATTTGGGGGCCTAGCAAGACTAAATATAGGGATTAGTACCTCCCTCTCTTCCTCCCTGGGGGATGTAGGTTTTGTTTTTTTTGTTTTTCCTCTCAGCATTACATGGTCTAATCTTGGGGTGAATTGCTGGGACGTCCACTCCTGGCAAGATTGGCAACTATCTTGAATGTTTTCTACGTGTCAATAATTTTTCTCACTAAAGAATGATAAACCTAAAATTGTTTTGAAATTACCTTATAACCCTTAACAGATTGATGGGCAGCAATAACTGCCTTTCCTAAATCATTGCTGATGTATTACCTCCTTGGCAACACACATCTGAAAGATCCAGATCAGCAAATTGCCAAAACTTGTGCTTTTTTAATTGTGGTCACACTTGCAGTTGTTAGGAACCCCTTGTTGCTACTCACCCTCCTAATTCCTAAAAAAATTGATAGGGGCTCACTTTATTGTTCACACACTGCTTCTGCATTTGACTTCGTCTTTGTTAAATAAATAATGATGTGGTGTAACATGTTGTTCATGTGATATATTATATTTACCTATTTTTGATCTTCCAATATTATGTTCAAAACATTGGAACTGAAAGAGGTTGTACTTTCTATTGCTTATGACTGTGTTGTAGAAACAAATGGGCACCTGTTTATTAAATAGACACTGTCTGTCTAGTAACAGACTACCAGTTAAAGCAATTGTAGGCATTTAGTGGGCAACATTCATGAGGCCAACCCATCTATTATACTTTTGTTTTAAAAACTACAAAGAGGTCTAACATTTTTACTTTATTAGAAATCATCAGTTTATTCAAGACCTTCTCTGTAATTCAACAAATTTCTAATAAAGCATGTTTCACCACCATAACTACATGTCATCTTGACATCAAGCTGAAGTAAAGCTGCGTACACACCTGCAATTTTTCTCGTTGGAAAGGATCTTTCACGATCCTTTCCAACGAGAAAAGACTGCAAGATGCATGAACGATGCTGTACATACAGCACCGTTCATGCTCTATGGAGAGGGGAGGGGGAGAGCGACGGAGCGGCACCCTGCTGCGCGCTCTCCCCTTCCCTTTCATTAGGATCGGTCGTCGTCCATCGTCCATGGATCCGCCAGGACGGTCGTCGGACGATGGACGACGACTGACTGTACACACTGCAGATTTTCGCCCGATAATTGGCCGATACCGATTATCGGGCGAGAAAAATTTGCCGTGTGTACGCAGCTTAAGTTACAAAAAGTGCTCAGAATGCTGTAAGAAAGGCAGAATAGTGTGTTCAGTGGGCTGTGTTTGTACCGGCATGCTTTCAGAGGTCGCAAATTAAATGAGCAAATTCAATAAATATTTACATACTACAAGACCAGTAGGGTTGCAGAAAGGTGTGTGTATACTTTGAAGTTATGATAGACAACGTGGGTCTGCTTTATTTTTTAGTAAAATTAGTTATTACCTGTTTTTTCATTGTATTTTTTCCTATTGTATTGTACTATTGTATTCTATTTCTGTCTGAAGTGCCATTTGGAGGCTGCCGTTCATTTTTCATTTTACTGAAAATATGATTTACAATACCCGGTATCTTATCCCCATTTGTTAGAAATCATGCTGAGCAGGAAAGTTCTATGCATGATTTCTCTACAATAATTAAATGTAACATTTGCAAGGTGCGTGAAATTTGCCCTTTTTTTCTCTGCAGTTAAGTTTTGTCATGCGTAAAATTCAAGGATTCTCCTCAATGTTAATCTTATTTCGTTCTGCTTTATATTCTGTTCTTGCAATGTGGTAAATACAGGCTAGATTTTTTTCATGCTGATCTATGAACCTTAGGATGCTCTGTTTTTTCATGAATTCAGCTTTGTCTTTGGCAACAATAAATCAAAAATAAAACATTCAGTAACCTTTAAAGCCTATAAAAATGCACATTTGTACGAAAAGGAATATCAGAGGACACCAAGCTATTCCTTATAAATGTACCTTTCTTGCAGAGTGGGATGTGCTTTGTATGCATAAGTGTGCTCTTCTAAGCTTGTATATCCCTAGAAAATAAAAGCAGCTTGCAAACATTATGCATCCAGATGACCACAGAGATAATTCAGAAGTCATCACACTTTAGAAAAGGATAATCACAAATGGGAAAAAAATTAAGTTTATCAAATATATGTGACTGATTATGGAGGGCCAGTTTTAAATGAACTTATATAATTGTTCAGGTGTTATATGGGCGGTCAACAAGGCTATAAAAAACATGCCAGCATTTTAGGTAATTTTTATGTTCTATTATTTAATATAATATACCAAACTTTTGAAATAGCAGCAATGTTTTTTTTTTCTTTGTGTTTAGTATGTATTTATTGGAACTGAACCCAAACCCTAAAGAATTGCTTTTTATAGGGTACATCTAATAGTTTTCAGGGTACTAAGTGCCCAAAAAACTTATATTCTTAATACCTAATATAATAATACCTATTGTCTTGAAGTTCTCCTTAAGAATATCGGTGTACTTCCTGGATTGTTACTGAGTCTAGGCACTCCTATGTCTACAACTGCGTAGTTTTATATCTTCATTGTTTGGTTTCAGACACTGCTATCTCTGACTGCTAGTTAGATGGAAAATTTGCAGTGAGATTTAGTGATATCTTTACTAGAAAATCAAGATACGCTGGGTCAATACCTTATAAACACTAGTATTCCCCTTGGAATTACAATAAAAAAGAACCTCTGTTTATATTCCAAGGTGTGTAACCAAATTTTGCAGTTGGTGACCAGAGACATGAGTTAAGCTACACACGTTTGATGATTCTCGTCCGATTATCACTAGTATCTGACCAGAATCTGACGTGTACAGAGGGCATCCAACGTGGTTCATGGATCTGCCAGGACTGCAATGCAAGTCAAGGGGAAAGAGCGCATCAGGGCGCTGCTCTCTCGTTCTCTCTTCTTCCCTCTCCATAGAGCAGTACAGCACTTTATGTACAGTGCTTGTTCATGCATCTTTTAATCTTTTGTTGTTGAAAATGGTTGAAAAAGATTCTTTCCAATGACAAATGACTAACGTGTGTACATAGCCTTTGTTAGACTCTTTACATGAGGACACAACTCTATATACTGGTTGCCAACAGCAATGCACAAAGGATCACGTATGAGCATGTGACTTCTTCTAAGCATCTAAAAAAAAAAAATACTTCTACCTTCAAAAAAGCGAAAAAAGATGACTAACAGTCTTTAGACTTACAGTCTAACCAATTTTAAATTTTGTCCCTTTTTTCCCTAATATTTTTTTTTTAAAATACCACACCATGGATGTATTCACTTTAATGTTAGTGGCATGTCTATTAATAATTGCTATTTTTAATGTTGGCAGTGACATCTACATTTTGTTCCTGAGGTTCTGTATTTTCAGGTAAAAAATAGCTGCTTCAGTTTATATTTGGATCAGTTTATATTCAAATATTTGCAGTATATGGGGGAAAAAGCATAATTTGCCTGCTTTTTTGGAAACTTTTTCCAGAGTTGAGTTCCAATTTTAAAAGATAATTAAAATTTTTGTTTGAAAAGTTTTTTTATAAAATAAATTGATTTTAATAATTAACCATGTAAAAAGTGTCCGGAGCTGAAAGTTAAAGTTTTTTTAAACCTGGCACTGTAATGCTACACTGTATTTCCTAAATGGTGCAAATATTATAATAGATATTAAATATACACAAATTCTGAACCCCAGTGATGATATGGTAAAGAAATCCTTTTGACAGTTGTTGGATTGCATACTTTGGTTATTTGTGGGATTTAGTTATTGAGGTTGTCAATATACATAGTCCTGATCAGCATGGGTATTAAATTATATTCTACTCAAAGTCTTTACTTTTATAGATCAAATAAAAAAAAGCATGACCACTTTAATTATGTTATTATTTGAGCATTATTTAATTAGCCCAGTTTTAGATCTAAACCACATTTTATAGAACTTCTCTTTGTAATGACTGAAATAAGGGTAATGGTATATTCCAAAATGGTTTGCAAGCTATCAAAAAACAGATTGGGAATGTGAAAAAAGCTGAAATAAAATGTGTTTTCAGTGAAAAGATATCACCCTGAACTTTCATTATCTGTCCCAGTAAAGATGCAAACCAAGCATATGCTTTGTGATTTGCAGTCAGATATCAAACTCAATATAGTAACAGAAAATGTTTTGTTTTTTTCACTATAGGGAATAGATTGGAAGGTAGCCGACTGTCTTTTGTATTGGTTTATGCATCTTTTGTTTCAGTCCTATAAGTGTTTTGTCAAGCATATAACCCTTTTCTCTTAGTGTGCATCAGTACTAGATAAGTCTCCTGTATATGGTCATCTGCACCTGTTACTTTTGAATATAGAATTACAGAGTGTGTCGTTCAATTTGGCGATCAAAACAGGGAGAAGTGAATTATTAAAAAGATAAACATAAATTTATGCTTGCTCTCTGTCAGAGTTCATATCCAGAGCCAACCTTGATAGAAGATCAGAATGATTTAGACAAGTTTGCTTTAGAGATTCATAACATATGCTAGCCGGATGGAATTGAGTTATCTCTGCTCTAGAGAGTAAGTTATTGTAGCAGGAGCTGACAGAGATGAAGATAACTGAGGGAAATTCAATTACCTTTTAGTGTTTTCTTTCTAATAGGATTCTTAATGTGAAAAAGATCCTTAGATGATGCACCTCTATTGCTTAGTAAGGTCTTAAAAATATCTGTTTTCCTGCAGGGCTTTTGTTTCATTGAAAATGTAATTTTTTTTGTGAGTCAACGTGAGTGCGAAAAACTAATGGATTCTAGTTAGAGGTGTCTTGAGATGATGTGTGCTTCATATTGCTAGCGGGAGATGGTTGGAATAGGCAGAATGCATTAAGATAACACAGTGGTTTAGGTGACATTCAGTGTGTCATGTTGCATAAGTTTTATTGAAGACAATCCTAATTTTTGCTCTTTCCCTTTATGATAGGTGCCTACCAGTGGTACAACAGACATTTTTAAACCTTATTACAAAGTACAACTCAACTATTTACTTCTAATGAATATATCTAATATATTGAGAAAAATTATGTGAGCATGGGCTCAGAGCTATGTTTCTGCATAAACATTTACAGCAGGGCCCCAGACTGCCTGCCTGCAAACTAGTACATAGCATGTCACACACTATATTCTTTATAATACCAGTAAAACCTTCTTACCTTAAATAAAGTTCATATAAGAACTGCCTGAAAAGTCCACATTGTTGCTTTCCCTGAACAGTTTGTCTATAGTTAATGGTCTAGATCAGGGGTGTCCAAACTTTTTGCAAAGAGGGCCAGATTTGGTGAGGTGAAAATGTGTGGGGGCCAACCATTTAGCAGTATTCAGTTGTTAGTGTGGGCAGGGTCTGCACGGGTCCCACATTGGACACACCTATCAGGGTGACGTGAGGGATTCCCTGTGCACAAAGTCTGGTGTCAGTGTGGAATCACAGTGGGCGTGGTCCGTGCGAGTCCATGGGGACTCCCGTCCTGCTGATTATGCCCGCTAATTTGCGGGCCAATGTTTGCAAGGAGGTTGATAAACTCTAATGAGATATAAAGTAGCTTTTTTGTATGGGTGTATTTTATACTGTAGTCAACAGTGCTGGCGGGCCGCATATTATTATTTTATGACTGAGGCTGCGGGCTGGTGAAAATCTGAACACGAGCTGCAATTGCCCCCTGGCTGGACTTTGGACATGCCTGCCCTAGATTTTCCTGCAATCACAGTTTATCTAATTTTATGTAGCACGGTGGTTCAGGGGTTAGCACTCCAGCCTTTGCAGCGCTAGGTCCCAGGTTCGATCCACAGCCAGGACATTATCTGCATGGAGTTTGCAGGTTCCCCCCGTGTCTGCGTGGGTTTCCTCCGGGTACTCCGGTTTCCTCCCACATCCCAAAAACATGCAGTAAGGTTAATTGGCTTCTCCCTAACAATTGACCTTAGACTACATTAATCACATATGACTATGGTAGGGACATTAGATTGTGAGCTCCTTTGAGGGACAGTTAGTGATACGACTTTGGACTTTGTACAGCGCTGCGTAAAATGATGGCGCTATATAAATACTGTATAATAATAATAATATACACCAACAGCTAAACTGGTAGTATATTAGGATGTGTATTGTTCTTGCAGTACTGGTTCTCCTAGAGCACATGGGAGTGGTAAGGTAAATCTGGCCCTTTTTAGTTTTTGGTGAAAATATGTAAATATAAATATATATATATTGATTTATTTAAATTTAAATGTTTCAAAGTAAGAATTAGAATGCGTTTATATTACTTCTGCTGCACTGCATATGATGTCAAAGCTTATATAAATACAAAAATGATAATAAAAACTACTAAGATAAATGATCCCTCCATCATAGGAAAGAGGTGAGGAAAACATATTGAAATAAAATCCTCCTTGCTTAAAAAGGTAAAAATATGCTAGTTGGTAATAAACACACAAATATCGTAATTCTATTAGGCCTGTATTAAGGAATCCTTATAAAGCCTTGTGACAATAAAAAATATTGCTTAACTAAGTTATCCATGTTTCAGAGCAGTCTAAATGTTTTAAAGCAAACTATACTGGTTTGCAAAGAAAGATAATCCTTTTTATGTATTCAGCGTATTTGTGAATTCAACACAATAATATTAGTAGGTGAAGAGAGATCAAACACACCTGTTGTGCAACAGTGTTTCCATGTAGACTTTTTCATAAGCAAGCCTCCCCAAAGTAAAGACACCAGATTTCCCTAGTGAGAACTACAAGGGGGAAATTTTAAGTCTGGTCACTTTTTTAAAGAGAGTAATGGGCACTGGTCTTCAATACCCAAGAACTGCTGCCCTGAAGTACTTACACATCAGTATGCATGGAAAGAGAAGTAAGGCCAATGTTCAGGTTTATTTGATTAACATCCTCGGCATCTACCAATAAAATCTCATTTTTGGAGGACCAACACTTTTACATAAAATAGTTACAGATGTTATGTCATGTTAATGATATTTGGAAACCTTTGCATATATGGATCAATAATTATAATGGAATATGAGTATAGGATAAAAAATGTAATTAATGGTATTCCCTATTGTCGTGGATAAATAATGGCCAATGAGAACACCATATTTCTTTGTGCCTTATATGAGGATTTTATTTTCCTGTAACAGTTCTGGAAACAAGAATGAGGCCCAAGTAGCTTTTATTTATCACACTAAATTGATGAGCATTTAATTTACAAAAACTATGACCTGCTTTAGACCAGAAGCTTTTAACCTTTCCCATGTGGTGTCCCCATTTGTAAAGTACAAAAAATGGCAAAGCTTTGTATCTAGATATCAGTCAACAAAAATACTTCTGCTTTTTCCAATTTGATTACTTGTAAACTGTTTGCTTTTGGTCTGTATTATTTCTATGCCATTTAAATATCATTTCCTTTTGTGTTGAAAACGGTTTTAAACCTGTTTGAGGTATTTTGGCTTTTCTAATCAACAAAACTGCAATGTGGCAAATATCTGAAATCTCCCATATTGTATCCAGTCCATTACAACAAGAAGAAATAGGAACGATAGTTTGATAAGTGTGCTGCCTCTGGTAACCTTGATGGCTATTATCAAGTGAATGATACTATATCTATTTCATTGGCTTTATACTTTTTTTTTCTCTCTGGAAAAAAATCAATACTTGCAGGCTGGATGACAGAAGCATCACTTTAAAGCTGAACATGCCTGACAGACATTGTCATTGGTTGACTTTTGTTTGCTATTGTGGCTTCAAGCTTTCATTTTTCTAGGGATTATTCAAGCGTTTTTGTAGGATTTCCCTAGGTAGACTTTGAGGTCAAGTGTACAAATAGTTCTAGGTAGACAATGTTGTTTTGTTGTCTTCATTTTGCAAGAGTGTTCTCTTATACTGGCAGCTCAGCCGCATTGGCGTTTTGGCAAATTTAGGGTATTTGGCAGTCTCATGTTAACATAATAAATGGTATATTTCATGTTATATGTTTTCTATGTCATATTTTTGTTGAATATTTTTTTTTTTTGTATTCTTTCAATTCGTTACAGTAAGACAAATGTACATATCAGGTTCTATTACCTTTTATTTTACAGTTATATTGATGTTTTGTTGTTTTATTATCAATAATAGATTCCTATATGAATTGGATAATATTACCATTATTTTAACCTCCTTCTTGTAATTAAAGTGGTGCTTCAACAACATTTAAATGACATAGTTTAAATGACATAAAACAAGGGGTCTGTAAATGTATGTTCAAGCTAACTGCCTCCTGAATTATTTACAACTAATTTATCTGGAGCTGCTGCTTTAATGCCTTCAGATCATTAAATCAGTAGTCCATGTTCAGGGAAAATACATTATCACTCTCACAGAATTGGAAACGCTGCAATTCATCCTTAGCTTTATGTAAGATACTCAACCTTTTATGTATAACTTCTTAAGGCAAACCTTTATCTTTATTCTAAAGTAAACACCCGTGGGAGAAGTAATATTTTATCTTATAAATAAATATATATATATGTTCTTGTTTCATGGCGTCCGACATTTTTTGTGAGTAGATTCTAACTAAAAACAGTGTTTAAAGTTGAATTAACTTGGGAGTGCCTGGCTGTGCAGTGGCAGAGTGTGCATCCATGCTTTTGGAGCATCACTTCCTCAGTGGCTTTCTACATACAGACTTGGTTTTTCTTCTTGACTATGTCTCCTGCTTATTTCTATGCCCAAAAGAAAGGGTATACCAGGATCCTTCAGGATGACTAAAAATGTAGGTCTTATGCACTCCGATCTGACCAGGAGAAATATAAATGTCATTATTTGCACTGTGACATATATTGATTTGTGGCTTTCCCTCATGGGTATGCAAGGATACAAAATATTACTGTTTTACATATGATACCCAGCCTTTAGTATTGCTTCTTTGCCTTAGTATATGCTGTTTCTTTGTTTTCTCTCTGACTTTCTCTTTCTGCACCCACCTCTTTTCTAATCCTTGTCACCCCTTACCTGAATTTTATTGTCCTTCCCCAGACCAGCTATGTCTCTACTCAAATTTGAACTGCCTTTTTTCTCTTTTTCTTCCTTATGGTGTTCCAATTTACTTCTGGTATTACCAAGGACCTACCAAATGTTCCATCCTACTGAAAGTACTTGGCTGTACGAAATGCCAGAAGGATTTTATCCAAGAAATTTACATTCTCTGTCATGACAAGATTCCAAATCCTTGAAACCGCTGTTTTGTGGATAATCACAGTTCCTCCCCAAATTCCAGACCTAGTGGGGGTCTATAAAATTATTACTAAAAATTCTTTTATGAAACTGCATCTTTCCTAAACCCTGGTGGCCTTACATTTGTTCATTTTAAACATTTATTTTTACTAGCTTTTTTCTTTGTGCAGGCATAAATTGCAATCTGCCCTTCCACCTGACATTGTATTTTCATATATCCCAGTTTAGCGATGCTTGACAAAGACCCACCCCCTTGTGCTAGCAACTGATTTTGATATAGAATTGTGATCTTGCACACTTTGCTCATATTTGGCTGACCAACATCAATCCTCCAGATTCTTATTCACCCAAACAGACTGGTTTCTCATCTTTTCATGAGGCGTGATACAACACTTTACATACCCCCTATCCAATTGACTTTGCACATCATGACAATGTTGCTGTCCACAGATGCAGAATAGGCCTTTTGACCTGGTCGATTTTCTTCGAGTAATACTCAACTATTGTTTTGTCTCTTCACTTGACTTCAATCCCAGCCAAACTCTTTTCATGAAGCTGGAAACTTTTCCCATCCTTAAGGAAGCATAAGGATCTTAGTGTAAACAACACTCCATTGGTTTGGCATATGTATTATACTGAAAATGAAGATAATGCCTAGATAATTCATTATCTATTTTGCAGACCTTCTATCTATCTCGGACCCTACATTTTGCAGAGGTTCTCTTCTGAGTTTTTTTGTCGTTTTGTCTGGCACAAAACCTGGGGGATAGTGCGCACTGCTACACTTACAAGATTTTGCTGTTGGTACAGTCCCCTCTTTCATTCATGGAAACAGGATTTCAATTTGCTGTTCTTTGCTTAACAACAGGAACTCCTTCTGTACTTCGGTCACCCATATTAGTAATAAAGCAGTTGAATTATAAACTTTCCACACAATGGTATACAACACCAGCTGTCTTATAAAAGTATTTCTCCACCCAGATGCTAACTGCTGGAAATGTCGTGAGGAACATGTTAAGTCTTGCCATATTGTTTGGAGTTGTCCTTCTCTATCCTCCTTTTAGTTTGGAGTGTCAGATAATATATGCATATAACAGTATTTTATATACATAATAAGCAAAAGTTTGCTCTTCCAGGTTTCTCCAAAATTTCCTGAAATCCTTATCAGAATCCTTTACTACAGCATTTATTAAAAGCTAGTTAAGCTTTTTTCCTGTCTAGGTGGAAAGAATCCTCTCTACTAAACATTTGTCAATGGCTTTTTAGATTGAGCAAAATAATGTACTTTGAAGTTCTCATAACCTCTCAGGATCAGGAAAGATTGAGAAACGCCTGGTTTTATTGGATCCAATATAGTTGTTCAGTGGCATATCTAAAGCTGCGTACACACTTCCAATTTTTGTCGTTGGAAAGGATCTTTCACGATCCTTTCCAACGACAAGGGAGTGCACGATGCATGAATGGTGCTGTACATACAGCACCGTTCATGCTCTATGGAGAGGGGAGGGGGAGAGCGACGGAGCGGCACCCTGCTGCGCGCTCTCCCCTTCCCTTTCATTAGGATCGGCTGTCGTCCATCGTCCGTGGATCCGGCAGGTCGGTCGTCCGGACGATGGACGACACCGACTCTACACACGGCAGATTTTCGCCCGATAATTGGCCGATGCCGATTATCGGGCGATAAAAATCTGACGTGTGTACGTAGCTTAACATTGTTGAACCAACATAATTCTGATATTTAGTTTCAGCTCTGCAGGTCCTAGTTACCAAGAGAGGTCCATCCTTTCCATCACTTTCCCATCCCCTTTTTCTATTGCTTTCACCTTAATCAGCCCTTTTTTACCATCACTTTTCCCTGCTTTCCTTTCTGCCTTTTCTTTTTTCTCTTTTTCCTTTCTTTCAATCATCTCTCCTTTTATCGTCTTACAAACTTTGAAAAGCATATTTTCGTTCCATATACCATGCCTTCAGTTAAATGGACTGATATGTTTTAAATCATTATTTAGATTATATGGTGAGGCTAATGTAAGTATACTTGCAATAATGGTGAGTATAACATCATATCATGTTAGTTATGACATTTATTGTTTTCCCTTAAACTGTACCACTGTCAATGTTGCTGGCTTATTGGTTGCAAAAAATAATGAAAAAAACAAATAAAGCAAAGCTGTATTAACTATTAGTGTAGGAATTATCGCTTTTGAAAGGGTGTTTGTTGCATATGGCTATACAAATATTGACTTTGATACCTTACCCCCAGAGACCTAGGCCTCAGGTGAGTTTTACCCAGTGCAGGACAGGTAAAGTAAAACTAAAAGCAAAACTTGTGATTGAAAGACACAGCTCTGCTTTACATAAATACCTACTGGGTAAAATGCTTGGCAGAGCTAAAAGGACAGCTCAGGGATACCCCATTATGGTTTCCAAAACTTCATACTATGAAACCAGCTCAGCTGATGCTAGTTAGGAAGGCAGTGTTCTGTAGGTACCAGTCATTGGCCTGTGTCTTTCCTTTGAGAAATGAATTTGAGGTTAGTGTATTTTCTGTATTGTTTTTTGTTTGCCCAGTTGTGGCACTGCTTTGGGATGTACCAGGTGATTATAAACTAAAATGTGTGCTCCATAAAAGGAAAGGGATTTTTTTTTTTTACCATCCTAAAACCCTTTTTTTTCCATTCATTGTAGGGCACTGCACTTGCCTGTTTGGCTTTGCTATTTCCTGTGTAGGTCTGCCTTGTGAAACGTGTTGCACTAAAGTGAAACATGCATGTTGTGAGTGACAAAAAAATCTTGTCTCTGTTTGTACCAGATCAGAAACTCAGAAAGCATTAAAGCCAAATTGTCAGCATGATAGCAAGGAAACCAGCATTCTTAAAGAGGAAGTCAACAGCAATATCCCCCATCTTTAAATATTAATATTCTTCTGCTCTAAGTTTGCAGTACTGTGGTTAGAAAATCATTACTGTATGTGGCATAATGTGGTGGAGGTAAAGGTAAAGAAAATGTATATAGCACTCACTAAAATGCATTGGGTCTGATATTGATTAGAAGTGATTTACCTGGAATGTTTTAGATCAGAGGTGTTCAATATCTAGTTCTCATGGGCCACATACAGGATTTTGAAATAAACAGTGTTGGTTCTGACTGTTTGTTAACCATACCTTTTTACAATTATTGGTGTGTGTTAAAGAAGTGTTAAAATGTTTCTGATCATGGTCCCCTAGAACTGAAGTCGGACGATCCTGTTTTTCACATTTCCAGTTGCATATGTAACGGTTTTAAAAATACTGTGAAAATAACATTTTAGTGAGCACAAAAATTAGTGCAGATCATAGCTGTTTTTCTTAATAATGTAAAAGTCAAGGATAATGTAAAAGAAGGATTTAAGTATTGCAGTATAAGATCATAGTTCTGTAGCCCTTGTGCCATTATTTACAATTTTGGCCAAAAAAGCTTTTTTTTTTTTTTTTTTGGTTTGGGCACTTTGAGTTCTGTAAGCATCTCTCGTGCACATATGTGTACAATTTCCTTCATGATCATTTCCAGCGATGGAAAGTGACAAATGAACGAACACTGTACAGAGTCCGTTCTGTTCTATAGAGGGTAGGATGAGCAAGCAGCAACCTGCTGTGCTCTCCACCCCTAACTTGCATAGCTGTCTTTCCCCATTTTTGTCCCCTGTAGGATCAGAACACTTTTTATGGCATTTACACCAATGTTTGTATAATTATTTGAAGTATATAGTCCATTGATGAAAAAAACCATTGTATTATCATGACACAAGCTTGGATAAGGTAACAAAGTATTTTTACAGTTAGTTTGTAGACCAGTTCATGCACATTCCCATGAACATGAGTGCATTAGTTATCATCTGCTTTGTGGTTATTTTTAGCAATGATAAATAATATATCAGTTTATTATTAAGGATTTATACAGAATATGCTTCATATATTTTAGTTTAAGCAATCGTAATTTTTTTTTTTTTTTTAGGGTAAGGCAGATTCTTTCCTTTTAATATCTTTTTATAGTTGTTATTACCGTTGTTTTATAGCAAGAAAAAGTTATGAAATGAAAAGTTGTGAATAATTTTTTTGGAGGTGTAATTAAGTAAGTTTTCATATACACATTGTTAGCAGGATAAATTTTATATTATAAGGTCAAATGCAGCACTAATGTTCTGCAAAGAGACAGAGATTGATAATCGGTAAAGAATGGACCACTAATGTGATTTATATCTATAGATTTTATGTCAGGTATGAAAAGTTGCTCCTCAAATTGTAAAGACTGATCCATTAGACCATTAGGAAGCACTTGAAAGCATTTACTGCCTCTCTGCTTGCCTATTTTGGAAATGTACTTTTTTTTTTTTACATTGGTTGAATGTTTGTATAGTAGAATTTAAACTGATATAGCTGGTATGTCTGTATCATTGGGTTTTAAATTGCAGATGTCACTTCTGCAACTTAGAATGACCTATGTTTTTTTTTTGCCTTCAGTGTGATTGGTTCACTTACTCCAGGGCACTATACTAAACATAACTCTTTTACAACATGTAGTTGGTTACCCCTCTACCCAACAGCCTGCCTGAAACAAAGGGCATCCCCCTCCTAGCATGGGGGACCTTAGTGATGACTATAAAACTCTCAGCATCATTTGATCATTGATCAACAGTAAACAATATCTGCCTTAGATATATACAGGTAAAACTGTAAAGATTAGCAGTGCTGCATGTATATCAAACGACACCTTGAACAATGTCCAGTAGATATAATCATTTATGTATTTTTAAGTTTTGAAGTGTAAGAGATACAAAAAAGTATTTTTTCCCACAAACAATGTGTTGGTTGAGTAAATGGGTTATAATATCTTGTTGCATGACTGGTAGCTCTTAGAGCTAATTCTTTGTCGCTGGCAACTATTTTCCTTTTAGGGCTCATTAAGCATTAAATTCAAATACATGTAAAATGTATCAAATGCATTTTAGGTGGAGTACAGTAGATTACCCCTGGTAGCTGGCTGGCCTTTTCATCCCTGTGGAACCATTGCACTTTACAGATTTACAGATGTAATGTGCCTGATTTAATAAAGCTCTCCAAGGCTGGGGAGGAAACTGTTTCATCAGTGAATCTGTGTGATCCAGCAAACCTGGAATGGATTTCCGGATGGATGGATGGATCTGGTTTGCTATACCAACCAGCTTCACTGATGAAAGTGTATCCTCTCCAGCCTTTAAGAGCTTTAATAAATCAAGCACGATGTATTCACATTATGAGTGATGTCACAACCTGCCCTCTTTAGTTTTCTGTTTATGTGGCTGAAATTTATATTATTTTACAGAATATAAGAGGTTTTGTTATTTTCTTTCAGTCGCTTTGTGCACAGTATTCTGCAGACAAGAGAGAAGATGAAAAGATGTGTGACCATTTAATAAGAGCTGCCAAGTATAGAGATCATGTGACTGCAACTCAGCTTGTACAAAAGATTATCAATATTCTCACAGATAAACATGGAGCTTGGGGAAGTTCTTCATCAAGGTAAGATAAAGATACTTTTTTTGACTATTCTTTTTTGAAATATAAAGAGAATTACCTGTCTTATAAAAATGTAGAACGTATGATTCCAAATCACTGGAAGTGAGGAAAAAGAGATTTTAAAGTTTAAGATTATCCACAGTAGATTTAAAATGCAAGTATGTGATTGAAAATACAATATGGCAATGATCAGAACACCAGCATTGAATGACCTACAACCAAAATATCTGGCAGGTAAACAAAGGCAAACGAATATTCAGTTCTTGAAGGTGATATATTAGAATCAGGACAAAATGGGCAAGTGTAAAGATCTGAGCCACTTTGACAAGTCCCAGATTGTAATGGCTAGACTTCAGGCTCAAAGCATATTACAAACAAGCAGTTTTCAGGTGGTTTAATGTATGCATTGATTAATAACTACCAAAAGTGGTCCAAGGAAGAACAACAGGTAAAGCGTAACATCATGGGCTCCCGAGGGTAACTGTAGCAGAAATTGCTACTTCCAAAAGCACTTCAGTGGACTTGAATTTCAGGATCAGACCATAAAAAGTTGGCCTGATCTAATAAATACAATGTATTTTAGATCATTTGAATACTTGGTTGTATGTGCACCCTTAACTGTAAAAGAGATGACTGCTGCTAACCTCTTGGTGCCATATAACACAGAACACCTTCAGGGTCTTGTTAGGTTCATGCTACACAATATTAAGCTTGTAGTTTTATTGGTTCGGCAGAATAAATATGCACATCCTATTTGTACATTACGGCAGACCTGACAGAGGAATCCTTCAACTTCTGTGCTGTCAGTGCTTTTATTTTCACTTTTCTTTTTTCAGTCTTATTTTCAGTCTTCTTCTGAGTTTGAAGTCTTTGATCTCCTAAATAGTCTGATGGGAATGGAATCTAAGTTGTCCGAGGACAGAATTTTGCCAAGGCTGTACATGAAGTTGTGCATTGTTTCTGGGTGTAGAGTATTAAAAGAAACTACTGACAGATCTATAAAAAGAGCTTTGTACTTTGTTAAAATGAAGTTGCCTGACCAATTTCTGAAGGTGGATGGTGCCATTCTTATTCTTCTTTTAAAGCAGTCTCCTGAGTTTGTCATGCCCCATTTATTTCTTTTTAGGCACCTTAGATGGGCTGGTAGGCTGTTCTTATAGTGCATGAAAGTTCTGTTTTATTAACTGGACCATAATTTGCTGAGAATGTCAAAGGTAGCCAACTGATTTAGAAAATGGCTAAGAATGGCTGATGTTAGCCACCAGACTCAAAAACTGTGTATGACAATTTGTTACAATCTAAAAGTCCCCATGGAGAAGCGTGTCAGAGTCCATAGACAGCATTAATGTTGTCATGATTATTAATAACTGTACATTGCGCTATATGAATTAGCCATTTCATATGACATTATTTATTACCTACATAAATGCATATTATTTTATTGGTTGATCAAAGGTGCAGTCAATCTATTTGAATGAGTTAATAGTTTTTAATTTTATAAATTGTAGCATGGTGTATTTATCTTGTTTTACAGATGAGGCCATAATGAGGGGAATCTAAAAGTAATTCTGCTAAATGAATTCTGAGGTCTTTGAATATTCTCTGTGTGTGCACTTTGCTGTCTGGGCTGTTGTTATCCTATAATGTCTAACGAAAAAATTATAAATTACAAATATTTTTCTTGTTTTTATAAGTAATTTTTTTGTTTTTAATAAACAGGAAAATTATATAAACCTATGTTTTTTCTTAAAAGCAGATTTCCAAATGCAAAGTTTAGCACTTCAAGTGTTAATATAATCTTGTTTCATGTCCTTTACTAAATTGAATCTCCCAAGGATTTTGGTTTAATTTCGTTTATGCTATTTTCATTCCTTTCTGTCCTTTGGAATTCATATCGCTTGCTTGTTGCCAGGACCTGGAGCCTTAATACTTTCCCATTAATGTCATTTATTTTGTTTCAGTATTGATGGCTTTCCTAATGCCGTCTGATCAGTAGGCTGCAATGCTGGCAGCTGGCCCAGGATCGGCAGTGGTTTTAATAAATCACAATCAGACCCATGCCATTACATCAATATTTTTAGTCAATTATAGAGAAGGTCAGGTGCTGCATTCGGCAATGATGCTCCAGCATGTGGCATTTTGAGAAAACATCTGGTGCAGCAACCAAGGTGCAGGTTTGGAAGAATGGTAAAAAAAACAGTATTGCCCATCTGAGGCAAATCAAATGAAATCTGCATTATTAGAGGCAAACCACAGATGATTACATGTTGTTGTGTGAGTTTTCTTTTTAAAGCTGGTATGGTTATTACACCTAATTCTGTTATAAATAAAAAGATTCCCTTGTTCCATTTCAATGAAAATGAAAATATTCTTTTCTCAGAAGCAGATGGGATTTGTTGTTCCCTCACAGCAGGCATCTAATATCTTTTGACACCTAGTGACCTGTCTGAATGCAATTTGTGTCTTAATATCAGGCTTATACAAGCTGCTTCAGCTACAGAACGTCAACATGTTTTTTATTCCTTGAGATTTGTGCAGTTTTTTTTTTCCTCTAGCACAGGCGGTGAAAGTATTCAGTTCTAACAGAATTGGCAAATATTTGCCCTTTACTGTCAGTGGTTTTTTTTCTTTTAAAATCTAAGCATCTACGGATACTCTAAGTAAAATGTAGCTGCCTCCCCTACCTGATCTTACGTTAATGTAATTGATATGATGCTCAGGTGAACTCTGTGAAAGAACAGCAGATTAGGCAAAATGTTTTTCTTCCACACACTATGCACCTTACAGCCATTGTGTTTATTTGGGTCAGGAGACAAATCATCTTTCATGTAGATGACACCTGGTAAAGTGGCTGAATGCAAGAAGGATGAGAAGAGATGATGGAGAACAGTAGATGAAAGTCTCTGAGGGCAGGCTACCCTTTCTCATCGTGTCCTTCATTGCATTCTAATAGGCTGACTAATGTACCATAGAAATTCACTCTGGGTCTTCGAATAGTTGGAGGAAAAAAAAAAAGTGGTGCTACTTGTCATAAGGAAAAAAAAAATAATCAGCAAAATTACAGACATAAAGTATCTTAGGCGCTGCAATAAGGGTTTCTGCGTTTTTATATTAAACCATCGGGGGTGTTTAAGATTAGTGCATAGAAGCAGAGTCAGGTTGCAGCTGTTTTCAGGACATTGTTTAAGATTGCTAGGAATATGTTCTAATAGACGCCCTCAAGCAAGAAGCTAGATTTTTTTTTTTTTGCTGTGAAACATTCATCTTTTTCCCCCCTTTTTTTCCCCTGCATGTCAAAAGCCCTGCCGGTAAAATCTTTGTGATGCTCTCTTCAATTTTTCTTCAGTAAATCAAATCTTCTTCCTTTCAGAAAAGATGAATGCTAGAAGGAGTGGGTGTTATAAAAGAAAGAAAGGAGACCGAGAAAAATCAATGCGGGCAAAATTGAAACAGTATGCCTCAGTATTGATTGGCCTTGTGAAATCGAAACTAACAGCTTTGTAACTGTTCCAGTGGACAGTTTGCTGACCTGTAATGGACAAACTATCAATATTAGCATTACTATTTTATCTTGTAGTATGTCATTTTGGAACAGAGCGTCCACCTCAATGATCAGGGGCCTGGACTGATATTCCAATGCTCTTTTCTAGTGGATTGTTTCATTTCCTTCTTGCACATCTCCCCACTCACTTGTAGATAAGGAGAACACTTGTCAGACCCTGATAACATTAGGCTCATTAAAAAAAAGGATGTTTTTCCCACATTCCAATTTATCCTTTGTAGAGTAACTAAACCTTGCCAAGACTAAACTTGATTAGACACCATTCCTCAAATCTTAAGGTTTTCACTCGTGTGATTATGACTGTTGACCTCCATTTTGGCCCCAGTGCAGCTCTTTACTACAGCTGAATGCTCTCCATTGTTTGCTGCTTCTTACAGCAG
Organism: Pyxicephalus adspersus; assembly: GCF_032062135.1. Classification (NCBI taxonomy): domain Eukaryota; kingdom Metazoa; phylum Chordata; class Amphibia; order Anura; family Pyxicephalidae; genus Pyxicephalus; species Pyxicephalus adspersus. The sequence continues at coordinate 105,986,004 of NC_092860.1, read as the reverse complement.
GGAAGGAGTTACACAGACTGGCTTTTTTTTTCTGTTTATTACTTTTGTGATGAGATTTCACTTAGCATTTTTATAATGAATGAAAACGGGTACCTTGTAGAATTGCAATCCCATTAGCCTTCAGTGCACTGAAATGTGAAATGCAATCAAAGCAAATGTATGCAGGCAAAAAAAAAAAAATCCAAGCTTCTTTCTAGCCCCTCTGTGCTTTTCTTTCACTGTTTCCCCACCCTGCAGTTATTGCACTTGACATCAGTGTAAAGTAACATTCATTGCTCTCTAGAGCTCTGAAGATGTTTAGAATTTTTTTTTTTATTGCCAGCATCAGCCCATGTAATAATATTGTGAAATGGCTTAATAAAACTAACAATTCCCCCAGTCGTAGAACTGCAGAACCCCCTACACACCTCAGAATGACAAACCATCTATAATAAGGAAGTGTTATGTGAGGATTAACATCCATGTTCTGAGCTGAATAATAGAACTAAAATTCTAAAATCTCTGTGAAGCTTCTCTAATACTTCACCACTTCCTGTAAAAATAAAAAATAAAAATATATATATATTTATTTTTATTTATTTATTTTTCCCAGTAATACTTCAGGAATTTAAGGGTTTAAAACATCATATATTTTAACTAATCAAAGTTCCGGCTGTCTAAAACAGCATTTACAACACATTAACATTTCTGGTGTTCTGACACCAAGCTGACCAGCATGCACCAAGCTATACTGTAGCAAATTATAGCTTTTTCTGGCTTAGCTGGTGGGCTAAAGGTGAGGGCTACATTTGTAATTGGGGGGGGGGATCAAGATATTTATCTTGATCCAGGTTGTGCATGTCATTTTACAGGATACATGGTAAATTAGAAAGGATAAGCATTACTTTGTTTCTAGGCAGGTAAGTGATTAAAGCCGCATACACATTTGCAATTCTTGTCGTTGGAAAGGATCGTGATTCCCATAAAATATTTCTGCCGCCTCTCCATATCAATTAGACTTTATGAAGAACCTTGTAAAGGCCATGGGTAAATCAAACTTCACTGGTTTTCAGTACCTTTTTGACATAAGCACTGCAAAAATAAAGAAAGGGATATTTATTGGGCCACAGATCAAGTCTGTTTTGCAGGATGATGTTTGCCTGGGCAACCATAAGTCTCCTGCATACAAGGAAGGAGTTCAGAATCTGCTTGATTCATACCAGAAACTGGGTTGTCGCATGTCATTAAAAATACATTTCTTGCACTCACATCACAGAATTCTTCACAGAAACTATTGGTATGGTGAGTGACGAACAAGAAGAACGTTTTCACCAGGACATTCAGTTGATGGATCACCACTACCAAAGTTTCTGGAATGAAAGTATGATGGCTGACTACTACTGGGTACTGTACGGCGGCAATCCAAAGAGTACACAAGAAAATCATACTATAAGCATTTCTGAAGAAACAATGGTACCTGACTGACACTGTTCAGTAGATCTATACCACAGTGTGCCTTATTTTACTTCACACTGAAGATGTGACATTCACTTCAATGGTGCTTACCTTTTAGTACAAAATACATGCATGTACAATGTTAACTATAATACCGGTAGTACTCATAACTCAGGAACTGTAAGTGTTAGGGAAAAACTGAAACAGATCTAAAATCTGCTCGAAAAACTGATTTAGAAAAGTTTGCTGTGGTATCTGATGATTATCAAAACTAATTTTTTGTTGACCTGTATTATTTTTAGTTTGTCAGCCAGGTTTGAATTTTTTGGGTTTATAACACACACACACACACACACACACACACACACACTTAATGTAGGTGTATATATACATTTGTGGAAAAAGCTTTGTCCCCAGAGAGTCGTGCCCTGATTGACATTTGCGTTACTTTGGTCGTAGCCTTGAATGAGTATTTCCTAAATATATCCTCTTAAGCATTAATTCGTTTAAACTATTTAATTTTTTTGGTTTTTGCAAAATCAGTAGAAATATATAGAGATACATATTATGCATAATATATAAACTACGGAAAAATACCTTGACTCGAGTATAAACATAGGGCACAAAATGTGGCTAACATTACAATAATTCAAAACCGTAATAAAAAAATGTTACTAATGTTACCACACTAGTTATCAGACTACCAGTCAAAAGGGGGACAACTCTGACATGAGGAATCCAAGCCTTGCTCTTCTACTAAGATGACCTTGTATATTCAATGACAGTGTGAAACAAAGAATGGCAAATCCTTAAAGAGAAAAAGTTCAGCTGCAGGGAGACAACAGGTAATACTGGTGTGCAGGTGCAGTAGCAGGACCTTGCTTTGATCTGTTTTATCTGCCCACATAGAATTTACTGGGCATTCCTTCACCTCCATTTGTATATCGTTCAACTCTTTGCAAAATAGGCAGTGTGTGGCACTGTCTAATACAGGTTTTGCCGGTCCCATACTGCATGTTCCCATTTATGATGAATTTCCCTGGTATTTCAATCCCTCCCAATAGCAGGAGATCAAGGCATAAAATAATTAAATGAATGGGAAGCAGTATAAGAAAATCATGTAAAGAACACAAAGCAAATAATCGTATGTATTAAATGAGACATAATTTAATGATGTAGCAATTCTATTTATGTTGTTTTACCATAATATTCTTTCTTAATAAAAAAATGTTTTATGAGTGGTGAGGTTTTTAGCTGATCAACACTTATTTTTAAATAGAGTTGAACTGAAAAATGGTTTGTTTGCTCTATCTTTAAAATGCCCAACCTCTTAGTATGTGCCATTTCATCACCTTTGTATTATACCAACTGTCCAGTGCCCCGTATTGTGACCCACAAACACCTTGGTGGTGCGCCCGAGTAAAAGGGACTAAAGAGAACAGTATGCCTGATTAATTAAAGCTCCCAGTGTCTGGAGTGGATACACTTTTTCATTGGTGAACCTAGGTGATCCAGCAAACTTGAATTTCACCTTGTCCATTCTTGTCATCACATCGTGTTTTCATTCATGATAACAAATACTACACCAATGTACCTGCTTTGCTTTACCATTTCTTTGCTGCAGACACAATCTTACACCACCGGAGCCTGGCAATAGACCCTCAATCAAATCCTATAAACTCAAAAAACATTTGCCCAAAATCAGTAAAGTTTCCTTTTTAGTTATCTGAAATTTTAAACCATGGAGCTTGTAGAATAGCTGGTTCAAGGTCACCAAATGCCACACCGCAGAAACTCCCCAGGGGCATGCACAAATATGATTAAAGAGAAAATCCTACAGATTCCAGAATATTATATTTGCAATTCCAGTTAAGTAAGTATTCTAGGATTTTCTAGATTTACTATTCCATTATCAGGTATTACTGTAGTTAAATGCGTTATTGGTCAAAGGTCTGTGGTATTTAAATACAGCCATTGGTGGTCTTTTCTATCATATATCTCTGTAACAATTGAATGCAATTTCTTGCAGCTTATTGGTGGGAAGGCCTAAATCTTTGTGTCAGCAAATGTTAGCCTGAAGATGGTATAGGACTTTAAAAAAAGAACAAAAATGATTGTACAGGCTAATTTCAATCTACAGTGTATTAGTTTATAGGTTCATAGGATAAAATTTGGGTTTACTTACTGCATTCCCATTAAATACGGCATTGATCCTACTATAGACCCGGGCTTGAATTAGCCCCATTTGTTTCCCTTCTCCTAAATTCAGTTCCCCAGTATTATTTATACACCATGCTTCTAACTAACTTTAATATGCTTTTTCCATTTCTTCTAGTTATGCTTTAGCTACCCACAACTCCGAAAAAGTGTAACAGGATCAAGTTAGTGTTATTCACATTGTCGTTTCATTTGTTTTACTTTCTGTCAAGAAGTGAGGAGCTAATCTATTTTTAATGTGATTATATAGTTTATGTCAGTAGTAATGTGCTGTAGTTTCTTTTATAAGCTGGTGGTTTTTCAGTGCAAAACGGCTTTGTCTTGTGTTATAATATTCTGGGGAATTCACAAACACAGATTATCTGTGATGTAAATTCTCATGGCTTCCTTAACCCTTCAAGGATCTCTTTTGTCCAGCAGCCATTCCCATCACTGGGAAGCTTGAATACTTTACACTAAGCAGAGAAGCCACACCACTTTGTAGCCAGAGGAAAATTAATGTGTTTTGTACCAGACAGGATTCAAAAGAATTTAGTTAGAAAATCATTTACGATAACATTTACCTTTTGTCGTATAAACATCAGAGTTGTTGAGATTAAAAAGAATACCAACAAGACGTCAAGTGTATGACTAGCTGGGGAATATATAACTGATAAAGCTTTCCATATGGTAGCTCCCTCTGTACAGAGATTCATCAAAACATCCTCACTTTGGGTCCTGTTTAGAACTGTAATGGAGGAATAGTGTAAACATCTTTAATGATTCCAAACTTTTTCTGGGTAACTTTCGTTTTGTCAGACTGATATATTCATGTCATGTGTGTTTTACTATCGTCTTATTTCATTTCATGGGATTCCCAGGATAATTGCTAGACCAGGAAGGCTGTGGCACAAATTAGATCATCCTACTCACAAGATTTTATGAGATAGATGGTTCACTGTCAATAGGTAGTCAACGTGTTTAAGATTTGTGGTGATTGTGAATAAAAACCTTAATCAATGTCAAGTTGTTGGGATGTTTATTGATTTTTCTGCTTGGTCAGAAGGATTTATTTCAGTACAGTATTATGTAGGAGGGGATAGTCTTATATATAATTGACCACTTCTGTAGTCATCAAGCATTTTTTAGGACAGTATGTAATGCAGTTAAGCTTGCTATGTACTGGTGTTATGTCCCTATGCCTCTACAGACTGGTGTAAAATCAGAATATATTCTTACTGGCAGATTTAGTTGCCTATGAGACCGTACTGAATCTATGTCTGATTTTTGTTTCTGGAGGAAATCTTTGCCCTCAAAATACAAATTTGGGTCATATCCAGGAGCACGTCACAGACATTATGCTGGTTCTGTTAGAAAAAGCCAGTTGAGTTAATTTCCTGATGGATTATATAGACTGTTAACTTGAACATGAAATTGTACTATTCAAAGTCAGTTTTTACTTTGCAGTGAAGCTGTACTGACTTTAGTAATTTTATCATGTCCGAGCACAATATTTTCTCCCCCTTGTTCATGATAGGTGTTCTTTCTAGTGTACATTTTGACTTTACCCATTGATTTTGCAAACTGAACATGTTCTACTCCTTTAGTAATGCAGCCCTGATGTCTACAATTTGTCATCAGTGTTTTCATCATGGAGTACTTATCACATTTTTTTTTTAAATTTCAAAGCTGCCCATAGATTTTAGTATAGATGTACAACCATGTATCCACCAAATGCAGGCATATTTTTAAATACCTGGTTCATCAATGCTTTTATGCTTGCGGGGCAGCATTGGCAAGTAGATACCATTGTTTATTCTGGCAGGCTACAATAGTTATTAGACATAAATTTAAATCTGTAATTGGCAAGATTGTTGCACAGTGCAGCCACTTATCCTATTTTTCTGACTAGGTTTACACATTCTAAAGTTTTCCTATTTTTCTCTTTTGTGTTCCTTTAATTTCCAAATTCATAATGATAGATTTTCTTTTAACAAAAGCACACTGGTAGATGAATTGGCTTACCCCCAAATTATCTGTTTTATGGTAGGGACATTAGTACGCAATGAGAAGTTTTAAATTTAGCTTTTTCTTTTTAGTGATTTTACTAGCCATCTTTATAATTATTGTATTTGTGAATGAAATTAATGCATTGAGTTAATCACATGCAACTTCATGGCCCCTCTGGCCTGCTTTTTGAAAGTCTTTGTCCTGCTGTAATAAGTGCAAGAAATACATTTATATGTAAATATAAATTTATAGACTAAATGACTGGGCTGTATGTTATAGAACCACTACCTAATTATTAGAATTGGGAAAGTATAGTATATTAACTCTATAATACCTACAGTTCACTGACCAGATATGGCTTAAATGTTTATACTTGCATTCCATCTGCTTGCACGTTTTTTCCCATGCTCTTGATTTGGTTTTAAGAAATTGTTACTCCAAAAGTACTTATTCCAAAGACAGCATGGCAGCTCCCATTTATTCCAGCAGTTTAGCAATGGCAGCTCCTGTATTTCCTCAGTACATATGTTCTTTAAATGTTGGAAATATTAGAGGGAAACCCCATAAGTGGATATGGTAAAACTACCCAAGATGATAATCATATCTATACTGAGATATGTAAGCTGCCATTTCTGGTCTGGTTCTAATAGCAGTAGAACCTTATACCTTTTTCAACCATTGAATAATGTGTAAAGTTTAAAGTTCATGTGATGCCCTTGGCTACCTCGAGTTATTAAAAGTACAAGCATATGTAGCACTTCAGGATACAAATCCTGAAAGCTTTATTTTTTAATAACTAAAGCTACCTATCACTTGATAGAAGTTTTAGTTATAAGCTGGGTATTACTTGAACTACAAACTTCTACAAACTCTGCCTTGACTTGGTTCTAAAAAATGCAGCCAGTCTGGTTGGCGATCCTCTGCATTTAATGTCTTGTGAATCACTGACCAAGAATGGGTATACAGTTTATGTCTTTGGTAATCTCTTCTTTTATAATCATATAGCAAAGGTTCACTTTATATTAGTCGGGATGACCCCTTCTTACATGTTGTGTGGTACAGTATTGTACTTTTTCACAATATATTGATTTGTTTTTATGAAGGATGAGAGCAGACAGTTATTTTTAAAATAGTTGTTTTTAGAGCATAAAGTCTCATGTTCACAAATGGCTTTAATGGTTTTGATCAAAATCTATTCTGTATATAAATAAAATCTACAACAAATGTTTTCCTTGTTTTATAATTTCTGTTTGTTTTGCAATAGCTTTTGTATTGTTGAAATGTCATACATCCAGCAGCTGTTTAAAAAAAAACACAATTATTCAATGTGAGGTCAATGCTAGGGGGTTCAACAGTGTGTAAAGGGATATAAAACACTTTTTTTTACATTCTCTTTTTACATTCAATTGTTTTTCACGAGTGCAATATCTGGGCAGTATCGATCGTCAAGGTCCAGTAGTTAGTCAAAGGCTATCTCCCCTGACTAACCCTTTAGCACAGTGTCATCCTCCTCCCTTTGATAGATTGTTACAATCTCAGCCAGTGTAATTACACACTAGCCAAGTGGGTCATTTATTTCTGCACCTTCACCATTTACCAAAAATCTCCTTTATCTTTGGAAGCCAGCTATTCTCCTTGCAGTAAAAGTAAGTTAATGGTAACATAAAACACAGCTGTTTACAAAAGTGGGCTAGAAGCAAACCAGAACTCAGTAGCTTCAAGTTTTACATTCAGGATGACTTAACTATATTTCTGTTACAATGGCAATGTCATTTTGCTGTTTCTCCTGTTTTCTCCATGCAACTGTATTTCAGGTAAAAAGTTTTTTGAACAGATATTTTGTGAAGTATGGTACAGGCGAGTTTTTCATACATCTGTGTTACCATCACTCATCTTGCCGAAGGTGTATTATGATACATCTTCACTGTCAAAAAATGTATTTTTGTTCATTTAAAGTTTCCCTCACTTCTCTCACTGTCATAGCCAAAATCAACATTTATAGCACACTCTAGTTTATCAATATCTAAAATTCATAACAATTATAAAAAATATTTTGAAAAATATATATTTGACCAGAGTTTTGCTTTCAGAAACAAAACTCATATTTGCAGCATTCTTTGCAAGTAATAAGTATGTAAGTAAATCAGGGCTTGTAATATTTGTCTTAAAATTAATTTGCCCACCTGAAAACCCTGAAGTACGTTAAATTACTGTCTAGATTTCCACTGAAAATTAGAATGAATAGCTCATATTGTCTGCCTAACTGTACTGGTAGTTTAGTGGTAGTTCTTGTAAATTTTGGTTCCAGCAGGGGTGGTCTTTTTCTAGTTGTAGTTGTCTTGAGATGGTATCCCTTTGATCGATAGTGGTCACTGGTTGTATATGGGACCACTCCCTGACTGTAGGTGTGGTTAGTCAATAAGCCTGGTGGTGGTGGTCAGTCAGTGATTTAGTCCCTGGCTGTACACATGGCATTTCCTTATGTTAGGTGACAATGGCTTATTGGATCTACTAATGAATAATTGAAATGGCTTCTTGATCAATTGATGGTCATTTCTTTATTCACTGTGATCATTCAGACATAGGGTTTGGTTGCAACTTGATTCCCGGCCTCACCCACACTGCATCTGAGCTACTGTCACATTCCTGCAAGGTCATAGTGGCTTTAATCTAATTTGAGGCAAACCTTAATGAAATATCAAAAATGCTTTCTTTCTATTCCTCTGTAAATGAAATGTCATCACAGGGTCAAAGCAATCATTTCCATCAGCTGGTGGAAGGGAACAGCAGGGAACATAACTTGTGGACACAGTCGTGGATGGCTATGTGGGTATCATAGAACTTTGTTGTCATCACTGCAGTAATATTCCAGCCAATTAGGGTATGCATTCTTTTTAACACTGCCAGCACTGCTCAATCTCATGTACAAGTGGGAACTGTTTGAATTAGACGGAACATACATGCCTGTCCCACTGCTACATGTGAGTTGTCTGTTTTTTTTGTTCTTGTTTCTTGTTTGTGCTGCAATGCACAAAATAGCAGATTTAGCTACCAAAGATCAGCTAGTAGCATCAGGCTGCTGAACACTTGTGGAAGGGCAGAGAGAATAGAAAAAACAGGGTTAAACTATTTCAAGCTAAGTGGGAAAAATCTCCAGAAACTGCACACATGTAAAGTTTGCAAACTGTAAACTGCTTAGGGATGTTGAGGAGACCGATCACTTAATTCATGAGAAATAGTCCTTTAGATGGTCAGTAGGGGTCTTTTGACTAAGTGAAAGCGACATAGGAAAAACATTGTGTCAAAGAAATCAGCTTTACCATCATAAAGAAAAAGACCTAAGAACAGGTAAAGGTACAGCTATTTAAAAAAAAAAAGTGTATGCCTGGAGTTCAGCTTTAACAGGGATCTCAGACTGCAGGAAAATATAATTATCTTTCTAATCAAAGAATGGTCATTTTGCTAGACATGAAAACATACTGCACGTTAGGAGACCATAAGTCACATTGTAGCATTGCACCAAAATCTGACCTACAATTTAATGTGAAGCCATCATAAGGAGAAAACAGGCTGCTCTTTCTGGCCTTCTAAAGAAAATGCTGGTTGCTTGGCTATATGTGAGTTGTCTATCAGTGACTATTTTCTCAGTGAAACGAAAGAAGCTGCATGACAGCCAGGGTACAAAGATTGTTTAACTGATCTTGGATTGTTTAAGATTCTTCAGAAAAATCAATAGGCTTATATCTGGGCTGTTATTAAATAATGGTAAAGCAAGGAAATAAGCTTAAATAAATAAAAGAGAGAACTAATAATTAATTAATTTAAATAATAAAGAGAGACTAAGGAGAAGTTCTATGCCTGAGACTACATCAAGGCACAAAGGTGTGTGTGGTTTATAATTTTTGGTGTTTAGTAAGTGGAATTGTTCATATTTCTTATATTTTTTTCTATGAAACACTTTTTATATTTTGGTTCATTGTCAGAATGCTTCAGCGCAGTATATGTTCTGGTGATAGTGAATCCTCTTTAATTTATCATGGACCTTCGCATATGATAAAATTTATGAAGCAATAATTAGTATATCATTTTCAACGTTCCATTGAACTTTTGTCATAAAAATGTAAGAGGATTTTAATTGCCAGTAATCAGGATTGCGTGTTAAAAGACTGGAGATAATTAGGAGTTCATTTGCATTTTTCTTCATACAAATTTTCTTTGCGTTGGCAATATCTTTATTCTTTTGTTTTCCTCTTGAGGATTGTATCATATTGCTTGCTAAAACATTTTCTTTGCTGCTTCTGTGGTACTGTCTGGCTCTTAATAATTCTAAAACATGATTTGTTGCACATATACCTTTTACTGTTCAGAAGATTCTGTGTGTTGTACATTGTGTTTATTAAGAAGAAATAAAGGGACATGTTTAATACATGTAATACATGTTTAATACATGTAAAATTCAACAATAAATGTTGAATACTGCAGCAGGTACAAAGGCCTTCTTGATTAGGTGGTAATTCGTAAGTGCTGTCATACTGGCTTCAGAGATCCTCTGCTGATGGTAAAAGTGTATCTCCAGCCAGAATGTTTTACCTTTTCATATTAGTTTTGCATTTGGAGTTGGAAGAACATGAAAGTTTAATTTTATTTGTTTGCAATAGGACTGCCTTCCACCAAGTTTGAAAGGATTAGAACTACTGTCGGGTTGCATTGTAGAGACTCCTTTGCTTTCTTTTGGATAAAAAAGGATGTTCCCCAGGTAAGGAAGTGAGGAAAAATCCAATGGCATCAAGGACAGAAGGAAAAATGTTTGAAAAATTAAAATGCTTTTTATCCTTGTTTGATTCTCTATTTTCTGATTTTCCCTCACTTCGTGCCTAATAAAATGTTGTTCCCAGAATTGACGGATATCTGTAATATCTCACCAGTGTTCTGACCGTTCCCCATTTTATCTAGAATTTAACCAGGTTTTGGGTATTTATGCTTTTTGCAGTGTAACTGACAGTATTGCCCAGTTCCATAGGTCTCCAGTAAACCTTTTGTGTGAGGTCTATTTATAAAGCAAGGAATCTGACATTCATTGAAGCATTCCCTGTCGCTGAATCTTCCAGGTTAATGTGTTTCAATAGCTGTAAGTGATTCTCACCAGGTAATGTTTCAATGAATGTCAGATTCACTGATGTATAAGTAGGCTCTAATGTGTGTCTCAAACAAATGCTTTTTTAGTGTTTCCTGACTTTGAAATGGAAACAAAAGTTGTTTTTTTTTTGTTTTGTTTTTTTTTTAGTTAGGCTTTGGTGTTTCCCTTCTGGAAACACAACAGAAACTTGGAGGTATGTTAAACTCGTTTTCATAGTGGTCACCAGAAAAGATTTATGTTTCAACTTTGACAACTTTTACATTTTATATTTCCTATTGCATTTTATCCAGCTGTTAAAACGGTTACCAGGGCATATAATACGGAGATATGAACAGCAATATCAATCTACTGAGTATTTTAAGTTTTCCTCCTTTATTCAAAACGTGAAGAAAAGATTTTTTTGTATTTTGGATTAATTGTACAGCAATGGTACAGTTCTTTAAATGTCATTCTATCACTGGAAACCTGTTTATCAGTAGAGAGCACAGGGATCACTACATCCATGCTGTAAATGCTACAAAGGATGTAGTAGTTGGGTAGTAATGCTGTAGGATGAAGTCCTTTATTGTCTAGGTGCTGGGCCAATCTAAATCTTTGAGCAAAAGTTTGATTCAGGTCTGAGATTTGTCTACATTTTGTATCAAATTTTCCCAAATCACAGTGGTGGCTGAAAACAATTTTACTTGCCTATTCTAGAGTGCCTATCCTATTCTAGAGTATTAAACATTGGTTTATAAATGCATTGATGTTCATGGCAGGTAGCCATTGGAAACCCAGGAAAAATACAGGTAAACATGTGTCATGACCGTGACCTGTAGATGAATATTTTATTATATCAAAAAGCTTTGAAAGATTGAACTGTCTTGTCCATGTATAGTAATGTTTGGGTTAGTTGATTGCAGACTAATAACATTGGTATGTTATCATACATAACACTGGTGTTACACAATTTTTTCTTAGCTATATGTAACACTGTAGCTGGATATGGAAAAACAATTAAATTAAAATGTAATGCAGTTAAAAACACCTGAAATGAAACTAGGGAAAAAAGCACATGTTTTAAATAGATAATCACAGGTTTGTGGTTATTAGATTTTCAAAATATATTCAAATTGCAGACTGTGTCCTGTAAAAGTGTTTTCTACTTTGTATTTTATAATTCTAGCCCATGGTGGACCCACATTACTGAACTTATTAATTTGATTAATAACATCCAGTCTAACAATGATACAGTGAGCCATGTGTTTGTAAATTGAAATATGTTGGATCACCACGGGTAAATAGCAGTGTCTTATTTCTTTCTAATACTGTTACCAAGAAGAGATGTTTACTTTAGTGTCCTGTGAAATAGCCTGTCAGCCTGGATTTCTGGAAATGAATGTAGTTTATGTAGCACATACCTTCTACTGTATTACTAAGTAAACATTCATATTAACCTTTTCTTAATGAAAGACAAGGTCTGGCTAATACCTCACTTAACTGGCTGCTATCAAAGTGATTGCTCTGATATGATAAATGATTCAGCTTTTTATAGTGACCTTGTAACCTTGCAGAGTTTACTTGAATCAGTGCCATGATGCTGCTCACCACATCGAAGAACAAAGCCTTACTTAGCACAGTAGCTGCAGGTCACTTTAAAGTTACAATCAAAAGACCACAGAGAAAGTCCCCTATCATGTAAATTTATGTTTTAATACTTTTTTTTTATCATTATTACATGAGTTATTAAAAAGTGTTTTCTGATATCAGTATAGAGAATATAGGAATGTTCATACATGGTTTGCTAATTATAGCTACAAAATGATTATAAAAACATTTTCACCAACTAGTTATGTAACATGTCTTCATTCTTCCTTCGCCTCATTGCATTTATACCTTAAAATCTCACTCCAGGTTACAGAGATGTGCGGTATACGTTTGGCAGATAGACAAAGCAAATGTTTGTGTGCACAGGTCACATTATCCATATTCCCAACACATGCATGAAACCAATTGGTGGTTCAGCTTGCTTGGATTTCTTTTTTTCTTATTTTTATATCTCTTATTCATATAGTATGGGCAACCTTGTTGCCCTGTTGGGCAACAAGCTTGCCCAACAGGGATGCAGGAGAACTATAATATCCGTTTGTGCTGAGGAACAATAGTGCTCAACAGGGAGTGGGGGACAGTGGTCCCTAACTGGAGATGGGGAAAAAAGTAGTTTCTAGCATAGGATGCTGGATCTTCTTTTTAACTCCTCTCTGCCCGAACTAAAGCCACATAGACATTAGACAGAGGTCAAATAATTGTCAGTTGAATTTTTTGTGATCATTTCTAGTGACAGATGTTCAGTGAACACCTGGCTGGAGTGGTAGATTGGTGTTATCATTTTGGATCTAAACAGTGGGTTTCTATTGAATACCATTTCTGCCATGTTCATTTTCTTATAGTTACCTGTCTCTCTTCCTTTCAATTCTCGAACACTAAATTGAATCCTACCATCAGACCTAGCTGGAAATGATGTCATTAGCTCTTCCCACACTCTCACCGTCCCCATCCCCGATGTTTCCCATTTTGGGTAACCCCTCTTTTGTGTCAGGCGTGGAGGATCCAGAATTCCTCCCTCTATTTAGCTACAATGTTTGTAGAGCCTCTCTATTGTTACAGCAGAATAGCTGGCTATTGATGGCTGGCTCTTTACATACGCCAGATTCTCGTCTGATATTGGCCCTGAGCCGATTATTGGACGAGAAGCATTGCAGTGTGTACGTGCAATTGTGTATTCTACACTTTGGTTAGGTTTGTTAGGGGGGCACTCCATGTATTTCACAATGTACAGTAAATGTACAATGCAGCTCCTCAGATGAAGGGTCCTAAGGTTGTGCGTTGTCTCACTTGGACTGTTTTCATGGAGCATCTTGTAATAATTAAATACACAGCAAGAGTTATGTTTTCACATGCTTTGGGGTATCTCCTGCCTCATGCTGACATAACTGTACTGGTAGTCTCTGAGTTAAGGACATCCAACATATCGACGTCTTCTAGATACGAACGGGGCTTCCCTGCTTACTTGTGTGCAGGACAGAGGCTTGATTGGGGAAGGGGGTGGTTTGCAGAAGAAATCTTTTGCTAAACACAGCTGAGATTGTAGGTGATCTTAAGGACTGAGCTCTTCTGCAACCTTTTGTAACTCTTTAATGACCAAGGCAAACTCTGCAGTTGTTTCTTTTTCCATATCAAAGCATAGCTTGCTCCAGATGTTGATGAATGTCTAGGCTCCATGGAGTTTTTTGTTTTCCCTTGCTTTGTTTGTGATTAACTCACAGTGAGGATTTTTTACAATAACTGACACCACACTGCCTAATATGTTGAGACAAACCTTTTGTCCTTAATTGCATTTATTAAAAAAATGTACCTGTTCCGACTTGCATACAAATTCAACTGAAGAACAAACCTACTGTCCCTATCTCGTATGTTAACCCGGGGACTACCCGTACTCATCCCCCAACACTCCACTATTGGAATTATTATCTCCTTTTATTATTCACTGGAAGGTGTTGCTAAACTGTACTATCTCTTTGTACCAAAGACAGAGGATACTTCTGCTTTCTTACTCAGTAGTAGGTCCCAGGGCCTAGGTATAAAATACTGTTCAGATGGTAAAAAAACTCTGGTTCCAGAAGACCCTCCCTTTTTTTCCTTAAAGAAAAAAAACATTTAGTTGTGGTAGCTAGAGCAGGTTTTCCTGTTTACTGCAAGTCTTTGCTGTTCTTGTCTATTGGCTAATGGCTACAACGTGTTATTGAAAATATGATGATTTAACTGAAAGTATTGATGATACTTGGCAGGGATTTAACTCTACCTGGTTCTACTGGAAAAATGTTTTTGGATTCTTCTGATTATAGGTGCCCCTGGGGTCCCATCCAAGTCATGATAGAGTATTTAATGATATCCTTTTTTGTATTTAATGATATCCTTTTTTGCATTTATTTCTGAAATGTTTAATTGTAATTCTGTTAAAGAATGTAAGAATAATTCCAGTACCTTTGTCAGGTCCTTACTTGAATTCTTGCAAATGCCATTATGTATTGTTAAACATTGTCTTTTCTTTTTGTTTCTTTTTCAATTTGTATTTTTGTTTTGAATTCTTATTTGTATGATTCTTTACTTGTAAATTGTTTAATTTACCATTGTTAATCATCCTATCAATTCACATTTGGCTATATAATATTTCAAACAGTTTTTATTTGTTGTTGTATTCCTAAAATTCCAAGTTCCTTTTTCTAAAATTCACATTTTACATGAATTATATAGCAATGAAGAATACATTTAACTTTTAGAAGGCTATATATCTCACAGAGCACAAGTCTGGTTTACACATATGCCTATTCACCTTTGCACTTTATAATACAAGCAAACAATTTCAGATATCTGTGCGTATGTACTGACTGAAATGGGAACATTTGGGAGAATGAGAGGCAGAAATCATTTTCCAGCAGTCTCTGCACTTCACCCAGGACATTATAAATGACTGTTTCTCCATAAGAAAGTGACTAGCTTTGCAATGATGTATGAAATAATATGCATTTTGCATGTCCTGTTTGGAATGATAAAGGTCATATAGTATCATTTACATAATCTTCCAGTGAGAAAATGAAGTGTTTGCTGCATTTCCTGTGGAACATATACATTATCTGCGACTTGAACCGTTCATTATTCATGAAAGTTAATTTTACAGTGGGTGTGAATGATCTGTTATGACCGCTTTTTTTTGATCATTCTGTAAAATAATATGTAGCAAAGGCTGCACAAATAGCAGGCAAACGAGTGAAGAGTGATACATTTGCATGGCTCTCCGTGTACCCGATTGGATCTTGATTGATGGCAATCATTTGTCTTTGTCAGAAAAGAAGAAAAATGCAGACATTGAAATAAGAGTGCCATCAAAGTTTCGGCAATATCAGAAAAAGCCATTACTGTTACATTTTATTCTTATAAGCTTTTTCAGAGTGTACCTTGTTTTTTGTGTGTTTAAAAGGGAATGGTGTATACTTTTTAGTATTGGATAATAGTTTAAGCTTGTTCAATAGGCATACCTGGCTTATTTCAGACAAATGATGAAAACAAGAATCTTTACTCTCTACAATAATGAACAGCTTTTTTGTTTAAATCAGTTTTATTAAGTTTTCAGATAAAAAAAAAAGGGTAACAGGTAAACATAACACATTTACCATCAACTATATAACACACACACCATAACAAACATAACATGGTAGGCTTCTAATTAACAGACATACAATACCAAAAGGCTGCATATACCCAAAGAAAAATAAATAAAAAATAAATAAAACAGAGAAACATAACAGTTCTAAAGGGATCAAATAGCACATGTTAAACCTGTGCAAAAACAGCTATATATCTGCTATCGGAAGCGTATGGCATAGGGTGTAAACCAATAGTCATAAACAACAGATAAAATAACAACACAGACAGATACATATAACAAATCAGCCCAGGGGGGAAGGGGGGGATGGGAGGGGGGGATGCCAAGCGGTACAAAGATATAGGAGGTATATATTGACCCTCAATACCGGGTTTGGAATCCAGCCTGTAAGCCTAGACATTAAGTAAGATAAGTGCAGAATCGGGAAGAGTCCTTAAACCAGTCCCAAATGGACCAGGTAATTCTAAATTGGTCCATTCTATCATCATCCTCTGCGACCAACATTTCCATATGGCGGATTTTTTCAAGTTCGGAGACCCAATTGGCTATAGACGGGGCACCAGATTGCTTCCATAATCTCGGGATAGTGGCCATTGCTGCCGTAAGAAAATGACGTAGGACCCCACTTTTGATGGTTTTGAGCGAACCCGGAACCATAGATAAAAGAACTATATTGGGAGTATTGGTTATGGTGGACCCAGTGCTGTCATTATACACCTGAATAATTGTGTCCCAAAATCGATATATAGGCGGACATTCCCACCATATATGAAGCATAGTCCCCTTATGTAGATGACATCGCCAACAATGATCAGATTGTGTAGGGGAGATTCTATGGAGGTCTACTGGGCAATAATACCACCTGGATAGAATTTTATAATTGACCTCTTGAGCTTTACAGGTTAAGGCCAACCTATGCGTTAGGGTGAATGATTTTTCCCAATCGTCCGCAGCTATATGTCCAGTCAATTCCCTCTCCCAATATCTAATATATAGAGGTGCCGAGGGCTCCGAGTCCTGAGCAAGTAGCTCGTACAACCTGGACACAACATGAGAGGGGCGGTCAGAAGAGCCAACCAACTGCTCAAAAGCTGTTAAGCTTCTATAAAAAACTGATAAGTCAGAGAATGAAGCTACAAAAGATGACAGTTGCCTGTGTGAAAGCCATGAAAGCAGCTTGCTCCTGTTTGGGAGATCCAGGGAGGCCAGTAGGGGGACCCGTCCGTTATGTAATATACTCCTAAGATAACGGCTTTCAGATGCAGACCACGATAAAAATGTGGAAGTTCGCATAGCCGGGGGGAATGCTGGATTATCAAACAGCAGAGTCATGGGTCCCGGATTTGAGGACAATTTGCCTGCTCTGAGAAGGATATCCCAATTATGTAATAAATCCACTGTAAGTGGAAGTAGAGGGCGGACCGGTCGTACCAACGACCTATCCACCCATGGCAGGGACCGGAGGCTATGAACAGCTTTTTTCTTTCAATATTGAACAGGTATTTATGTTGAAAAGTGTTTTTTTGTGGTAAAATGATTTTGATTTTTTTAATCCAAGCAGGGAAGCATATAATCAGCAGACTATTCCCCCGACTAAAGACTGTATTCTTTGCTGTATTTCTTATTTGCGGAGGGAGCAGAGGCTGCGTTCTTTGGAGCACAATGGCTATGACCAGTGTATCTTGGCGCCGGCCCTTCTATTGAAAATTAACAAATTTCAGTATTGAAATTTACAATTCAGTAATGTGGGAAATTACATCATAACAGGTTCTCTTTGTATTGGTATTTTTCTCTAATGTATGGTATTTTTATGTAAACTGGTTCATCTGGTCTACTGCAATAGTGTGGGGTTGTTGGACTGGGGTGCCAATGAGTCATGTTTTAAACTAGGTAATGAACTTATTGTAAAGCACAGTAAAGACATGCAGAACACTAAAAGACGTTAGGATAAATATTTTACAGCAGGCATAAAAACACAGACACCTACAAATGAACAATATTTTTGTGTTTCATGTAGTTCATCTTCAACACAGACTTTGTGGGAAGTTTGATTATTTCTCCAGGAAAACCATATTTTGATAATCTTCTCCTTTGATTTTATTCTTGTGTGTGTGTGTATATATATGTATATATATATATATATATAAGCAGTGGTTGCCCACAAACTCTTTTCAGGTTTTTTTATTTTGCCTCTTGTTGGCTAAATATATGAATATTTTACTATCTTTGCCTAACACAGGAAGGCGAAGAATTGATGATGGTGGAAGGTTAACATATTTTAGCAGGTTTCATTAGCTTTTCATTGTCATATGTTTGTGTCTCTAGCTAAAATAAGCCTTGCAGGAGATCCCAGTCTTGGGAACTAATTACTTGTGCCGATTGCCATTCTGATGAATAGGCCCTCATTGTATCATTCCCTATAGACCTGGAGCAGTGTGTGATTCACAACTGCAGCCTGCCTGATATTTGATAGTAATTTTAACAGATAAACGTAAGAAGGCAGAATGATGAAGTGCCCTGGCAGTCTATTCAGACTATCATAGAAGCACACATAGCCAGCTGGGCTCCACTTTTTCTAATCACTAATTGGAACATTTCCGTTATTAATCGAGCTTCACAGTGGACCTGATCATTTTACAGCTGCTGTTTTGAGAGTTAGTCTGTTTTCTTTATTTATATTGGTTACTTTTTACATTTTTTTAGAATATAAAAAATTCCTCATTACATTTGGTAGTAACCTAGACCAGATTCTCTTTTGGCGTTTTTATGATATTTAGTGGTTTTGCATATCTGAAAAACAAAAACTCTAATTTTAGGTTTTAATTTACCTCCTTTTCTTTGTAGCCCTAAACTATATGTAAACCTAATACCTAAAATCTCAGGTTTATTCTAATGTTTTGCCTGGTCATTTTCCATATTTAAAGATGTATCTTAAAAATCGTAAAAATAATACCTGGTGTTTTGTAGATCTTTCTCTTTTCACTATCTGGAAACCTACCCTGAGACATGTCATGCACTAGGGAACTAGAGATGCAAAAAGGATAAAAACTGTGTAAATTTTTTTGCTCAAGCATAAAATGTAAAGGGAAAGGGGGGGATTGTGGAATCCCTGTTAATCCATCTGAAAGTGGAAGTAAACTGCGGGAAAAAAACCCTCACTCACCTTTACCTTTGAAGATCTGTCGATCCCTCCAGGGGTTTCCTGGATCAAGTTTGGTACTGCAGTGATCAAGACAAATAAGGGTAATGGCATTACCATTTTTTTTTTTTTTTTTTTTTTTTTTTAAATGAAAAAAATGACAATTTTTACTTTATATAAAAGGGTTGTCTACACTTTTACGTAAAGTAAACATTTAGGTTTAGGTCTGCTTTAGGGTAGTCTTAAAGTTTCATGTCTAAATTTTGTATGCAGAAAGAATATGCAATGAATTTTCAGTTTTTAAAAGTTAATTGTTCTGAAGTTTTGATTATCTGTTTGTTAATGTGTTTAGAAGTCTTTTCTTGTGGTACAGTAGTTATTGCACATTTTATGTTTACAAGCAATGTGGTAATAGGTTCTAATAGGCTTTGCACATTTAGGTGCTTTTTCATGGTCTTTGTTGTGTGGCTACACCCCACTTTTTCAGTACCACATAACCAATTTTTTGACCATATTCTTGGTTCTTGTCTTGCTTTATTGTGGTAAAAGGGCAAAGGATGAAATGGACATCCGTCAGATTTTTGCTAGGAGCGCACCAATGTTTTCCAACAATTGCTTGCTATAGCTCAGGGTGTTCTATGCCATTTCTTGTAATCACAAATTTTTTTGTACTTTTTTTGGCAGCCACTGTTGTCTTTGAGGCAAAACGTAACCCATTTTAACCACTTTGTTCTGGTTGGTGCAGAGAGCAGAGCTACTAATTCCAGGCACCTAGGGGTTGTGTATAAACTTTAATTTGTGCCCACAATGTGAAAAATAACCGATCAGCATAATGTCCTCTTAATCTGATTATTTTTTAAACTTCACTGTTCAACTTTTAAGCATTGCACCCAGCCTGCTTTACTAATATATTATTTATAGACCGGTAAAATATCATTGTGCTCTTTTTTATAGCCTTATGTAGCCAGTGCATGTTTCAAACCTGTGTACAGCCATAAGATCAAACTTTTGCTGGGTTCTAAATGAAATGACTATGCCAGAGGTGTGTGCACAAGGGTAAATGTTTTCTTACCCAGATGGTTAGATCTGCAGAACACAGCTCCCTGGTGCTGTGGTTAGAAAAACAGATAGAATATATAGTGTGTTCTCTGTTTAAAAACCTTAAATGGAAAAGCACAGCATATATGATTTTGATACCCTAGAGGCTAAAGGTTATGAATATTTTAAAAGATGATTTTAATTAAATTCCTGCACATTTAAACAGAGTAATATTTTATTATCATATCGAATGTACACAAGCAAGATTTTCATTAAAGTTAACACTTTCGAGGCAAATGGTGCTCAGCATGATTTACTGACCTTGTAAGGCAAAAGCACAAATTAGGAAGAAAAATGATGAAAGAGGACAGACTTTGATTAATATAGGTAATGCTATCCTATATTTATAATAGCTTTTCCCTATTCGGTTTTATAAATGCAGTCTCTAGGAGAGATGCCCTGCTGGGGCTGAAATGAGCCTGAAATCGGAGCGCATGCCACTAGTGTGCAGGGAAGTTGATCACAGTGTCAGCAGTTCATTTTACAATGATGTATTTACTGTTCATTTCACCTTCCTACCAAGAAGAGAAATTCCTTAGACGAAAAAGTGAAATTGTACTTCTCAAGGACATTCCTAAAAAGACTTTTATGACAGAAAGGGTAAAAATTGTCTTTAGAAAAATAGATCTGGAGGACCATTAATTATGTTTTTGTACCTAGTGCATCACTATTTCTCATTCCAAACTCTTATCATTTACGTACAGAAAGTGCAAAAACTAATAGCAGAGATAGGGCTTATAAGACCTAAAATCCATCAGCAATGCAATCAGTGTAAGCATTGATTAGGATAGCCAGTCAGTATAGTGGTTAAAGAAAAGCTGTCAAAAAGCTAAATACCTTTCTGAATCCTTGTGTGAAAGCAGCCATTATCACTGACTTTCCTTTCAAGCTGTTTTAAAATGTAAGAAAAGAGATTATATGGCAGCTAAAGTTGCTCATTGACTTGAAAAATATTTACATTAGAGTCAGCCAGGCAATTGGTGTTTATAGAAGGTCAGCAATGGAATAAACATTTTGAACTCACCACAACTTTTCTGTAATCCTGTTGGCTTTACTGCAAGTGACCTACTTGCCCTGGAACTAACCAATTCTTAAAAATCAGGAAATTAGACAAATCTGCTTACAGCGATTATTAAATTAAATTTGGTCTTCAGCTTTGTGTTACTTTTTCTTGAAATGTAGGACAGGCTGTAGCATGAATTCAAAAAGTTTGGAGGTATTACATTTAACAAGAACTATTCTGCCCCAACCCCCCCTCCTTTAGACATGGAAGCTGTTTTTGAGCTAGAACATGATTCACATAGAACTGCAGTGGGACTTGGGTGTCCAAGGTTAAAATAACAAGGGATCGATCACTTATACACAGTCTGTTTGTACCTCTTATAACAATACTAGTGCACAAATACTGCATGCTTCATTGCCTTCTGCCTGTTTGTGCTCCTGTTTATGTATAAGACAACAAACAGCTGAGATTGGAGCCACACACCAAGATAGGTGACATAGCTGTTCTGGGAGAAGAACCAGAGCCTGGCATAGCCAAGGATTAAATATTGCTAAAAGTGTCTGATTTCTACAAACATTAAAATGTTAATAAATTCAAGATCGAGCATTGGCTAAGTATTGTGCATTCTATTAGTAACATTACTGTACTACTCAAAGTGGGGTCTGAATGCAAGCTAGCAATAGATACTGCCCACTGAAATTGTGAGTGAGGTTTTTTTTTTTTTTTTCATTCCTTTTTTTTCTTTTTTTTTTTCAGTCTTTTGACTGTAGAGAAGTGTCAAGTGGCTGAGAATGGTTATCACCAGCTCCATCAAAATTATGAAAATGTGTGGCCAAAATTTTACAAACATTTGGTTGGCTGGTTACTTTTTGAGGCTTTTCTTACACTGTGTTGCCATGTGGAAACTCATATTCTAATTTCTGTCTATATCTTTCATGTTTTTAAATGAGAATTCTTTCAGTGACAATTGTCTTTTACAAGAATTACCACTGTAGTTATTTCCATTTAGCTGCATCCTAAAAAGGTTAACATCGAATGAATGGGTTCATTCATTCTCCTTTTTTAGGCACTTGCTGCAGTATTGTTGCAGATTTTTTTCAAACACTAAATCCAAGAGAAGCGAACTACCCAAACTGCTTTCAACCACACGCAAACACCTGTCCGTTGGCAACTATTTGGCGTTGTGGACAGTAAATGTTGCAGTTTTTAACGGCTAATCTGAAGATAGACTAAGTGAGGGAAAATCACCACAGTGGAACATAAACCATAAAACCTGATAGAGTAGGGCCAGGTTATTTACCCCTATCTAAAAAAAATAAATACAGGGCTTAGATATACTTAAGAATAATAATTTGACTTGATTCAGGATTAGGCAAAGCATACCAAACAGACAATTTTAAAATACATTTTGTGCATTGATAATTTATGGTCCTTATCTTCTTATATACAGTAGTTGGTCTTCACTTAGGAACCATAATTTACACAGCAGTGTTCAAGAGCTTACAGTAATATTGTGTTTGCTGGTTAGTATAAAATCACTTAAATTATTGAATGCTGACAGTTTTTACAGGGAAAAAGGGGAAGAAAAGCTTTCTACAAAATTTCACTGCTACCATGCTGGTTGGTAATGGTTAACATGTGTGCTCCCTGTGTTTTGTTGTAGTCGTCCCCGGGAATTCTGGCGCCTTGACTACTGGGAGGATGACTTAAGGCGCCGTCGACGATTTGTGCGAAACCCCCTTGGTTCAACACATCCTGAAGCGACACTTAAAGCTGCCATAGATCATGGTATGTATCCTATAGATGCATCCTCTTATCGTGCTAATGCCCTAAATGGTGTTTGTGTTCCATATCTATGTACGTTGGTTTTTCTTTCTTTTTTATCTATTCATCTGTTATTAATCTATGTATTTGTATATTTACATATATACACACAAATGTACAACTGGTGCCTATTTAGCCTTTTACAAATCTGGGACGGAAAAAAACTGCATAAACCATGGCTTTACAAAAAAGATCATCATCCCTAGGAACTAAAATCCATATTTTTGGGGTTAGTATTGTAAGTGTGCACCTTAAAGGATTGATTTGATTAGATTTACAGGAATTGGACTAAGTGATAGGGTTTAGGGGATAAAGTCAGAGATTAGGCTCAGGTTGTATGTTAACCTGAAGGGAAACTGTTTTTCACGCAGTTGTATATATGTTGTCTTACCTATCAAAAGTTTTGTGTTCTCAAAATTCACTCATTTATGCCACAATAAATGGCCAGGCTGTTTTATATTTATTTCCTAATTTATTAATGCAAATTTTTATGTCACCTCTCTGTCTCCAGCCTCAGTCAACATCTTCTGCTCTGTATACTGTACATATAGTAGCAGATAGGAATGTATATGCAAATGAATATGCAAATCTTTTGCATAGTAAAAAGTATGCAATAGTAGTCTATATAGTGATTTAGAACTAGAACTACTCACCTAGGGTACCAGTCTCTGCAGGTTTTTTATGGTTCCATATATCAGGACAACACAGAGATGAGTGTATTTAATGCATTATACTTACATTTTTATTATTATCATTATTACACAGTATTTATATAGTTCCATCATATTATGCAGCGCTGTAAAAAGTCCATAGTCATGTCACTAGCAGTCCTTCATAGGGGCTCACACTCTAATGTCCCAACCTCATATCATCAGTCATATGTTTTTAATACAGTCTAATTTTTTTTGGGGGGGTAGCCAATTAACCTTAACTGCATGTTTTTAGGGATGTGGGAGGAAACTGGAGTACCTGGAGGAAACCCACGCAGACACTGGGAGAACCTGCAAATTCCATAGTGCAGATAGTGTTCTGGCCGAGATTCAAACCTGGAACCTTTCACTGCAAAGGCCAGAGCACGAACCTCTGAGCCACCATACTACCCATGTTGCATTCCTGTCTGAACATCATAGGATAATGCCAATACTGTACACTGAGCTACCCATGTGAAGTAGTAAAGCACGATTCAGAAAATTCTCAAATCCTCCATGAAGCTCTGTAGATTCTGGTTGCAGTGTTTGCTGCTTGGTATTAGGAGTTCACTGTTATTCTTTTACCTGTTACCTTTCATTGATCTTTAACAATTACAGATATTTAGGGGAACAGTTTTATTTTATTTAACTTCCCTGGTGGTATTACCGAGTGTGGCTCGGGGTGGATTTTCGACTACCAAAGCGGTAGAATGTAGCCACATTCGAGGTGGCCAAGGAGTGTACTAAGCCCTACCTGGTTCCCACGTTCCAACAGTGTCCTCCAGCAATCACCAGGCATCCTCCAGCGATGCCCAGCACCTGCTTTCCCTGGCGATGCCGGCCGGGCACCACCAGGCTACACAGATGCCATCCGGCATCTGTGTCCCCAGCGTGTGAACGTTTGGGACGAGAGGCCAGATGAAGCAGATGCCGGCTAGGCATCTACTCGCCATTCTTAGCCTAGAAGATGGGACCGTGGGGCAGGTAGGCAGAACCAGACAGGAAATTTTAAATATTGAGGATTTTAAAATGTACCGCTTTTACATTTAAAAATCCCCATTATTCAGACCGCTAGGGAGGTTAAGCACTAAATGCTGCTTGAGGAGAACTCTTGATAGTAATGAAATACAGAGGTGATTGATAGCTTTAAAATATATTTCACATTGTTTACACATAGTGGGTCCAGTGGCTAAGCATTTTAATTCCTGTGGTTTTCATACTTATTGTAATAAATTTAGACAATTATTTTATTATGTTCAAAAACCACATCCACCTGTGTATAAAAAGTCACTTTTTCTGCTTTAACATTTAGTGCACATTTTATTTAAGGTCAGTGTCTCTTTTGTGTTTTTATTTCCACTGAAGATATATCCTTTGTACCATGTTGTACATAATATCACCACATAGTGAGTATTTTAATATATAGACCTGTAGATGTACTTAACATCTATTTTTATTTTTCTGTTATATTTTGTTTATAGGTTTTCTCAGTTTAGTGAGATTGTGGTAATGAACATTAGTTGATGGTCAGCATGGGTTGTACACATGTGTGAACCAGTTTTTTATCTCTGTTTTTATTCAAGCTATTGCAACTGCATTGTGGGCTAAAGAAGAGTTAAATATACCCTTCTTTATATCACTTACACACTTCTACAAAAAAAAAAAAAAGGAAACATGTATATTAGTTAAAATCCTTATGAATGTTTTTTTGTTTGTTTTTATGAATTTGTACCAAGTAAATAGAATGTCATAGATGTAGAATTTACAAAGATGATGTACAGTAAGTCACTCACTTTTGACAGGAACTGCTCTGCCTTGGAAGATGAATTCTATATCTTCTTTATTGTCATCACATATTCTGTGATATATAGGTACACTGTAGAAAGTTATATACCTATGCCTGGTTCTCTATTGATATTAAATTTTCCTGCTAAAAATCTCTATCAAAGTGCTTGAAGTACTGTCTGTTTGGAAAGTAAAATATTACTAAATGGCTCCTATGCTGTTTTTCATTATTTGTAAGAGAGAGTTTTTTCATGCATTGGAGCAGCTTGAAAAATAAATATAAAACACGTGCTTTAAATCATACAGTATTGCATAAAAACTTCATATGCAGCAATCATAAGAAAATATATTTGGTATTACTGGCTTAAAGCACAGGCAGTTGACTCCTATTTCCCTTTAAAGCGAAACTAAACCATCAAAACAAAAAATTGCGACCAGACAAGTCATTTATTGCAAAAGGGACAGGCATTGTTCCTTTCTGCAATAAAATGAGCTTACTTGCCTGGTCACATTTTTTTTTTTTTTAATTCACTTGTTCATACTTTTATCTGTGTGCCACGATTTTCTTCCGCTCCTTTTCCAGGTTATTTGGCCAGGCAGGGATGACATACCTCCCATGCAGATGCACGAAAGTTCATTTCGTGAAGTTCATAGTCATGCCAGGATACCTAGCATGTCCCTGCATCCCACACAAAGCTGCAAAAGTAAAGCTCAGTGTAGTATGAAAAGAAGATTGTGGAAAGGCAGGTTAGTATGTTTTATTGCAGAAGGGTCAAGCATAGGATCAGGAGTGGTGGGGTTTGCTCTGGTAAAAAAAAAAAAATGGCCTATTTTAAAGAGAAATAATTGGCTTAACTGCTACTAAGTGTTCATAGAAAGAGAGAGAGAGAGAAAGAGAAAAAATCAGAGCTTTGGGGTAGTTCATATAAAGAAGAAAAGACACCCATACATGTTTAGTTCATGTGAAGTTTTGGAGATAGTGGTTGGGAGGTCATCCGCATAAGCTGCTACTTTCTAGTGGTCCATAATGTGTGGGTTAGCATGTATAGAACACGGTAAAGGCTCCAGGGAGAGAATAAAAGATGAGAAGGAACAGAGGACACCCCTGGCAAGTATCATTAAATATGGGGAAATAGATAGCTATTTATCCTGACCATGGCAGAAGAGTAAGTGTAGATGAATCTAATCCAGACCATTATGCTATGCCCCAGTCCTATAAAATGCTGGGACTTTTTTGTAAACATCTCCTAATGAAAGACCTTTTCTGCATCTTTAGGTAATACCATAATTAGAATAGCATTCAACTGTAGTTAACCCTGGTATTGATATCCTTTGCCTCTGCATAATTTAAATCCCACTTGGTCGTAGCATATATATTTATTTAAGCCTTACAGCAAATGGGTAGCCAGAATTTCTAAGTAAGTAAGCAATTTCAGGTCCTCTTTTAATACAGAGATCAGTTCATAGCTGGTGCACATAGATAGGTCCTCCCCCCTCCTTAGGAATATGGGCCCTGAGCAAGTCAATGGGGTAACTGGCCACCAAAAGTTAGGGTGGTATATGCTGACAAAAAACAGGGGCCAAAAAAATCCAAAAAGATTCTATAGGGGAAGATTGGCCAGACCCAGATGTGTTTATTGTCTTTCGCAGTTCTTGAAAAGTTATGGGAACCTCGAGGTATTCCTTATCTTGAGATGGGAAGGGTAGCATTTGGGACTGGATTATGTTAACCTGTATGGTTTCCACTCTAGAGAACATAGGGTGGTCACTTCAGTGAAAAGATCAGCTAAGGCAACTTGTATCATTGATTTATTAGGCCTTTGGTGTCTGAACATGGGCAAGGTAATATCAAGACTACTGGAGCATGAGCACAGAATGTTATGTTTCCAATGGAGAAGCTTGAAACCCTGTGGAGGTCTGCATGATACAACCAAAATGGTCAGTTCAGGAGTATGGATTCTTTAAAGGCCATTAGACAGACAAGCATTTCCTCTAAGAACCAAGTCTGATTAAGGTTGAAATAAAGAAACTGAGGTAGAATACTCACATCTCTGGACTTGGAGTCTGCTGCACAGCTGTAGTAAACTGTTGAATATCCAAGAAGGGAAGGTAAGAAATAAAGGCGTGTTAGGGATGTAGCAGAGAACTTATTAATATTATTATTATTATTATTATTATTATTAATGTTAGTATTATTATTAACAATAATAAACAGGATTTATACTGTGTTTATATGCTTGAAGTCCAAGTGCATATTAGTGTTAGTGCAGTTGTATCCCAAAGGGTCACAGATTATATGGAATTTATCTTGTGTGTTGTGAGTACTGAAACAGTCAGCATCTTCATTAGCATCAACACATTGATTCGCTGATGTCTGTACGAAGCTTTACAGTACATCTTAAAGACGTCGGAGCATTGTTGCTGTAAATGATCTTTCATGACCATTTACATTGACGGATGAATAAGGGAGCATAAACACATATGATTCTGTTCTATGGAGTAGGAAGGACAGGCGAGCAGCACCCTGCTGTGCTCTTCTCCATAGGGGTGAACAGCAGTACACAGAGGATGAGCACAACCATTCATCTCAAGCAACTATTATCTGTGTATACTTAGTTTTTGTTATTGAAGGTGGGGCAAAGTCACCCTTCAGTTGTAATGTAATGCTGTGGGCATATACCGTATTTTTCGCCGTATAAGACGCTCCGGAATATAAGACGCACCCAATTTTAAAGGAGGAAAATCAAGAAAAAAAAGATTCTGAAGTTTTGGGGAAGAAAAAGTGCGTCTTATACGGCAAAAAATATGGTAAGCTTTTTCTGAAATATTTAGGAAAGTTCAGTTATGGGAAGACCCAAAAGTGGAGTAAAAGGATCAATGGGTATTAAGCATTCCAGAACTTTAGAGAGAAGGATCTAACTTTACGCCAGACGGTCATGGAACAGGGCCATCTAATATGTTGTGTCTGTCTTCTGTAGCTGTTGCCAACTTTGTGGGACTGGTTCCAAATGATCATTATTCCAGCAGTAGTTCTCAACCAAAATCCTCATATATGCATATTTTCTGGTTGTGTCTTTCACACTTCTAATACTATATACATACATCAGATGATTTCCGCCCGATAAGATCAGTCTATCTTATATATAGTTTCTAGAATCCTTTGCCATGCCTTAACAGTTACATTAACAGTTACATTTACATGCCGCAATTGACCACCATCTGATATCTGAGTGGCTTAAAACAAGCACTTAAAACTTCCTATATCCTTAGCAAGTGTTAGTCTCCCCGAAGTCACATGGTAAAATAGTGGAAATCTACATTCAGACAAAAAAACTTTAATTGTCAGAATGCACAAGTTTGTTTTGAGGGGTTTTATTGTCAAATAATGTAATTTTAGGTACTTTTTGTTACAGTATAACCAATTAATTGAGGAAAAGGTAAAATTAGTGGGGATTGCATTAGGCATGTCATTTAAATGGAAAAAGAAAATAGTAAATTTACACTCACCACTGCTTCCTGAGCTGGATGAGGTGATGGCCAGCTAAAGTGATATTGGCTATGATGTATCTTCAGTAAAAGTGGAATCAATACTAGTTTAGTGGGTTTTATTTGCTGTTGCTAGCAATATAAGCACCGTGCTGACAAATGCGCTTTTATATGAAACAAAAGAATTAAAGTACCATAGGCTTGTAAGCTAGAATTAAAAAGCATATCTTTGAGTCACTTTTTTTTTCTTTTTTGAACGTAAGCTTTTACTCCAATGTTAACTGAAAGCAAAACTGGTCATGCAGTAAATATTAATAAGAAAAAGTGAACAGTTAAAATACTTTTTTTTTGAATAGTTTCAGGTTCCAGACACAAATGTAAAGGCTCAGGGTTACATGATCTATGTCAAATTAGAGGATGAGAGTTTAGTCTGACTAAATTGTTTCTTCAGAAGAGACCATTAATTCAAGAGTTTAGGCCAGTGTGGAGCTCTTGAAATAACATTCAGGTTCTTAGGGAACCCCCCAACTATAATTACTATATCCACAGCTCACAGTACATTAGTGTGGTGGTCAACAGGAAAATTGCTTCTTACATTGCTGACCAATTGTACGAATATCAATCTTACAGATAGTTACTATTGTCACCAATTACCTTTTACACCAACAGGAAACACACAAAACTACTCAAGTAACCTCTGAACAAATGTTAGGGTTGAGAAACACTGGTCTAGGCCTTCAGATATGTGGCTGTACAAACACACCTGCCTCCAAGGAAACGTCTCACATCTACACTTTCACTTTGGCTCTGATTTATTAAAATTCTCCAGGGCTAGAGAGAATACACTTTCATCAGTGAAGCTGGGTGATCCAGCAAAGCTAGAGAAGGATCTGGCCCAGGATTGAAAACATTTGCTAACAAATAGCTAATTACTTTTAGGAAATCCATTCCAGGTTTGCTGGATTACCCACATTCACTGATGAAAGTGTATTCTCTCCAGCCTTGGAGAACTTTAATAAGTCAGGGCCTTTGTCTCCAACTTGCTTTAGCCAAATATAGAAATGTGTAAATGGTGGCATTTCCTTTTCCTTTTGGATCATTGATCTATCATTACAAATAGGGCATCTTTTGTGGTATGGGTCCTTATTTATCAGGTGTTAATTATGTCAATATTTGTTTCTTTTTTAATTGTAGAATAAATGCAAAGCACAAAAATACATGGTGATATTGATACTTTTGTGCATTCTCTACCGTGCTAAACATGGAAGTTGATCCATCCTAGAGTGGTTGGTATCTCAGCTTCCTGCGCGGGAGAATCAGATTTAATTCCAGCTAGTAAACTGCAACCCAGTATCAATTTGTGTCCTATTGGATTTAGCCACACTTTTCAACCTAGGCAAAACATGCGTTAGCTATTCTGTGACACAGGGTACTCTTCACTTGTTACAGTCCCAACTCCAAAAAGATACAAAGCAAAAACATATGAAGCTCCATTTTAATGCGTTTGAGCCAAAACTTTATTTTGGATAGAGTGAGATCTTGGATCTTTTATTTGTTTTTATTGCTGTCTTTTTAGAAACATTCACTCTGTTTGTCCTATTGCCCATTGTTATTAGATCTAAAAATATAAGGGAAAATAAAAATGTTAACTTGCCACCAGATCAGAAAAGAGTACATTTTTATAGGGAAACATGTTCAAGTAAAGATTAGGAATTAAATTTCCTTTACTCTTCAGATTTTGTATCACTTCCTGCTGAAAGCAAATCCATCACATTTTTTTTGACCCTTCTCTGCTTTATCCAAAGTTATTTTTGGGTTAATTCTTTAATTGCTTTCCATTAGCATTAAAAAAAAGAAACAGATTATTTTTTTTTATTGTTTATTAACTTTTCAACTGAAAACAATACTCATGATATTTAGTTTTGCTTTATTTATTTTCTGTCATTACTGGCTACCACTTAGGTAATGATATGACATAGGTGTTGTGCTGTCAAGTTGGTGTCTGACACTGGTGCTTTAAGACTTTGTGCAGACACACAAGTCATAGCAATGTTTTGAAAGGATTGATGGGGTCTAAAGCAGCCTCTAATGCGAAGGTGGCAGTGTAAATACCTGAAGACGAATGTTCCTGTTCTACCGATCAATACAAGCCCCAAGACTATACTTCTGGCTATCTTCTAGTTAAAAACAAATTTGTTAATTCTGACAATTTAATTGCCCTTTCCAAGTTCACATTAGCTTTCTTCAGAGAGAGGCACGAGTCATTTTTCACAGTGGAACTCTTCCCTAGAGTTATTTATAGGAGTCATTGTCTGGAAATTTGTGTTCCAAGAGATTTGTGTTGTTAATTGAAACAAACTGTTTTATAT
Organism: Pyxicephalus adspersus; assembly: GCF_032062135.1. Taxonomy (NCBI): domain Eukaryota; kingdom Metazoa; phylum Chordata; class Amphibia; order Anura; family Pyxicephalidae; genus Pyxicephalus; species Pyxicephalus adspersus. The sequence continues at coordinate 105,954,631 of NC_092860.1, read as the reverse complement.
GCAAAGTCCTTTGAATGAACAGGGAAGATAATGTGGTCAGGCCCTGTTTTTTCCTCATTTTATTACAAATTTTTCAGAGGATTCATTAGTTCAGATTTAAACATGCTGCCTTATGATTCCACAGCTATTCCAGAGGAATCTCACAAGACCATGAACATTTGATGTTTAAATACTGCAATTCTTGCACTGGCTAGTGTATGTGAACTTGCCATTTCTATTTGTTTCAGCACTCTTGTCAATTATTTATATCTATAGCTCTAGACGCACTTGACATCTTTGACCTGCACTTCATTTTAATGAACTTCTACTCATATTGCCTTTGTTTCCAGTTGCATCATCTGTTGGGAACAAAAGTAGAGATTGCAAGCTGTAATGTACAAGGTTTCAGCACTTTATCATATAGAATAGCCTGTAGTATAATGGTAACAGTGTTGTAGCTGCTTGAATTTTTTTATAATTATTATTATTTGATGGAAAACAAAATTAATCACAACACTCTGGGCTGCGACACCTTTTTTGTATACATTATTCATTATAAAATAAAACCCTTTTCAGCCAGTGTGTGACCCCAAAATATAGTAATTCTTTTTCTTTTCTGACTGATTTCATCAGTGATCAATGATCTTGTCCAGTACATTGGGCAGGCATTGTGGCAGTGGATCCTGTGGTATCCTTCTCGCCGTGCCGGCATATATATCATCTTTTGGAAATCTGAACCTGTCCTTGCTTGAAACACTGAAACACATAACTACGATGGTTTATCAGTTTAGAAATCTGTTAATTTATTGAGACATACATGTCTTTTTTTTATGCATGTTTAGCACCAGCTGGGGGGAATCCTGGGGGATTTACCTCTGCCCAGAGTCTGGTATATTATCCCTATATAATATTGTATGTTAATTTAGGTTATAATGAGGGAAAAGAACAAAAAAGTATAGTAATGTGTACTAGGCAATCAAGATACTTACAAATTTCCCCAGGCAAATAAATAAAAGCACCCTTTGTGTTGCTTTACAAATAAAATTTTGCTAGGTAAGCCAGATTGCCTTTGTGATTTAACTGCATGTTAAGGCAAACCCCCAGACTTCTGATGCCCTCTTAACATCAATATAACAATCCTCCTATTTAGGATTAGGTTTACCTTCGTGCCATTAGAGGTTTTCTACGGTATGTGTATGATATTTTATTATCACATTGTTTAAACAGGAGTTCTCTTGTTTAAGCCAGTAATCTGCATCTTGTGGATCTAAGGCTGGGTACACACGTGCAATCCATGCAAATAACAAATACTGTACAATGCATGAATGCGTGCTGTACATACAGCACTGTTCTGCTCTATGGAAAGGGGGGGGGGGCGACACAGTGGCACCCCGCTGCACTTTCTCCTCTTTACTTTCATTATGTTCGCCTGTCCTGGGGGATCCACAGACAAACGGAACAATGGCTGAGGAGCGCTGTACACACACCAGATTCTCGTCCAATATCAGCCCTGAGATGAGAATCATCTGATGTGTGTACATAGTCTTACAATGAAGGGTAAATAGTAATAGAAAGTAAAGGATAAATGCACTCTGTAATCAAAAACTCACATAAAGCTTGTGGATAACCACAACACCTCCAATAAACCAGAGATTGTTAGGCCCACAGATCTATCTATATGGGGGTAGGCCATATAGCAGACATTAAGGCCAGTCTCATTGGGGTCCCTATGCTGATGGTAAACATTTCTTAACCAAACAATGGAACATACACTCATGTGGCTAGTGCCATATTGGGTTTATTTTGCACTTAATTGAAATGTGCTAGGTACATGACCTTATTGCTTTGCCGAATAAAGAATAACAAAGAATTTTGAGTGAAAGTAAAGTTTGATGTTAGCATTGCTATTCTAGACAAACTTTAGATACATAAAATGACTTGTATGCATATTGTTATGACTTATATCACGTATATGCATATGTTTCCTGCGGAAAAAATTGCTTTTCCTTAGTTTTGGCTTTATTAGACTGTCTCAAGCAAGTTGTTATTGATATTATTAATGATATACAAAATAAACGTTACGTATATGATTACCAGCACTGGATTAGTAAGTAAGATAAAGCTGAAGGACAATTTAACATGATTGGGTAACATTATTATTAATAATAATAATGTTAATAATAATATTAAACAGAATACATATAGCGCCAACATATTACACAGCGCTGTATATTAAATGGGGGTTGCAAATGACAGACAAATAGAGACAGTGACACAGGAGGAGAGGACCCTGCCCCGAAGAGCTTACAATCTAGTAGGTGGGGGAGTTAGCACACGATAGGAGGGGAGATGTGTAGTGGTGGGAGGTAGTGACTGTTTCAAAAGACAGAAGAGGATGGGTAAGCAAGTTTGAAAAAAAAAAAAATGGGTTTTGAGTGCCCTTTTAAATGAGTAGAAGGTAGGAACAAGCCGAATAGGAGGAGGAAGACCATTTCAGAGTTGGGGCAGCTCGAGAAAAGTCTTATAACCTCATCACATGCACGGCTACAAGTGAGGAAGTCAGTAGTAGGTCATTGGACCTGGTGATTGAGAGCAATTTGGCTGAGGAAGGATGGTTGGGTTCATCCACTTCAACATTAAAGTCACCAAGGATGAGGGTAGGCAGGTCATGGGAAAGAATATGTGAGGTGAAAATGAGAGAGGGTGGGGTAGGAAGGATTCTGTATGTACAGTTAGGGGAGAGAATGAGACCCACACCACCCCCTACTTTGTTGCCAGGTCCAGGGTTATGTGTGAAGTGCAGGCATCCATAGGAGAGAGCAGCAGCAGAGTCAGAGGAGGAAAGCCAAGTTTCAGTGGGAGCCAGGAAGTTTAGAAAGGAGAAGGTTGTGTATGGAAGGTAATTTATTGCCAACAGATCTGGTATTCCATGGACTGCCAGAGAGAGGGGGTAAGAACCTATAGGTAGGGTGAAAGGGGATGAGGTTAGGAGAAGGGAGTATCTTGCTGGAAGTGTAAGGAAAAGGAGAGGCTGTGTGTCTCGAGGGGGGGGGGGCCCAGGGTTGGTGAGATCACCAGACAGTAGCAATGGAGAAAAAAGGTGCAGGAGCACAGACAGAGAAAGCAGGGGACCTCTATTAGCTCGAGTTCTAGTGAAGTCGCCTGCCGGTTTCCTGCAAAGATCTCGAATTCGCCAATTAAGGCGATTAATTTTCATATAGATGTTTTAAACATTTGAACTGCACAAATATTTTTTTTTAGGGCTAGGGGTAATATGTGTGCCATTAGAAAGAATGCTTTTTTAGGGGAACAGTGACTTTTAATGCAAGCTGGCCAGTGTAAAACTGCCGGGGATGCGCGGCTCCAGCAGCGAGCTCATTTAGTTGGTGAATTGCGCAACGGTTTCCGATTCTGGATCCCGAATACGAATGCACGACCGAGCCTCTGACTTTGCCTAGTGAATCAGGGCCTATGAGTTATCAGACTGGGGAGGAGATGGAAGAGTGCCTGAAAAGAGAGTGCAGGGTTAATAATACATTTTGACAGATAACTGCAAACCATATGAGTCCAATAAACAATGTGGCAAACTGAAATCCATAGGAGCAGTAATATGTGTGGTAGTGAGGCTTCTAAGCTTGTTGAGATCCAGGATTAGGAAAAGATGATTCAGTCACAGAAATAGCTTGATGAAATAGCATCAGAGTGGCAGCAGCAGAGGACGTGTTGGAGTCCAGGTGGATGAATCCATTAGAGGCGAGAGATGGGAGTTGCAGAGTATAATAGATTTTCCAATTCTGTTAGAATTCCTGGTTCAATTCCCTGTATTAATTCTCAAAGCACTTAAGATTTGGGCACGTGACCTTGCCTGTTGTTAAAATAGAAGTGCTTTGACCCCTGGATATGGATGGACTGATGGGGGTAACAGTAAATGTTGGGATTTTGGGAAATTGTGGGTATTTCTAAATTAATTTTTGATTGGCTTAAAGTGGAACTAAATTTTATTTTTCACACAAATTCAGCTCACATTCCATCACGGGCACCGCTATCTTCTTTTCTTCCTGGGTCCAATCTTCAACCATTTTGATTGGCCGGGCCAGGATGACGTATGTCCTGTGCATTCATTTGGGAGATCATTTAGTTCTGGCAATGTACACTGACCTGTGCAGCGTCAGAAGGAACTGATCAGACAAGTGTGATTTATTGCAGAGGAGACATTCCCTGTCCTTTCTGCAATAATGAATTTACCTGAATGCAGAGTTTTTTTGCAGGACTATAATTCTGGTTTACCTCACGTGAGGTGAAAATTTACTTTGCAAATTGCACGTGTTCAACTGTTTTAATATTTAAACCCCACTGTGGCTGTTTATTTTTTTGTTTAAAATTTACTGGAGGCATTTATTGCAGAGTACTAAGTAGGAAATCCCATACTTACTGGTTTTGTTCAGAATGAGAAAAGTGTTAACCCTTAGGTACATAAAACATGTCTGATTTAGGTACATACACTGTACATTTGCTTGCTGGCAGTGGCATCTCATCTTCCCATACTTTTGACTAACATTTCTGAAACATGTTAAAAATATTCACACCCACACACGGTTTTCATCACAGACCTTTTCCCCCTATATCTCAATGCAGTGACAGGTTTCAACATTCTCTACTCCATTTTCTCCTGCCTCAGTACAAATATAAATCCCACCTTGCTTCATTTGAACTTTTCCTGACTTCAAGTCACAGCATAACTTTTCCCTATGTTGACAAGCATATGGCTGTTTTCTCTGGACTGGTGGTCACTGCCCTGTATCACTAGCCTTCTGTGGTCTCTGTACCACAACATTTCATTACATATTCTAAGTTTTTCATTTCTGTAATCATTAGTATCATGTATTTTCCATAACTTCAGATTTAGTATACATTGGCCATTGTCTCTGTTCAAGTTCAAACTCACACACTGCTTTTGACTACTTTTTTTGTGTCAATATGACCTAGCAGAACAATAAAATATGCCAATATTTTGGAATTGTAAGGAATTTTGATGCCTAATCTAGGTTAACTCAGAGGGAGAAGATGGATCAGTCATAGAGATAATATATGCAATTTATAGAGCTCATGTTGGGAGTTATAGTCCACTAGTGTATAATTGACATTTTATTGAACATGTCATTTCTTCTTCAGTCATATTTCTTGATGAAAAAGTTTCACAACTCACAACACATGTATCTGGAAAGACATACATTGTAACCTCAATTAGGAACTGACTGCAACCTTATGGCTCAATGCCATGAAGCATTCAGCCATAGGGCTGAATACTGCACGATGTAACACTATAAAACATTTAAATTCAGAAACCAGGGTGGAGAATTGCACTGTAGCCCTAGCCTTTGCCTTTTGTACAGTAAGGGTACTAATTCATTTTATGTGTTAGTGTATTTCTTTTCTTTACTGTAAAAATAGTTTTGAACTAGTACTTCTGTGGATTTTTTTTTTATTTAGTTTCCATAGAATGAATAATATTTTGCACAAGTTTTTACTCTTTTAAGACATTCACATATTGTCTAACTACTTACCTGGATTTAATATCTAATTTAGTTTTCTGATTGACACTTTTTAATCTACAATGTTTAAATAAAACCTTGGAAAATAAACTATATAGATACATTACATACTAAACTACATTACTATTACTATACATTTTTTTTACATTAAAAAACCTTTTACATAACTTTGCATAATCATTTACACCCTCTGCTGGAAAACTCCTAAATATGCAATAACCTTTTCTTTAAATAGACATTAAAGGCCTGCATAATAAAAATCTAGAAACAAAAATAAACAGCGATAAAACTCTGGTGAAGCACCATCAAGGTTGGTATGGGTTTAGGCCCCTTTCAGACTTGCAGTGGAAAACTGCACCATAAGCTGCTCCCAGCTACCCTTTTCACCACAGAGTTTGACAATTGCTTTGTCATGTGGTTGAGTGCAATTAAGGTTAAGGTATGGTTTCTCTTCCAAAAAATAAAAAAAGGAACCACATGTACAAAATGGCTCTCAGCTGCTCCTATTCACTTGATAGGGAGTAGTTAGGAGTGTGGTTGAGCCTGCTGTAGAACACTGTGGTGAACTGTAAATCTGAAGCAGCCCTTGGAGTATGTTGTGCCAAATAGTTAGCAAATCCAATTTAATTCCAGGTGTAACTCAACAAAATTAGAAAACTTCCAAAATGGCAAACAACTGTAATTTTACAGTGAAAAGGTAGGCTGAATGTCCTTCTATAAATGACACTACTAAAACATATTCACTCCTAAAATGACCAGCTACAAAGTCTGGTGATGTGTGCTTTTATTTTATGGAAATTCATCTTGTCCAGAAACAGCATTAACAAAACTTACTAGTAACCTGTTGGCTAACATCCCAGGAATTGTATTCCCTCCTAATTCTACTAAACATCAGTGCTGCTTTCAACACTGTAGATCATCACTTCCTCCTCCACACACATAATAGGTCTATGTGTATTTTGAAACACTGCCCTCTTTTGGATCTGCTGACAACTGTTCCAAAGTATCATAACCTCAACCCCCCCAATTTATTAGTTGTTCTTTGATAAGCTGTAGGAGCTACTCTTTTCACTTCCCCAGGTCTTAAATAAATTCAAAAAGTTCAAGCTTGAATTTGTCTTAGGTTTCTTTATTTCTGTATTTTTTATTTGTATCAGATTTGTTCTTGTAGAAAGGGAGACCTACTAAAATTGTGCTCGGGTTTTATGGAAACTACTATACCAAACTTTAGAAGTACATGTATGGTAAAACCTAAACCCAATTTATGAATAGTTGCAAATAATTTATATAGTTTTTGTGTAAGGTTTCATTCTCTATAGATGTCTTCACACTTTTCCTTTCTTTTGGGATGCTGTGCTCACTGCATGTGGATCCCAGACATTTATTTGAGCCGAGATTAGACTATTTTGATGTCCGAACTCTCTGTGCCTGGTGGTACATATTGCCTGCTTCTGCGAAATGCACCCACATTGGTACATAGAGCACCTTCTGTGTATTGATTTTTTTTAATGTGGGTAGGACAAAGGGACAAAGAGGTCAAGGTGTTGACTTGGCCTCCAAATTCCACAAATCCCAATCTTGTCTATGGGATGTGCTGGAAAACCTAGTCTGATCCATAGAGGCCCCTACCTCACATGTTACAGAACTTCAAAAGTGTATTGATTTATTTCAATGTGGGTAGGACAAAGGGACAAAGAGGTCACAGCCCCCACAGTACAATGAGCAACAATTACATATATACAAATAATATACTTTTTTATATAAAATTTGTTTTGTTTTTTAAGTGGTTGTGCATTCGATTTGTGCTAAGGTTGCTGGAGGTTTTCACCTGGTTTTTAGGTGGACACTAGAGGGAAACAGATTGGTTGCAGTGTCAGCTTTTGGCCTGTAGGAAAACTACATATCCATGGATTTAATTGTGTATTATGCATGTAGTTCTCTACAGCACAAAAGGTTGGCTACAATTGATGGTACCATATAGCATTATTTGTAGGGAAAAAGTAAGGTATTCATGGGAACTACCTAAACACATTTTTTTAAAGAACAGAACAGTGTTCTTTAGTGTGTAATAACTTAAAACAAATATTTTGTTTTTCATTTTAGGGACTCTTTAAAGCAACTTTTGCTAACTTTTGGGTGCCAGATACCACTATACACCTTAATTGGTCTTTTAAACTGCCTATCTTGATTATTCAGAGGTGTTTCGATGGCACAAGGGGGACTTACGTGATATTCAGCAGGTAGCTTTATTGTTATGACTGATCATTGTATACAGCTCTGTGTTACAATCTCAAAACTGATCTAGAATTGTATCAGACCAGAGATATTATTGGAGTATTGCAAAACTGAAGCCACGTACTGGCCCCAGGCACCTAGCATTGGTCAGTAGGCATCCAGGGGCAGTAAGCAACACCACTGCTCAGCTATATTTATTTGCAAATGCCTGTTTTTTTTAAATCCTATCTATAAGGCTTTTAAAATGTATCATGGCACATCACAAAGACTCTTAGTTGTGTAAAATAATTTAGTAAATGTATTATTTTCTAGGTGTTCCTAACTCTGCCCCCAGAAGTCTCCACATGATATTTAAACCTTTTCTAATGTAGTCTAATTAAGCACATCCCTAATTAAACTGGGGAATGCATTTTTGTAGAGTTTGATCTTACACTTGTTTTTTTTACAAAATTTTGGGTGGTGAATCCAGAAATGACCCAAGTTTTTTGTTATCATGTCCAGTTTTTATGTTACAGGGTACCCTCTATTTTTGTCAAAAAAAGGATTTATTGTTACTCTGACATTTTTTTTTTTCAGAAAAAAACATTTGAAAATTAATAGGGTAAGCGGTTAAGGTAAAAATTTACACCTGTAGCTTTTCCTGCTGTGTTCAGTGTTAGGACAATCCCACTAGATGCTCCAACAATACAGCCATCATATGTACATCCCATCTACCCTGATACCATCCTTATATGACCTTCAAATCTTGGTGGAATTGTTCACCTTGCTCATCACTGACTGCACTAAGGTTTTCCAGGAAGTTAGATGGATGGCTATGCAGAAAATGCACCTTGATGCTCATATTGCAACCAAGCATTTTGTAGCTCCCCATAAGTTTCTGGTCAATTTCTGTGTAATTATTTGCTCATGTGTTTCCAAGAAAGTCCCTGACAATGGCTTTGAATGATAACCAAGAATTATTTTCGACTTCTGTCATTGTCCTGATGAAATATTCATCTTTGATGAGCTGCCGAATCTGTGGACCATCAAACACACTGTCCTTGATTTTTTTAAATGACAGACAAGGAAATGCAAAAATTAGGTATTTGAAACAGTCTCCTTCAGTTGGCAAAGCTTTAACAAACTGCTTTATCAGACCCAGTTTCGTGTGCAGAGGCAGGAATATAATATTGTTTCTAGCAACATGTGGCTCATGTAGTAGAATGTTTGGATCAACTGGTTTTAGGGCAATTTGTTTCCACCCAATGCCTCTCACAAGCTTTGCTGTCCCACATGCACAGATAACAGGGATCGTTGGTGTATCTGCGTTGCTGACCAAGAAGGAAGCATACCATGGCCCGATTGTGTTGGTGATATTGCAACAACTCAATGACTCTCTTTATGTCTGCATATTCCTCACAAAGAGAAACTGAATGGCCAATTGGGACTGACCCAAATATTTTGCCATTGTGAAGGGGGACACACTTTAACCTGCACTTTGAGCTATCGATGAATAGTCGCCATTCAGTTATAGATCGGAATTCCCAATTCCTTCATTAATCCAGGTATGTTATGGCAATACACAAAGTCCACTGTCAGTTCTAAAGTACTGCAGAAATGCAATTTCCCTGGTTAGAAAGTAAGAGATAGTTACTTTTTTAAGTAAGTTTTTCTCACGCAGTCTTGATGCTAGGAGTTCTGAAGCCTACTTCAATTGACCCAAATCACTCAACTCATGCTGATGAAATCCCTTTTGAACAGAGTCCTCTTCAATTTCATCTGAATGAGCCACTGGGCGTATAACCGATGGTAGACTAGGATACTCTGTTACATTTATTTTTCTTGTTATATCCTGATGTTTTCGCTATTCAAAAGTAACACTCACTAAAATGATCTCCTGGCTCTCCCCTAACCGTAGGTTTACCAAATGACATCTTATCACATGTTCCCTTTGTCCACATCTGTAAACCCTCGACACACTGCACACCTTTAGAGGGACCCAAGATTTATTGTGATCACCAAGTTTAACTTTCAAATATGCCAAATAGGCTTGCTCTACAAATGTGCTGATGTTCACCCTGTGACTGTGAATGGTGAAACTGCCACAGATATAACAAAATGTATCAGGGTTGTTTAGACACTTAGGATGAGAAACAGCAGAGCCAGATGTGATCTGAAAGAATGGAAATGTGTGTGTAGGTAGAAATATAAATTTTTCTTATTCACACAATTAGCACAACCTCTGACCACACTGTCTTGCGTTTAAATGAATAGCCCTATACAAATCAACGCTACAGTGATCGCATTAATATAAGTGGTAAAGAAAAATCCTGATGTGATAAAAGAAAACTAACTGCTCTTTCAGAATCAGCATACCTTTTTTAGTCTAAAAAAGCTTAAAAATTGAAGTCAACAAACAATTTGTTCAAAATTGTTCCCTAGTTATTTAGCAGCAAAAAAATGATCCCTGCTCTAGTCCCATATTAGAGGAATTGCTAATTTTTTTCCCCCTTGTAATGAAGATTTAAATAATGTGTGTCAAGGTTGGCTCAGTGGCTGCACTCTGGCATCTGCAGCACTGAGGTACCTGAAATCTTGACCAGGACAGTATCTGCATAGAGTTTGTATGCTTTTCTTGTTTGCATGGGTTTCCTCTTGCATGCACACTTCATGACTGAGTTAACAACATATGACACATGACTATGGTAGGGACATTAGATTGTGAGCTCCTCTGTGGTAACGTTAATGACATGACTATGGACTTTGTAAAGTGCTGCATAAAATGTTCGTGCTATATAAAATACAAGTAATAATCATTTAAACCGGATTTCTTTGACATGGTTGTGTCAAAGCAGAAGTAACTTTCCATCTTTTAAATTCTACAGAATAAATACGTAAATACACTTCAAATAAATTAATAGTGATCCTGCTGTGAAGGTCTTTGTTCAGATACTTTCTGATGTTTCTGCACCTGGCACATAAAAAGGAATTCTAACACTTTTCATTTACTCTATACTTGTTCTGGGTCTGTGGTAAAGCCAGATAGTTGGGCAGCAAACATTTTCAGTAGAAGTCCAGCAGTGAACCCCCATACTTCTTCTCATTTGAAAGATGTGTTTAAAGTACATCTATGTCCAGACTATGGACATTGTTTTATTTGCTTCTTCTTAAAAATCCATAAAAAAAAAAAAAAAGTCTTTGTAGCTCGGTGTGCAGAAATTTTTTACAGCATATATCCCAACACTCAGAACTTATAATGCTCTAAACAAACCTGCATCAGTATACCCCCTGTATACAACTGCTAGCAGACAAGATAAATGTTCAGATTTTTAAAATTAAGGTTTAGTTGCGATTTAATAATAAGGCCCTGAGACTACAGTTCCTGCTAATCTCTTAATGATGGATGCTTGTAAACTTCAACAGAAATGTTGAAACTAACCTTAAGATTCTTTGATGTAATTTTTGAGGATGATTAAAGCTGCTTACACACGTGCAATTTTAGTTGTTGGAAAGGATCTTTCATGATCATTTCCAACGACTTAAGGACTGCATGCATTCTATGCAGAGGGGAGAGGGAGAACAACGGAGCGGCACCCCGCTGCGCATAGCACACCCCTTCCCTTACATTAGGAGCGTTCGTTGTCCATCATCTGTGGATTCGCCAGGACAGTCGTTCGGACGATGGACGACGGGTGCCATACACACATCAGATTCTCGTCCAATATCAGAACTGAGACGATTATCGGACGAGAACCATTTGACGTGTGTACGTAGCATTTTTCTCCAGTGCCATCAAGTACAGAGGTTAGTGATTAATTTTTTAAAAGGTCCCATACTGTTTGTTAAAGAAAATAAGTGTAGGTAAATACAAATGCTTTAAAGGTTAGCGTAGTTTAAGTCCATTCTAGAAAGTAATTTTCAATCTTGTTAACAGTAATCAGCACCATTAGGTAAAGTGAATTAGTTTATATCGGCCACAGCCTTTCTTCATGTGCAGTAATATTTCAATAATTGTTTTCTGGTTGTCTACATCTGTTTGAAATAAATAAAAAAAAAACAGGTTGGAGATTGTTTTGATATGTAACAGAAATATATTGATCTGAATTCATTTATAATACCTGTACTATCTGAAAAAATGCAGATACTTCTATAGCAATTTCACTGAAATAGTAATGCTCTGTAACTTGTCAAAATGAAATATATCAGGGAGGAAATGGGAGAAAACAGATATGCATAGTGTAGGCAGATACAGAATAGGATATGTATCTTTTCTTTCTTTTTCTTTGAATCACATTCAGGAAAGAAAAAACAACCAAGATTGCATGATGCAATAAAGGAGCATTTTGTCTGTGCAAATAAAAGTATGTTTTCTCTAAATAGTGCAACTGGTCAGAATTTGTCTCAGAGTTGAGTTTTAGAACTTCTGGATTAAGATGTCTTTGATGAATGAGAATAATTTTACATCCATTTGTTTGGTTCGGGATTTTTATTGAATCATACCCACTGTAATGTGTGGTAATGTTCCAAGCATTGTACAGTCCATGGGGTCACCTCACATCAGGTGTGAACAGGCTCATGGAAACCAAGACTTTAGAATGTAATTCCTGTCTGTGTAAAAGCAGATTATACTGGTAACACAGAACTTTAAACTTTATACTGATTAATTTGGTAATACACCTTTTGAAAAGAGCATAATACATAAATGCACCATATACCCATAAGGTGTAAATGTGGTGTAACCACTAGCCACTGTACCTTTTTTTTTTTTTTTTTACCCCGATCTATCAAGATGGCTGTTCAGGGTGTTGCTGCTATGGGCTGTTTGTCAAAATATGCGTTTTGACAAAATATGCGTAAAAGTTATTTCCTAAATACTTGCAATTTACTTGCAACTAGTAATTTGCATTTATTAAATTATATGTGTATTTGACTATATCCATGAGCAATGCCCCAAAATGGTTTCTAAGTTACAACGTTTCCTGATTTATAAACTATCCCATGGTTCAGTGTGTCTGACTTCACAAAGAATTGCATACTCCAGATACGCTGCTATAAGGTCAGTGGTATAGGCCTCTGCTGCTCTGGGGATTTTCAGTATTTAAGCAGATTGCAGTGTGAGAAAGTGACGCTTCCAGCCTCAGAGAGGAAACGTTGACATCTTCTTGAAACGATGATTAAGCCGACAAAGTCTAGACTTGGTTTCCAAAACTATAGATATTTTACGGCCAGTTCTAAACACAATCATTATCCTTTAATTTGTGCTCAGGGTAGCTGCACTCTAATTGCTGAAAGAAAGAAAAGAAAGTCCTGCGGCAGAGCACTATTAGGCCACTGAGAATTGTGAAAGGCCCCAGCCCATGTGGTGTGTATTAGAGCAATGTTGGTAATTTCACTGCTGCTAACTTAAAATCCTCCAGGGGGAGTTAATTACAGGAAAACCATTCCAAATATCAATAAGCTGCATATTTTCCATGACAGGGGGTTTCTCGGCTCAGGTTGAACAATTGCAAAATGTTGCACATATGCTACCTTAACAAACTGGAATGGTGTTTCATTTCTAGCAGTATTAGGGGCTCTCCTCCTCCTCCTCCTCACATGGCAGACTTGTAGCTTTGGGGAGTTTTATTTATGTAAAGACAAGTGTTCTCACGAGGGGGGTGGACATTTTTTCCTAGCACCTTTTGACTGAAAGTTTGCAATACAGGCCACAGGCTTGTACAAACTGCTTTGTGTAGTACTGATAGCAACTTCAACAGCAGCTATTGGCTGTTCAGGGATCTGGTCTCCAAACATTCTGTATTAAAGGTCAAAAAGAATTACTTTGGGCAAAAATGCAGGGTGAAGTGGTATTTGATAGATACCAGTACTAGCTCGACAATTGTCTTATTTTTTATTGTATATTATTTTAAAATGTAATGGTTTTCAAAATGGATTTTTTTTCTGAATCTGATTCCACAATTTTAATGCAACTTTTTTTTTCAGTTTAGTTTACATTGCTTGTATTTGTTTTTGACAAAATTAGAGCCTGGGAAGAAACCTGTTAAAATGAACATTGCAAATCTTGAATTCAATGCTTCAAGGGGGAACTTCAGAAAAAAATTGCTTCAATATAAAGTGCAGGCACCCACATACCTGCTACCACTTCTAAGTACAAAATCTTTCAGTTGGACTGTGACTGGCAGCCATTACTTCCTAATAGTGCTGAAGCTTTCTTCCTCCTTCCTACTTCCTGCACATTTATATTGGCTATTGAGGCTACCCATCATAAAGTATTGGTCCAATAGAAATGTGTGCGGTGGGGCCTACTAGCCATCTATGACCCTACCAGGAATTTCCACAGAGTTGCCAAACACAACAGTCTGAGATTTTCCCATTCTAGGTGCCAGCACTTGTACTGTAGTAACCTCCTTCATATCTCTTTATAAACTACTTGTGATTGTCTTACCTTATTGGGGAACTCTGGACCAAACTAGCATTCAGTAATACGAGAAATAAAAAAAAAAAATCACGTAATAATAGTTTGGGTCGTGTACATGCCACGGTCTACTCACAGATAGGTGCCAGCTCCTCAGCCACATTGTAAGGTTAGGGAAAATTTGGGCCACGCAAATGTGTTAACTTGTTAAGAATGCAGCATAAAAGTAATAATGGTATAGTGCACACAACCTGATATTTATTAGGAAGTAATCAAGTAATCATGGCTAAAATTTGGCATGATGCCAGTTTGGCGGTTGTTTGAGATACCACTATATATACTGCTTCACATGGTGGACATTTATACCTGGAAAAGGATGAAGCTGGGCAAGATATGTTTTGGATCTGTTTAACGCCTAAAATAGTATTAAGTACATAGTTGTGCATTGTAAATTAAACACTCTTTCAACAAAATACTTTCCAAAAAACAAAAATCAAACAGAGCAGAAGTTTTCCTTTCTTCAAACTTGTGTTGGCTAACACAATAAAAACGTATCTTTCATGTACCTGATGTAAATGTGTTTGTTTTTTGTATCCCTTGATATGACCTTAAACTTGACCAGACTCTATTATTTGTTAAATACTTGTAGATGCAGAAGAAGATGCCCTTGTGAAAGGAAAACAATCCATCAAGAGCCATGTTGTAGGAGGGCAGAACACAGAGAGTGATAGTCTTTTGGAAGGGGATGATGACACTTTGTCATCACTGGAGGAGAAGGACCTTGAAAATGTGACAGGTAAACTAAAGCCTCATCCTATTGATAGAAAATCCTTCCATTCCCTACTTGTCTCTGTCTGGTAAATGCTTTGTTTCTCCCCATTTGCAGATAAATGTTGTTCTTTCAACCATCTTACATGACACTGTGAGTCTTCTACTCACTTTGACCAATCCTGATATCTAAAACTCTTTATATGCCAAGTGTCAGACATCAGTGATTGTGCCCCCACCATATCTCTGACCCTGTGTGTTAATGTGCTGAAATCCTATCCTGATCTTTTTTGGACAAATAGGGGCTGTCTACTTTCACCTTCAGGCAGAGTTGTACAAAAGGTCATGACTATGTAGAGAGCGCAGTCACTAATGTAGGCTATGGTTATTTCAGAATTGCCATCACAGCAACAACTTTATAGCCCTGCCAGAGCATTGGCTTCTGCGTACTCTGTATTGTAACACTATACACTTTAATCATTTGACCATAGGTAAATCAATATTTGTTTTATGGTTATTGATATTAGTATACTGCATAACTAGTACTTTTTGGAGCCTTTATACATTATATATTCAAATGTTATGACTTAGAAAAGAAATAGAATGGAATGGAATAGTGTTCGTACTGAAATGCAGTAATGTGTGGATTCTATTTCACACATTGCTGCATTTCAGTACAAACTATGTTATTAAAAAGAGACAATATATAAGAGAGATTTATAATATCTGTCTTGCCTCTGTCTCTTTAACCCGCTGATTTCATGGAATGTAAAGTTTGGTTCTCCAGATTTTACATATCTGCTGCACATTGTCATGATTTAAATATAATTCCTGCACTATGCTGTCTGATGCACATGCATTGTATCTGATTTTTGACTTCCTATATAAGTTATTTGCACCTTTCCTCGTGGCAGCATAAAGATGCCCCCTTTACCCCATCTCGGTCCTGGTTGAGAAGGCAAAACTAGTTCTCTTGTCCCATATATTTGCCCAACCACCACCCCCTTTCCCCAATAAATGCAGCTAAATAAAATGTGTAGAATATTCCATCTGTGCTGGAAAACTTAGAATATGATGTAATGAGAGGAGGAATCGGACTTCTTCTAATAAACCAGAAAGGTCATTTTAGAATACCAGTATTTATCTAAGTATGTAATAATCACCCCTAGTATCTACACAATGTAAGCCCATCTGGGAATGCGGAATAGGACAATCTGAAAGTAAAATGTGTGCAGAATGGAACGGTTTAGGTATTTGGAGGGTGGGGTTGGCATTTTAAATATAAATGATAATGTGCTCGGAGATAATTAGGGGTCCCCACATGTAAATTGGAGCATGGGATATAAAAGGGTTACAGAGAGCTGCCTTGTCAGAGCTTCTGGAGCAGTACTACTGCAGGGTTTAGCTGTATATCCAAAGAAAGAACCCATCTGAATAAACTAATGATAAATATTTTGAAATCGCTGAAATTGTTTAGTGAAAAACCATTTAGTGGATTACAGCAGGGTTAGTGGGAATTTGGAGGGTTTTCTGCATCCAAAATGATGTGACATTATCTTTTCTTAATGTGTACACATACAATTGAGGAGAATACAATGATACTGTAATAGAGGTGACAGGGGTTTAATTACATAATCCTGACAATGGCAATAGGATTAAGAGGTAATCCTCAATAATAAAGTGATGTGGCTTGGAAATGAAGTGTAAATTGTCTGCCCCCTCCCCTCCTGGTCCAGACTGCCCTCTCCCTGCTGTAATTGAATGTCGGGGAGTGATTGGAAAAATGTTATTCTGCCTCTGGATTACATGCTAATGCACAGGGTGCAAAAGAACACAGGGCTGCTTATTTCATTCATTTGTGAGGCCGAGCACTGGGAAATCAAGGCAGCTCTTGTAGCTATCTGCTGCCCATCTGCAAACACAATGTATCTGTACACAGGGAATAGAGGGCAGAGGCTGCTCTAATCTCAGCAGAGCATCTTCCTCATTGTCCAAATGGCACACATGAAGATTGATGGCAGATTAAAGACACTCACCCGTCTACCAATCGATGGAAATGACAATTCATCTGAAATTTTTTGGCAGTAATTCACCAAAATCATTACCTGGCCCGTGCTCCTCATCCCCCAGCACTTTATTAATCCAGAATTTCCATGTCACTCAGGCACTGAATAAAGAAATTGTTTCAATGTAGAAGTGATCGCACTGGACTATTCAATTGTGGATCGATGGAAGTGCGCCAGAAATTGCAGCATAGGAGGCTTTATGTATGTAAATCGGATAGAATAGATAATACTGCCTCCTATATAGAAAGGGTTCGGTGTAATGTAATTATTATAATGTGAATGCGAGGAGTTGGAAAAAAGCCCCAGGTTGCATATGTGATGCTGAATATTGAGCCAGCATCATACACACAGAGCATGAATGCTTTACCAGAGACAAGTACATGCAATTGCATCATGTTTCCTGCAGCGCAAACCAGACATAGAATTAAACATAGTCATGTCCTCCCTTGTTACCAATCACATCTCAGCTTTCATTTTCTAACTTGCTCAGGGAGAATGCAACATTGCTGATCATTTTTGCGGAAATGGCAGTGGTGCTGATGATGCCTATAGAACCAGTTGAATTTTTTTATACTTTTGTATTTGATAGATTAAATCTGATTAGTTGTTTTGTGCCTTGAACTATCTAATTGTATGGTAACCACTGCTCTCTGGCCATTTGTTTCCAGTGGGTCAGTATGTGGCAGCGCTGCCCATACATTGATGTAATAATCCATGCCAGTGGGCACACTGTATTCTGTGCAAAGCAGCGTGCCCAGAATAGTGAGAACACACATGGTCACACACAAGAGGCTGCTTTTGTTGCTATGCACTGTGAAATGAATGGGGGTTCTGCTCTAGGGGTCTCACACAATTATTTCTTGGCAGGTCCGGTGAGTCTGAGCACTCCTGCTCAATTAATAGCTCCCTCCATTGTACTGAAGGGTACTCTGTCCGTCACATCCTTCGAGCTCTACTTTGAGGTGGATGAAGATGATCCCAACTTTAAGAAAATCGATCCAAAGGTAAGAGAAGGGCTGATCCTTTGCCTGGCTGGCCAGGACCCCATGATAAATCACTGTGAAGCTTTGAGCATTACTGATGACCTCTAGCAAGGCTGGTAATAATACCATATAATACTATATAATTGTATAATCCCAATACCCACACTTTGATTATCAGAGTTAACAAGCTTCCTATACACAACACAGCTCTGAGTTGTCACCTTTGTATATAAACGTGTGGCAGCTCCAGGAGTTTGTGTATATAAATCGACCACATGTGCAGAACATGCAAACATAAATCTGTGTTTTCTACATGTGTCTGCATTGTCCCCATACTAACACCGCACCCCCTGCATGGCCGGACTACAGGCTGGCACATGTGACATTGCCCGGGGCTGGCTGCATCAGCTTTGTCATCATACACGGTTCACTGCATAATATTCCCCACAATACATCCTCTCCACATCGCTAATTCCTACATTTCTCTGGAAACATCTCAATTTTCCATGACATCTCCGTGCATTTATTTCCATGTTCCCAATTCTCCAGAAGTGTGTAAAACTATTTTCATTACAGTCCTTCGAATAGTTGTTGACAAATGTTTGTGAATTTCAGTGTAGAAATTATTACACAATATGTAAATAATATATGTATTATAAATTATTAGATATGAACATTTGTTTATAAATGTATGTGAGAGAGACCTAATAAAATTACCGAGTTTTGCTAGCACACGATTAATATTTTATCAGTTTCATTTCCTATTTTATTTGCTCAGTTAAACTTTTATAAATAAATTCTTTATTTTGATAAATTATCCTTACTAATATTACAAAATTCGTACTTTAATATAAAAGTCGTATGATAATAATAGATAGCAGCCTCTTCCTTGGTGGTTGTAGTGATCAGTGTAGAAGAAAACCCTGTGTCAGTGTATTTTGCAGGCGGTGTGCGGTGCAGATAGGATCTGTGCGATAACATCGCTGTTTATATTCACACTTTGCTTGTTTTTGTAGCCAATCAGTAGCCACAGGCTAGCCTTCTGCTTGTCATTATACTAGACGGCTCTGACATTTATAGGACTGATCCTCGATCCCACTAAAATCTCCAGTCTTGGATTTATAGCAATGAAAAGTTACAAAGATCTAATCCTATACCCGGGGATACAATAAAGCGATTCTATAATATATATTTAATTGTATTTTTTCGAACGCTTTCGGCATTTATAATTACATTTGTTGATTTATAAATTATACCTTCTCTATGTTAACAATTTGCTTTTACTAATGACAATATAAATTAAAATACACCCGGGGAATTATTGTGATCTTTACACACCCATCCTGCAGATATTAGCCGCTCTTGGGTTTGGATATGAATAAATAATGAAATGATAAATAAAACATTTTTGGAACGATTTTAGGTACCACCAAGCACTCTGACACTGTCACACACAGGATGCACCCACTGCTCCCATTCACCGAGACACAGATCTGAAGTTAGATTTGTTTTTTTTTTTATTATTATTATTAATATTATCGGTATTTTTCTGCTTTCAGTGTGTCAGCTGCTGGGCACAGGCTGACCTTGGCACTAGAATACAATTAACCTTGAAATTTTGTACATATAGTTTAAATAATTTTTTGTTCACTTTGTGACAAACATTCAGGCAAAAAAGAAAGAAAACTGCTACATTTCATTATGAATATGTACCTTCATTTTCTTAAGTCCGATTGCTTCTCTGTGACTTGATTCACATTGTTTGGAAGGAGAGAGTCACCCCTCACCTCCTGTGCAAGGAAAAGTCCCTTCACCCCATTGAAGGGTGCTGGGGGCTGCATGGGCCGCTCCTAACTTCCCAATAGGTTGTCCTAGAATGGAGACAAAGGAATTCGTTCGGTGCTTCCAAGTAGTTCTGGGGAAACCTATTGAGTCCGGATCTTAGGAGCTCACAAAAACTTGTGATGAGGACTCGGAGAGTTTACTATTTCAGGGGGAAGTATAATAAATCGGTATAATGTACCCGGTCCATTTTGGGACAGAGGGGATATGAAAGTCCTGCCATGCATATTATCACAAACCCCACTGTCACAAATTGGTGTAATACGAATATTCATCAGTCATTCGGCATAAAGTATTGCTGGAGTCATTTCTGATTCCTTCGTCGCCTTTTTTTTTCTTTCTGTGATCTGCAAGTGCATTAAACGTTTCCATTGTGTGCTATGTGTTTGCATGAAAAGTTCATAAATGAAATATTGATTGGCCCTAGCATGTCTGCACAGTCCTGGATCTGACATGGCCAGGTCCCAGACTCCACATCGTGTGTAAACTTTGCCATGCAATGTCCTTTGGCCTGCACTGGAATTCAGTCTTTTGGTCTACAGTGGAATGTAGTCTTCCATGTCTCTTGGCGGCGGTGGGATATTGTAGTCCCCCCACACACACACATGCCAAAATTTGCCAGGGCTTGTGTCGCCCAGTGTCCCCATGAGTTTTCATAGTTTATCCAGGCTCTTGGGATTGGTGAGGATCTCTCGGGCCAGTCTCCAGGTCTGCTTGGCTGCACTCTCCAGGGCAGAGTGTGGTTTGCCCTGGAACAGGTCCAGGTTGGGTAAGAAGTAGTGCGGACACCTGCGGCACTGCAGGCAGGAGATGAGTTGCAGCAGGATGCCATTGAGCCGGTCCCCCAGGCATGCCTCGTCCCAGTCGGTCTCCCGGGGGTGCTTCTCACACTCGTACAGCAGCAGGGTCTTCATGTGGTAGTTGTTGAGCGGCTGTCCGGGCAGTTCCAGGTGTCTGTCCCGCAGGGTCTTCAGGATGGACAGACATTTGTTCCTGCAGCCCCCCAGGAGCAGCCGGTTCTCGGCCTCCGCAAACTGGAGCACCCAGGCGTCACTCTCTGCGGAGCTCTGCTTGCCGGTCAGGGAGTAGCACTCCTTGGACAGCAGGTTGAAGCCCTCCGCCTTGACTTCTGCCACCCTGTTGGGCCCCGGCCAGGGGATGTGGGGTAAGGGCCACTGCGCCGCGCTGCGGGGCCAGATGCCGGTGCACTTGAAAGCCGGGGTGATCTGCACCACATAGCGCTCCCTGATCCGCAGCCGGACCTCGCTGGTGTCGGCGATCATCTTCACCACGTCCCGGTAGCTGCACTTGTCCACGGCCTGGGCCACCAAAGTCTGGAAGCGGGAGCGGATCTTCCTGGCCGAGAGGTAGCCGGAGGCGGTGATGAATTCCACCCACAGGGACATGCTCCTCTTCCGGCCATCGCTCAGCTTCAGCACCGCACAGCCCGGCAAAGAGCCGTCATCTACAAAGTTGAAGACCCCCATCTGGTTGAGGTAGAGGACCACCTCAAACTCTGTGGGGGACACCACCTCCAGGCCCTCGTACCTGGCATCGATCTCGGTCAGGGAGCTGATGAATCGGGGCTCCTGCACCTCCACCTCCTTCAGCACATCGGCCACCACTTTGCAGACCTCTCGGATGGTCTTGGCGATGGCCGCCTTCCTGGCCTGGCACCGCTCGGTGTAGTATTTGTTCAGCTGGTAGACCAGCTTGGCCTGGGCGGCGATCATGTTGGGGCACAGGTCCGGGCTGTACACCGGGGGATCGCAGTACGTTGAGGGATCCAATGCTTTGCTACTCGCTGCTAATTACAGCCGACAGATGGGATCGGTGGAGGCTGGACCTGGGCGCTCGGTGGCAGAGCTGTGATGATGATGATGTCCAGCCTGTCCTCAGAACTTCCAGTCTTCCAGGCAAGTCGGTGACAAGTGTGAGGCCAGTGTTCATGGAAGAGGAGATGTGAGTAACCAGCGGCGGTCACAGCACCCTTGGTGAACTCATCAGGCTATGTGGATGGACCCTGCATGTTGTTTTCTTCTTCTTCTCTCTCTTGGAGGCGTATCCCGCTTGTTTTTTATGTTCAGCAGCAATCCCTGGAAAAGTTGTTGCAGCTGAGGCTTGTTAGGTGTATTGGGTGTGCTGGAGGTCAGGGTGGCACCCAGGGCACAGGATGCTGATGTAAAGAAGAAGACTTTGCTGTGTGCCCGCCTGGATCCTGCTAAGCGCTGTCTCAGGGCTATTGCACGACTTGTTTAGTTTTATGAATGGTCCCAGGGCCCTGGAGGGGGCGGGGAATCTGCCTTCCATACAACGCTCAGCTGTCAGCGCCTCAGCCAATCACAGGCCGCGGCAGTCAGAGGCAGCCCTCTACTAGCAGTGCCCGAGCTGCACCTACACTGGCAGAAGATGTATGGCCGACACACAGCCCCCCGACACCCTGCTCAGCACCGGCACACCGCGGTACCATCGCCTGCTCACCACAGGGGCCCTCACTGCTGCTGATGCCTTGTGAAGCTGACTGAGGGGGGTTGGGATTAGCAGGGGGGTGCAGGCTCAGGAAGGGGGGGTGCCATCCATAGGACTGGCACCTGTGGGTGCTGGGGTCCCAGGGCCGGGTGCTTGCAGCAAGGGGTTACACGTGACTTCCCTTCCCTATACACATCTGTTTTCGTTTCACATCGGCAGGAAAAACACAACTTTGTATTGTAGCAAACCAATAGATGGGAATATACAGAAATAATTACTATAAATCGGGGGAATATCTCCAGGATGAATGTGTCTGACACTTTGTATTCCCATTATTATTATGGTATTATATCCAAGGTTCGTTGTATACAATCTTCTCATTTATAGCTGGCTTATCTATCCGTACAATAATATTGTATGCTACACATGCCGATCCTTTCTGATGCGATTTACTACAGAAATTAGATGTATGAATGAGTTGATCTGCATGTATGTGTGTGTGTGTGTGTATGTGTGTGTGTGTGTGTGTGTGTGTATGTGTGTGTGTGTGTATGTGTGTGTGTACATCTCAGTATTTTATACTCTGCTGTATCATTGCCCGGTACCCGTGTGTTTTTACTTTGGTATAAAAGGAGAAGTATGTCTTTGTAAAAGTTTCCTGTGAATTTATTTTCTACAAATCCTTGGCGTATTCGTTCTATAAACACGAGTTTTATTTACTATGATGAGAATGTTCTGATGGGTCGGCGGGGGCTCCCGGGATTCACCTGTTTGTCATAGATTTCCATATTCACACAAAATGTATATATAATATCAGATGATCGGTACATTTTATTGTTATTGTACACCATAGGACATGGCATTGTGTGTGTGATATATACCGATCATTGCTTATAACTCGTCTATTGCTTCCAGGCGGTAATACTCATTGTGTGTACTGTTAGCCCTAGGAGCTATGTGATAATCGGCTGTGCAGGGAGGTGCCGATCACATCGGTGAATTTGTAGTCTTTTATGGGGATCGCATGTGTCAGCCCAGTGTTGTGGGAATTGGATGCTGCTGAGTCCATCCTCCAACCTAGCGATCTGTGCCGGGCATTTCCCCTCTCTGTACAGAACAGCAATTCATATTATCAGATCGCTTTGTATTACTCTGCAGCCCCGATATCAGTCGGCAGACCTGTGTAGGTATAATGTCATCGGGAGCCGATAATCTGCTTTTGGCTGGGTGTTATGTAGCCGGCATTGTGCTGCACCTACACCTCCCTTTCTTTCTGTTTACACCTCATTTATAACAACTCCCACACCCGACTTTTATTTTTCTAGACGATCCTTTTTTGAGATTCTATTAGATGAATTTTATATAGCGCTCCTTCCAAATATTTCTCAGTAACCAACCCGTCCTTATGATTCTACTCATCACACAGAGATCAGGGACTTTTATTCCCATCCATGATTTTCACTCTTTTTGTGTAACATCCAGTCTGAGAATTCTTCTTAGAATTCCATGATCATTCCTTCTCTAATGCAGCCAATTCCATGATGTCCTAATCAGAATTGGAGGTGAATATGGCGTGATCGTTTGATAGGTGTGTGAAATGTCTTCTCTTCTGGGGGAATTAATAGCTAAATATTCCACTTTACAAATCTAATGAAGACATCTTTTTATTTATTTTTACTAATAAAGCCCCTGGACTGCTCCCATTTATTTATGAGAAAAGCTGGAGTGCCCTTCCCTGTCATTTCCATACATTCCTGCACTGCTGATGAAGCTTGAATTGCTGCTGGGAATATATGGACATGAATAGAAATATAAGAGAGCTCAGCTATGAGATCCAGAAATATCTGAGAGTATGACAGTATGAATCGCACTCACAATGCCTGGAACATTTGTCTTTTAGTTTATATTCATTGGGATATTCCTGGAACTTCGAGAATATTAAATGCTGTTAGCCTTGGATTACTTATTTTATATTCTACTGATGCTTTCTTGTTTTATTAATATGTAATGTGTAGATATATTTGTCTATAACAATACAGCATGTACAACATTTT
>NC_092860.1:105925768-105930250 GCF_032062135.1 Pyxicephalus adspersus | reverse complement strand
TATATATATATATATATAATTATTTATTGTGTGTGATTCTTGTTGGATTTTAATTTTTCATTTTTGAAGAAACTATGCCTACTCTAGTCATAAATAGATTACCCTTAAAGTAGCAGAAACTGCAATGTCTCTGTGAATTTACACCTTTTCTAATTCTAGTTAATGTATTTTTACAAAGAAATGTATGCCGCACTCCTCAGCAGTGTCTGTTAAATGCTGCCCGGCGCATGGCTTTTGCACATTCTCTTTAATAACTTAAGCTCTAAAGAGGACATTTTTTTTAAACAGAATTATTCATTACATTTTTTAAATAATAATAATTTAAAAGATTATTTTTATTTTCTAGAAGTATAATTTTTTTTTATTAATCAGATTGAACCTATTTATGAAAGCCCTGCACAATATAGCAAAAACCTAATTGTCTAGCTTGCAGTTTTAGCAAAGATTGCCTACATTTGGCAGATCCCAAATATATTTATTTGTGTAGGATTATGGTTTTGAACATTACATTTATTTTTATATCTTTGTATATTTCCTAATTGTTTGTATATATTTATATTTTGTGTGTGTTTTGTGTGTGTGTGTGTGTGTGTATATATATATATATATGTGTATATATATATATATATATATATATATATATTCAATATTTAAAAATCTGTTTTAGCAATTATTGATACAGCTTCGTAATGCAGTGAACTTGGGGATTCTCTTGAATTAGAAAAGCATTGCAATTCCTAAATTATTTTTATTATTGTGTATAATTAGAGTTGAACTCATTACCTAGAAATAAAAATTAGCCCTTTTATGTCATGAACGTTTAAACTGGGGGAATTTTTGCCTTTATTCTATGTAATATAACCAAGTTTTCATCTCCTGTATACTTATACAATAATGCTGTGTCTCAGATGACACTGTTCTAATCAGTTTGCTAACAGCCCTCATGTTTTCTGCAAGTCCCATGCATGCCATGGTTTCTCTTTGGTGTAATGCCGCTCCCATAGTTAATTGCCCATGAAATATATCAGTGCTATTGTTTATGCCAAGGCCCCCAACACCTTTCTTTCTGTTTATTTTGTTGATTGTTTTAGCCTTTATACTGCTACCACTGCAGCTTCCCATAGAAACAATTTAGCAGGATGATGTGCAGAACGGTGACATTTCCTTCAAAAGGCAAACTAAAAAAATACAAGATAAAATACAACACAGGTGGATGATTCAAATCTGTCTGCTATGTCTTCAAATCTTTATATAATTTGTTAGATGTGCATGTGTATATACAGCGCTGCGTAATATGTTGGCGCTATATAAATCCTGTTTAATAATAATAATAATATATCTGTGTTTATATATATATATATATATATATATATATAATATTTAATTTTAATATATATATTATGTATATAATATATATATTATATATTTCCATTACTGTTTAACTTTCTTTAAAGCACAAGTAAATACATATTACATATACATATATATTGTAGTCTCTGTATTCTGACTTGGAAAGGGAAGGTCAGGAAGAAGGTGAACATAGGAATAATGTAATGAGTGTGGTGCTGCTTCTTTATTGTCCACTCACAGGCAGAAGTAGATCTTAGATCATTTTGTATTGTATAACTGCATTGTAGTTTGTACAGGGGCACAGGACCCAGATGTGTTACCTGGGAAAGGTGTCCTCATTTTTAACCAGATAAGCGGAATCTTTGACAAGCAGAATATTCTCATACGTGTACTACAACTAGTAATTCATACCAGAAAGCAGATTATTCACTAGGTGACATATTCTTAGACCTAAGCTTTGTCAGGAGTTGTTGAGAAAGAATGCTTAGATTTCCATAGCCACTGGAGAGAGAAGTCATACCTGTTAGATGCCTTTTGTGACTTGAGCTGCTCATGCAGTTTTGGGCTCCAAAGTGTAAAGGAACTGAAACAAATCAGACCTCTGATTCTAATTGAAAGTATACAATGTTAATATTCTTCTCTGGCTGGAAAAGACCCTAAAATAAATATTTATATTTTGAGATTTTTTTTTTTTATTAGCAGATACATGTACATAAAAATGCTTGTGGCTCAGAGTTCACCTAATATTATTTATATTAATATTTAATCTTCTGTGGCAATGTACAGGCAATAGCAGGTACTATAAATACACTATTGGTTCATGTTCAAAATTAACATTCAGCAATGCAAATACAAAATACAGCCAAAAATGTTCACATAACATATTAAAACATAATACCAAAAAAATGTATTTCTCTCTAGTGAATGCCAGAATGCAATTAGGTGCCGATTTCTCCCTATAAGTCTTTACTTATTGTGATCATGCAAGAGCACATGGCGAACAGAGTGGCTTCAGGTCATTCATTCAGGCTCAGTCATTATGCTGCTTCTCCCCTGCTTTGTTACAGCCCTCAGCAGACATAAAGCAAAGCGCATGCAAGCCATGTATACAGCCTCCCTGTATGCTTCTTTTCTGCTTAGATGTGTAACTAAGGAGAGGAGAAGCCATATACAGGGGCTGGATGAGCGGCCCACATTAGTCTCACTGTGATCCAGTTAACTCTCTCAGGATCAGCGCAGCGTGCAGAGATCTCGCAAAGGGGTAACAACTAATGTTCTGATTTCTGGTTCTACCTAGGAAAAGGAGGAGAGGTAATTGATATTGTTTATATTTATTTTTATTTTATATTTGTTTATGCTATATTATGGCACATGCATTGCACATAATAAATAAATAAATATATATATATATATATATTTATTTGCAGGTTTAGTTTTGGACAAGGAATCAATTACAAGTTTTGTGGGTCATGATAACTAGCCATTACAACATTAAAATCATTTTTTTTTTCAATCCAGACCTTGTTTAGACTGGTAAGGGGATTTGTGCTTGCTGAGTTTTGCTACACCGTTTTAGACTAGTTATTAAAGGTTGTATAGTGTTGCGTTTGTTACTCTCACTACCACTGGTTTTGACACAGCATTTGCTGTAGCCTTTAGAAAATTTAATAGGAAATTTAAAAAATCTGGAGGATTCCTTATAATACAATTTCTGGAACATTTTGTATCTGAGGATTACAGGAACAGTCTTTCCCATCTTTAAAATTCTTTAATTATCTGCAAACTGATATATTTCCTTTTTAAAATTTCACATCCATTTTTTTTTAATTCTTTGTATTCTGGAATATTCTGTGAGTTGTATGTTTGTTTTTGTTGGGCTTCATGTTTGTTCGGGTATGGGATTGATTTTCTATTTTTCTTTTTAATATATATACATTTAAATGAGACTGCATTTTTTCTGCATGTAGACAGGTTTCTTATTGTCTCAGCATTGTGCTTTCACACCTCTGTAAGTGTCATTTGCGCCAGCAAATTAGCAGCGCTCTGCCTCGGAATTACTCATGTGGCAGGAGAAGGACTTTTCATGTGAAAAGTACAAGAATCCAGAGGAGCCAAATAGCGGGTGTTCACAGCACAATTACAACAGCTTCCTACTTGGGAATCTTGTCTTCTGTTTTAGTAGCTTGCATGTTAAAATCATAAAACATCTCTCATATTGCAGAAGTATGACAGAAATCATTTTTCAGTGATGGAGAGAATGGGAACCTTCTCCTAAGTTTGTCAGGATGTAAACCAGCTGTGTAGGCCTAAAGGTATCTAGAACCTGCCAATCTGTTTCTCTTCTGTTTTCTTCCTTCTATCTTCTTTTATTATCTCTGGATCCTAAGGAGCCTTTCTGATTTTCTGCCTGGTTTTGTCTGCTCTTGGGGGCCTGGTTTGGTGGGATGACATTACTTCTACATTGAGTGAAAGAACTTTGATCTATAGCTTTGACTGCTTTCATATGATTTGCTCCCTGGGTCTGGATACTCTCCATGCCCTTTCACTTCACTATCAGATAGGCACAGAGAATGACTTGAGGTGCTACCAGATGTATAGTTAATCATTGTATTAGAGATGTATGGAGAGCCAACATTACTTATTTAGACCTACTTTTTCCAAGCGATCCTTTTCTTTTCTCTGTGAAACCGCTGTGCTCGGTTTTTTTATTTAACTTTGTTAGAGCATTGGTGTGTACACTTCAGTATAGAAACCTGTCCTAATTATCCAGTGTATAAAACTGTCAGGGCAGGGAACTTTAGATAACCTCTGTCATTTTATATCTCAAAGTGCAAGCAAGTCATTGATTAGGGCTTGTTCTTCATACTGTGCATGGCTTGTATTCTACTTGCTTACACTGCTCAAGTTTCCTATAATTTTTTTTTTAACTGATATGTCTTCAAAGCCACAAGTGTTTGGACTATAAAACTCATCTCCCTTCCATAACTTAGTGGATCAAGGAAGGTGGGTGGTTTGTGTATTTTAGTGGAAGTATATTGTAGTCTTGCAGAGGCTGTGTGCACAGGAAGTTAGAAGCTCACTTATTTTCTGGCAAGATAAACTTTTTTTTTTTCTTTCAATTTTTACATTTAT
>NC_092860.1:105872515-105925623 GCF_032062135.1 Pyxicephalus adspersus | reverse complement strand
CAAATGATACAAATATACAAAAGCATATTGTTAGAGGTTGCATACACCTTAAGAATTTACAAATGTGTACTACAAGTGGCATGTAATATGTAAGATCTGCCTTCAGACCTTACCATTGCCTGGATCAGGGCTAGACAGTTTTTTTCTGCACTAAGCAGAAAGAGGCATCGTACTTCGAAATAACACAGTGCAATTTATGAAATGAAGAGTAAGGGAAAACACAGTGCAGTATACAGAATAAAGCAGTGTAAGATAGGGTACACACAATGGAGAGTACAGAATAAGGTGGTGTGGAATAGGTAATGTAAAGCACATAATAAGGCAGTGTGCAATGGGAATGCATTGTGCAGAATGCAGTGAGAAATATAGAAAGCATAGAATGTAAGGTGGTTTGGAATCAGAAATGCAGAGTGGAGAGAATGGAACAAAACAATGGGGATTGATGGCTTCCAGAGCTATCTCAAAAGCACATGGTACTGGTGGTTTAAATGTCCAGTTTAGGTAAAACACACTTTACTACAGATCTTTTTAAAATTTACGTGGCACCAATTTTTTCTTTAAACCCACATATGTTGTGTGCTGTACATACTTGCCTTTGCAGAAACTGCAAATCACGTTCACTCTTTCCAGCTTCTACCTCCTCTGTTCTGTACACATCGTGCTTGCAGCAATACCTAGATCCGAAATGGGTTCCTGGCTTGCCTGGCACTTCCATGGTGCAAGATGCTTGTATTTTGCATTTTATGTTTGACAAGCAATTGGGACAGAAATGGCAGAGGATAGGCACAAGGGTGACACAATCTGTCCGTAATTTAGGAACTGAAAACTGTTCCAAGGAGTTACTGCCCATCGTTGCTGTTTGTATAGTGATGTTGAAGGAGATTGTATTATAACAATAAAAAAAAAAAAAACCTGATTTGATTGTTTTTACTTCCCTTTTGATTGAACAGCCTGATGACCATTAATGTTTTATGTCTGGAACAAGTGCTAATATGCTTTGCAGGAGATTTTATAACTTTAGACACTCATTGTAGAGGTGTCAGGGGGATATTTAATCATCTTAAAGAGGTAATGTTTCCTTTGCATTCCATGACTAAAGTGTGTATTTAAAAATGGATCCTGTCATAACTGATTTTCCTAAAAAGGGAGGGGGGGGGGGCATTCATCATTAATGGATTGCACATTTTTTATCCTTTAATGCTACTACATGGTGAGTTTTGCTACTTTTCAATAACAACTTTCTTTTATTTTTATTTATTAAGCAAGGTAAAAATAGGAAATGTTAATAGAAACCCATATGGATTTAAAAAATAGTATATGAAGGTTAGCAGTACAAGTTTTGTGGTAGCATCAAAATTTGGATATTATGGTCTCATGTGTATAGGTCACATAATACAGTTCATCTAGATACCTTTTGCAAATGTCACTTCTGTGTTTGTGCAATGGTTAGTTGAAAAAATCGGTGGCTTGAGCAGGAAGGGTTCTGTCAGGGACCTGGCACCAAACAGTCTACAACATTTTCTCCCTCCTGTTTGCATGCATATATTTCATATGTAAAAAATATAGCGTTGCGTTTTCAGGAGAGAAGAAAATTGCATGATATTTCTGCTTTTGTCTGCTGCCTAATTGTCAGCAGAACTCAATGCATTAAAGCAATGGCTTACCAGTGTCCCAAATCTTTTAAAGCACTATATATTGTGTCCAAAATTAATGCAATAATACTGATTCCTTTAAGCTGCATACTTATTAATTACTCATCATAGTTGGGTTCAACAAGGACTTAAGTCTTGTTATGGGTAAGGTATTCTAGAGTAAGGGTAAGGTTTTTTGTGACCCTTATGTTAATAGGCTCTCCTACAGTTAATGTCATCTGTCGGCCTATAGTAACAATAGAAAACGTGCTTTGGCATGTATAACATGTTGTACATATAACATTGATGTACATGATTAACCTCCTTGCCGTTAAGCCCGACCTTCGTACGGGCTCAAAAAAGTTGCTCTTTTCGTTAAGCCCGAGATTTTCCGTACATTAAAATCCCCACTTACCCAGGTAAGTGGGGATTTTAATGTAGGGAAAATCTCGGTCCCCCTGTGCTCATCCAGCGTCGGGTTCGTGTTCCAGCGTCGTCCTCCGTCAATCGTCGTCCGTCGGTCTCCGTTTCCAGCGTCGGGTGCCTTCTCGTATACCAGCGGGACCAGGTAAGATGCCGGCCGGTTTCTTACCTGCTCCCGCTGATCATCCAGCGTCGTCCTCGTTCCAGCGCCGGATGATCTCTGAAACAAGAAGCCGTCCGGCGGAGGAAAAAAACAGCCGGCCGGCTTCTTGTGCGTGCGTGATGACGTCGGCGCGTGTGCGGGAAATTCAAATAGAAACTCATTCATTCATTTTGTATTGGATTCAATACAAACTCCTGTATTCAATCCAATACAAAATGATTCAAATAATTACAAAGTATATAATTGGTAAATTCAAACTGTCATTTTGTATTGGATTGAATACAAACTCCTGTATCCAATCCAATACAAAAAATAAAAAAAAATAAAATAAAAGTAAATAACTTGGAAATTCAAATTTATATTTTGTATTTGATTGGATACAAACTTGCGTATCCAATCCAATACAAAAAATAAAAAAAAATAAAATAAAAGTAAATAACTTGGAAATTCAAATTTATATTTTGTATTTGATTGGATACAAACTTGCATATCAAATCCAATACAAAAAATAAAAAAAAATAAAATAAAAGTAAATAACTTGCAAATTCAAATTCTTATTTTGTATTGGATTGGATACAAACTCCCGTATCCAATCAAATACAAAATAATTCAAAACAAACCCCCAATAAATACAGAATCAAAGTTTTAAAAATTGCCAGGTATTCCCTGGATGGCTAGTGTGTAACACTGTCTTATCTTACCTTTGCTGATCTTCGCCTAATTTCCTTTAATTTTATTAAAAGTATTTTTTTTTTACATGATTGTGTGTTTCAAACATTTTTTATATTCATAATATCTACTAGAACCCCTGTTCGTACATATTTCTGTAAGTTACAGGTCTACCATTTAAAAAAAAATTTCATGAAAAACAGTGGATCACTTTTGGTACAGAAATCTAGACCTCAGTGTAACGCTCAGGTGGTTAAACCTTGGTCAACTGTACACACCAATAATATTTTACTCTTATTAAAATACTGCTGCCTAATTATTTCTGGAATTTCATCCAACATACCTCCATCCTGCACTTCATCCTGCACTTCATAACTTAAATAAAATGTTATATATTGTGGGCATTAGTAAAACTGCATTCAAAAATTGACTGTACCAACATAAAGTGTACCAGCAACTGAAACGTGCCAATATTAGTCTGGATTTTATTGCTGGTATCACTGTTTGTACCACTGTTATTATTTTGAAAAAGCAGTTCTGTTGTATTTTCTGTGCTGGCATATCTTTATCAACGTTACAGGTACAATAAATTGCAAGGACACCTATTAAAATAATACAACTTAATTATTATGTATATACCAGATGTTATTTGAAGTTTACAACTGCCATATGCCACATTAAAATAAATGGCATGTTGATAGCTTGTCATCTAACAATAAGAAATTGATTTTACATGTTTTGACAATTGAAGACAATTAAAAAAAAAATAAAATAAAAGCATATCAATTGCACAGTGTTTGACTTTTGGTCTTGTTTTGCAGCACTAATGTAAAAGGATTGAAAAAAAAAAAATCTAATTTAGTTTTACAAAATGTAAATAACAGTTTGAAAATTGTATTTACAAAATAGAAATGATTAGTTTCAACATTTTTAATTTTGATTGCAGTATTTTAGTTTTCTCGGTTTAGATTTCAAGTTTCAATTTTCCTTTTGGCATTCCTATTGCTGAAAAAGTGTGTGTCGATAGACAACAATTAGTAGATCTTTGAGGCATCACTAAGAAATTCTGAATGAGGGCAACTTAAGGGATCTTTGGTTGTGTGTCCCAGGGCTTGCCCCGACTGATAACACCCTTGCTGGCGTGAAAGTGCAATGCAAATTATGACAGTTACAACTTTCTGCTTTGTATAACTTGTCAGTTTATTTCCTGGCCCTGCGCCAGCACTATGGTGTTTCCAGCTAGACCATGCTTGCCCTAAATCCAAAAGGTCACATTTATACAGACAGACCTAGGCAGGGCCTAATTGATGAGGAGGGGGCAGCAGCAGAATTTACAAGTCTGCTAGTTAGGTTTCTGCTGTTGTCCAGAAAGCATTAGGCACATACAACCCTTTAAAGGCTGATCCCTCAGCAGAAGCTGGCAATCAAAGGAAGCAGTCATAGGAACCAGTGCAAGCATGCTATTGATTTTTCTGTTAGCTCTAAGTAGTTTGTTGGATGGGTAATGGGTGACAGAAGCAGATAGGTTGTTATTGATGGCTTCTAGAATAGTGGTGACATGACAAGCTCATATTTTCTTCAGCATTGGCATTATGCATCCAGTAGTGTTAAATAAATCTGAACTGCCTAGTTCAAAGTTGATGGTAGCACTAGTACTGGGAGGTCTAGGTCTTATAGTAGGGCTTCTGTTTTCCAGGGAGAATGACATGCAGTGAAATTGTAAACTACAATGACTGCATAGAAACTAATTTTATGCAATAAATATATAAAATCTTTTAATTTTTTAGTTTGTGTTTACATTACTTGTTATATATGTATGTCTACACATACAATCAACCAATTGATGCAAAATATATTTTAAAAATGATAATTTTTTTTAGAAATGTTGCTCATGGTAAATATAAAAATACCCCTGCACAATTGATTAAAAAAGTTACTGCATTAATTTTTTAAAGATTGCAGAGAATAACTTTTAATAAAATTTAGGATTTAAAAAAAAAAAGTTTCAAATGGAACTTACCAAATTTAAGTTATGATTAGCCTTCTTGAATTCCGCCATTTAATGCTAGGGAGATGAAAAACAGCAATAGCTCTGTGCTTCCTTGAAAAATAGGCATGCAATTAAGATGTTTGTACTCTACATAAACAAAGCATGCATAAATAGTTAGGGGAAGGTTAAGTTACCGCAGAATGGTTTGGGTTTAACTTCACCATGTTGCTCTGCATTTAATCAGTGTACACTGCCACAGCAGCACACCAATAACACACTGCCATTCCTAATCCACTTTTAATTCCTGGTTTCCTCTTCCTGATTTCCATTCCTTAAATAAGAGACTATAAAATGGCTCTTAACTTTTTTTTTTCTTTCCTTAATACATTGTGCACAGAATCTTCGTACTGCTGCCTCACTGCTGTTACCAAAGGACCAAAACACAAGAGTCCTGCCCTGCAATAATGAACAGCATGTTCTGGCTTAATTAGAGTTTATTATGGATATAAAAGAAAAAAAGTTTATTGATAACATTTTTTAGAGTTATGACATATTTTGACATTTAAGTGAAAGGAATTTCTTTTATTAAGCACAGGGTCCATTAAGGAAATACAACGTATAACATTTGCGCTTAAATCAGATATATTAATTTCCCCAAAAATTGTGCTTATTTCTAACAATTTGATTTCAGGATATCTTAAGAAAGCAGCTTCTTAATCACATTTACCTGTTCGCTGTGTGTCAGACATGAACTTGTGATCCTTGGCACGTGCTTTTGATTGACTTGGAGAAAAAAAAAACTTTAAACAAAATGAAATGAAACAGGAGGCTAAATGTTTTAAAAAACTTCCTTCAAATAACTCCTTTTCCTGGTATCTTGTTTAACATTGTTTGTGATGTTACACAGATCTTTCAACTGTTTCACAGGGAGCTGCAGTGTTCCGAGGCTTTATTGTACCACGTAGAGAATGACTGTTGGTGTTTTATTTATGCTGGTATGCGAACACTTCTACATGAAAAAGAGAAAAGGAACATTGTTTAATATGTGTGCCTCCAATTATGTATGTCTGTATACAGATTACATGTGGACCTCGAAATTACATACCCTGCTTGGCAGTGAACACTTTTCTGTATGTATGTTTGTGTGTGGCAGCATTTACTTTTTCACTATGATGGCACATTTCAATGCCTCCAAATCATTTCTCATAACAATCTTTTTTCTTCTCATACACATGACTTTATACCACATACTTGTGTTTATGCAAAATTCCAAACCAAGGAGAAAAGAAAACAATGTATAAATCCTTGTTATTCAGACTTTTAATCCACTTCTAAAAATATTTGTGTGCCGGCCCACAAGGTGCTTCCTATCATACTGTTAAGATTGACATTCAGTGCCAGTAGGTTTTTTATTTATATATACATGCAATCTATATATATGAATATATTAATGACAGTGGAATATCCTAAGTTTCAAACTTTACTTCTTGAAAACAAACTGCATGAAAAAATAATTACAATTACTAAAAGCTGTATTTGTCGCTTTGACTTTGCAAGGCATCAGTCATAGGGCCAAAAATCTGTTGTCAGAAACAGAAACACATCAGAAAACCGCATAATTGTTTGAGTTGTGATAGAGAACACTAAAAAAAATGACAAACTAACAGGATGGGCAAGAAAGGAACATTGCATTCATAGTTCACATCCAGGGATAAATGAGAATTTATTAGTTGCTAAATACCAAAGCATAGGTTTTAGAGGTACATTTGATATGGTATAAAAACACTACATTCTGAAACCTGGATATTCTGGTACAACAACCAAATATATAAAAGACAAATGCACCAGGGAACCTTAACTGGTGTTAGGGCTCAAATCCATAGTGATGGGAAAAATCTTTAAAGATAAATTGAGTCTTCATTTAAACTCCTTCCCACATCCAAATGGCTTTAGTTTGGAAAAAAAAAAGTAAACCTTAAAATATGAGTATCACTTGGTATATGTAAACCACACCAGAGATTTGGGACACTGGATCCCAGGTTTGAGTTTTGGTTAGCATTCTATTAACAAGGTTAGTGTTAGTTGGTGTGTTTTCCCCCTTGTTCATATGGGTTTTCCCCCACATTCCAGAAACATGCAGTTAAAGTTTCTACGATCAGCCAGGTTCATATTGCAAAAAGTGACAGGTGATGCTATACTGTGTCTTACCTGCCTGATCGTGCCTTCTTCATCCTGGCATAGCCAATCAAGATGGACCAAATTGTCAGTAGGAGGAAGAAGAGATGGATGGCTGTAGCCCTTGATGGAGCATGGATAGGTAAGTTGTGCAGGTTTAGTTCCGCTGTGTGTGTGTGTGTGTGTTAGATGGACCGCCAGCCAGGGGTGCTGAAACAATGGTGCTAGCAGAGTGCCTCCTGATGGTTCCATACTACAACTATAATCTGTTTTTTTATGTTAGAAGATTTTCTTCTATTTTTAAATGTATGCTGCTGTTCCAGAAGGTTTTTGCCTTATTTCTTTTAAATTTGCTACTGAATAATGTTTTTAAATCGGTAACCATATTTGTATATAATAACCACAGTCTTGTAAGTCTTTTCTGACCCTGATGCAGACCTCTACCAGGCGATGTCCCAGATTGTGAAAGCATGGACTACGTTGTTGCTAGGAATGGTGTTCACAGCAATAAAGTGTTCACAGCAATGATATGCAGGTAGACAGGAAGCAGCTGCAAGAAGCTGGAAAAGATCAGCAGTGCCAATAGATCCAACTAGGATGAAAAGTGAAGGCGGTATTT
Source organism: Pyxicephalus adspersus (assembly GCF_032062135.1). Classification (NCBI taxonomy): domain Eukaryota; kingdom Metazoa; phylum Chordata; class Amphibia; order Anura; family Pyxicephalidae; genus Pyxicephalus; species Pyxicephalus adspersus. Next base: position 105,917,953 of record NC_092860.1, on the reverse strand, counting down.
TAGGAAAAAGAAAAGTGTGACAGTGGTTTATGAGACACAGATGTTTGGAAAGTTAAAGGTAACTAATTAAATGCAATAGGAAAATATTCTCCATGTAAAAAAAGAGTTTTCAAAAGCATTTTCCAAACAGAATATTTGAACATTTCTTGCTAGAATAGAGTAAAATCCTGAGATTGGTGACCTTTTGAATTTTCTATGGGAAGTTATTTTAAACAAGTCTATAGGTCTTTTTTACCTAATTAATTTTTGGCTAGGCGAGTGATGGCCATTTATATCAAAGTAGCTGATCTAAAAACTGCACACATATATTCATAATAATTCTATTTAAACATGCAGCTGAAAAAACAGAAAATAAACGTGGGGTAAAAATGAAAACCATTTTTAAACAGTATCGGGACTCTGCATTCAGTGCCCAGCTGCATTACTATCAGGATGAAGTGAGTGGTATCCTCCAACTATACTAGTTGGTTAAATGAGTGAATATATGCGTTTCTAGGCAAATAAAATGAATCTCCTTTGCGTGCACATTTTTACCTATTACTGTTCTTAACCTATTTACTCTACTAAAGCTTTTATTAAACTAAGTGGGAAGGTTTGAGTTTACGATCACCACTTAATGAGGTATAGGTAGACTTAGAAATGATCTCACCAAAATTATTCTATTGTAGGAGTTTCCAATATTTAATTTATGAGAAGAGTGTTGAGCAAGTCACAGCAAAAAGAAATTACATTTCTATGGATGGCACTGTTTGTACAATATTTGCTGTTTTCAGAGTTTTGTAGCAATTCTGCTTTAATGAAAAAGTTACTTTAAATAACATTCAATTGGTTTTGAAAACATATCCTTGTATTGATTTTGACTAAATATCCCTAGGGTGGGGGAGGGTATACCTCCATTTAGGTAATCTAAAAAAACAAGATCAATAAAATTAACTTGGTTAGTTTCTTTAAAGCATATTTTATAACATTATTCATATAGCAATTACTTTTGTTAAAAGATGCTTTTGGTTATTTACCTTATTGACTGAAATATGAAGGCTTGCATTGCTGACCCTCTTTTGAAAATTCTGGATTTAGTACTTTGAGGCACTAACATTGAACAAATATCTGTATTTGGAAAGTCAGCCTGAAGTCTGAGCTTCTAATCTACGTACTTTTTAAGGGTCAGTAAATCTGAAAATGCCATACCATCTGACCAGCCAGACAGCAATTCCAGAGTTAAATGTTGGTTATTGCAGTCTCCTTATTTTCTTAGCAGTCCTTAAAGTGTGATAAAACGCATGAAGCTAAATGTAGATGATGGCTTCTGGTATTTGTGAATTAGATTCTCCTATTGTGCATTCTGTTATACCTACCATGCATGTGCATTTATGTTTGGTATTTTTCTGTCACATTTCAAAGTGTGGATGGTATAGTATAGATAATATATCCTTGTTGTAGTTAATTCACCAGGAAAATCACTATCACCTACTGTTCTCGCAGTCACAAGAAAGAAGTGAATCGGTAGAAGACAAATTAAATTTTTATGAAATAAAAGCCTAATCAGCATTGACAGTGTAAGAGAAAGATGATTGCCACTTGGTCATTGTGCAGAAGCACTTACTGTAGATTCGGTGTCAGAGCTCCTGTTAATGATGACTAATGTCTCTCTCTGAACAAGTGCCCTCTCCTGCTGCTGCAGCCATGTAGGAAGACAGCACACACTGAGGATGTGCCTGGAGATAGAAAGCATGTGTTACAACAAAGGCAGCTAGCAAAGTCTGTCTGCTCAGCTGAATTTTACTGCCATTCCCTATATGTTCATGGAATTGCACATGTAATGTGGGTACAACAATGTAGAGAAGACCTGAGAGAAGTAGTGATGTCTACATAGCTTTAATTATTAAATAACACAAATGAGCCTCTTTATTAACATTTTCTGTTTATACCCGACAAAGGAGCATTTAAACAGCAGCAATACACCTTTTAGGTGACACCATGAATTCTTGAAATTTCTCTCAATCTAATGGCACAATATACTTCAGCCTAGTTGATGCTTTGGTGAATGTGTATGTGCAGTGTTCATCCACTTTTTGTATGGCCTTCTGCATAGGTGTCAAACATTTAAAGTCCTTTTTCCAGCTGATAAATGCTCTGCAATGATAGCATGAATTTTATGTGCTCTGAGTTTTTTAATATATGAGGGTACCCAAAACACACTTGTACTTTTTATATATTACATGCAGATATATGGAGGGGGCGGGGGCGGGGGGGTATGTCCAAGTTGTGTGTCTATAGGAATAAAGAATGTTTTTATTATTGTGTGTATACCATGTGATGTATGTTCTCCTACATACACACATTAGTATTCATAATCTAAAAACAATTAACTCTATATTCTGAAAATATATTTTTATTATATTTTCCTGATTAGTTGGTGCATTGATTTTTTTTTTCTCCTAAAGAGCCTTTGTTGCCACTATCATGCAAAACTTCTGGCAGTGTCTTGATAATGTGTCCTCCATTTGGTGCTGTGTTTTATTCTGTTGACCCTTAGGTCACTTCAAAACACAGTAGTTTGCACAGCCTTTGGTCATTGTTACAGGTAAATCATTTTACTACTTCCCCACCTCTTGGATTGCAAGCTCTTCTGGGCATGGTCCTCTCCTTCTCCTGTGTCACTGTCTGTCATTTGCAACCCCTATTTATTGTACAGCGCTGCGTAAGATGTCGGCACTATATAAATCATGTTTATTATAATAATAATAATAATAAAAACTGCCTGATATCAGTCTATATTTCACTCCTCCACATTTCTATTGGCCAGTAGGAGTGGCATGGGACTTGGTGGGATTCTCTACCTGTCACAGAATGTCCCATGATTGTGGCAAAATAAACTTGGGCAGGTCAGTCTTTTCAAATACCATATGCCAAGTCTAAAAGTGTCATCTGCAAAAGTTAAAAATAATGACAGTTGTTTTTCAAAAAAAAATGCCCACATGGTAAAATAACAACATAGATATTGGAAATTAGTATTAGAATAGACAGATGAGTTTAGGGATGAGGTGTTTGGGTTGAGAAGGAGAACATATGTCAGATATTGGTGAAGTGCTTAATACCATCAGTCAATCATGGGGTAGAGAACCTAATTGTATTGGGCAGCCTTCTCACTTCTATGGTGGGAGATTTTCATAGAGTGCAATGAATAATGAACCAGAAAGATTACCACTATATTTTACTATGTTATGCCATCTCCTGTGGTCAGTATTTGATGGCAATAAATATAATCATGCTGCAAGACAAGGAGTTGAATCATAATTATAAGTTATCCAAAACCTTTTTGGAGAAAAAGGGAGTCAGAGGATTGTCTTTGATGGACTACCCGACCTAGTCAACATATTTACAGATGTCTACACTGTTGAGCTTTTGTAGGGGAATGCCTGCATTCAAATCTGAACTGCTCTAACATAAAATGATAGATTTATAAACAATTTCCAAAACAATTATTTTCACCAAAGTGCTTTTTTTATTGTCCCTTGCAGAATAAATAATAACTACTTAGGCCATGGGTAATCAGAATCACATGTACTTGAAAGGTATTTTCACTTCATATTAATATAACTAAGATGGCAAAATAAGACTGACAGTGTTTAGGTATCTTTTCTAAATCTAAACATAAATATGTATAGAATATATGTACAGTATGAATATGTATTTTTCTAATAAACTACTGTGAGAGTAGTAGATTAATAGTAGTGTTCTTTAAAAATGTGTAGTGTGTAGAAGTTATTTTAATGTTTATTATTCAGCATATTCCATTTTCTACTTACAAGGAAAACTGTGCCATACGTTTTCTTTTTCTTTTTCTTTTGGTCTTCTCGGAGGGACATTGCTACTGCTTGTCATATTTTTAAAATATATCATATCGGTGTGACAAGTCTGGAAGCAGGCAGAACACAGATGTCAGTGCAGCTAGACAATACTAATTACACTGGGATTTTCTTCCCCTTTGCCTGCATAGTGCAGTCTATTTTAAGTCTTGTCCATATGTATGCTGTGAACACTAAAAGTGCCATCTCCTTCTTGAAGTAATGTATCTGCAGAGGAGTGCAATTTTTATAATCCTTTTAATGTCTGTTAATCAAATACTGGGGGCACATTTAGGATGGATAAAATAACCTGATGCAAAGAACATTCATGTATCCCCGTTGCCATATTTAGTCTTGCATTCGAACAACAATCAGAATAATTGGTAAAGCGGTGTTTTCTGATTGGGTGTTAGGGGTTACCACTCTTTAATTTGTTTGTGCTTCAAATAACTATCGTTCTTCAAATGGACTCACTCCTTATGGCATGCATCAAAAATAATATATATATATATATATATATATATTAAATGATTTTTTTTTCCTTATAGAAACTTTGAATAGCAAACCTGTGCAGGGCGGTACATGTTCCAGTGGGGGCCAATGGGTTAATCTGGGTTACAGAAAGGGTAAAAGGTTGGCAAAAAGAGATCCAATAATGTTTGCTGCAAATGCTGATCAAGCAGATACAGAAGCGGCTTTATCAGAGGTGTATGATGAGATCCTCTGTCTCTGCTGTGCAGTTATAGTAATTATGACTAATGAACCGTCCAGTCTGGATAAAATGGCATGCCCACAGGGAGCGTGTCCACTCACATGTGACTAGAGCAAGCAGCTGAATTTTGCTGTTTGAAAGCCTGGTTTATACTTTTGGAGGTTTATGAGCAAATCTTACTGAACCAAGGAATGCTTACAAATTCAAAGTCCTTTTCTAACACTTCCCTGGGATGTTGCAAAGGGTTGTGCGCGTCTTCCTTCCCTTTCAAGCATCTTTGAATCAAACAATATATAAAAAATATGCACATGACAATACGAATACTTAATCTCTCGACACAATCTGCTATATTTCTTTTAAATTTGTGCCCAATCCTTTTGTTGACCACCCCAAAAATCTTCCTTTATTTTACGTTTATGCTCTGTTTTATTATCTTCATTTTAAACGTTTTTGTTCATGGGTCCTTTGTTTTACATTTACCTATGTCATCAGTAAATAAACCATAAATGAACCACTAAGAACATGTTTATAAATAAAGAATTTATCGTGTAATGGCAGCCATGATTTTGAATAAATTGTGTTTTTTCCTTCTTGTCGATGTCCTTCTTATATATTGTGTCAAAAGAGCCTGTCCCACTTTTGCATACCTTCCTGATATAAATATAATATACAATTTGCAGGTCAGGTAAAATATCAGTCCTAGCATTATAATGCAGCAGGATTGCTTATAACAATGTATTTTTGTAGTATTTTCTGGTTTGTATAACAAAAGCCCAGCTCAGTTCAGCTAGACCCAGTTTTCCTGCAGTGTTCTTCTACATTGAGTCCACGTGGCTCACCCTTAAAGAAGACAGACTGCTGATATTCCATTTTTTTAAGTAGGCTAGTGAACCATTTTTGTTTCTTTGTCCCGCTGTCTCTGCCTTTAGTTCTGCTTATTTCCCCATTCATTCCTAACTGCTCCACCGTTTTCCCATATACCAAGAATTTTTTTTTCTCTTACAGTTCATATTCGTAAATTTTAAAGGAATGATAAACATTGATATGCTGCAAATTAAAAAAATGCAGTTGCTTAGGAAGTCTGGAAATTCAGTTAAAGTTGTAATATATTGGTTTAACTTTGCAATTCAAGCTGCCTCACTAAGATACGATTTATAGAAAGTACAAAGTTTTGTGCATATCTTGGCTGTGGTTTCTACATAATTTTCTAGTTGTACATTTAAACTAACCAGAAAATAAAATCCTTTGGCCAACTTTTCACTTGCTGAAGTGTTTCTAGAGGCTTGGTTTTTAATAACACGCTTAGTTTACAATTTATTTTATTGGTTTCTATTAGTTAAATGTGACTATTAATACATTAATGTTTAATAGATCATTGCCCGTGTTTTGATTACATTGCTATTGGAGATATATATATATATATATATATATATATATATATATATATACATATATATATACACATACACACACTGCAGCTTATTGCATGTGCAATGTATAGCAATGTTACCTTATGAGTGGTGAGCATAGCTTCACCGATAAAAGAAAAAAAATTCTCTCCAGCCTCAGAGAGCTTTAATAAATCGGGCTCAATGTGTTTTTTTTTTTGTTCACACATTAGAAGTTGGTATATAAGCCAAATTAAAACAGTTTCAATCGCATCAGGAAAGTACATTACAGAAAATACACAAAAAAGCATTGGTGTGAATTTAGCCAGGTAACGATTTTCACAGTGTCTGCATATGTTTAGGTTCTACTAGCTAAAACTGTCAGTATTTCTCCACCTGACTACCAGTCACATTCACATTACATTAAATTTTGTATGGGCAGGTTTGAATTTGAATGACAGCTGTTGGAAAATAATAGTTGCTATGATACTTTGACAGATGCATCTCAATTATCTTGCCTTTTTATTATCCATATAAATTATGTTTTTATAGGCGTGGCAGCATTAGTTTTCAAACATTAGAAAATGTTTTACATACACGTATGTGTGCACACACAAATAGTTCAATTTCCTGGAACGGTGAAATATTTGGGAGAAATATTGCCAGTAAACTAGCCAGGGGTATTATTTAAACATGAAATATCACTGCCTTGCCACTTAGTAACATTTCTCAAGATGATCATCAGAAGCTTAAAGTAAATATTGGTACATGGCAATATGATTTAAAAGCAAAGCAAGTTACACTTTTTACGAGCGAGCCCTGAATCCCTGTGTTGGGATCATAAATTACATTCTCTGTAAGAGTGAGGTGAAGATTCAAAGAAGTGTTTGAAAAAGATTTAAAATGTAAGGAATTTATATAAATAATATTTAGCATTTCTTCTGCATTCCTGATGAGTTTAGAAAAAACCTGCCAGAATTTAATATGTAAAATACCTTTTTTCTCGCATCCATCGTGTTTAATTTTGAGTGCATATTTGAGTGTACAATAATGACATCACGGTAGATAGTGGTTGTTTGTCCTGTAGCATGTCCACGGTTATTAACGGTTGCCCACTGCTGCTACAAAATATTCTAGTATGCACTACTATTGCTTTATGTACTAATTACTTAAAGCATACCTAAACTCAGAAATTTCACTTTAGACAACCCTTTTATGTAAAGTTAAATATCTGTGTTTTTTTTTTTTTTTAAATAAAAAAAGGGTGCAGCGCCACTCCCTAATTCTCCACCGCCTAGGCTATCGAGAATGAATGGGAGCACAAAGCCTCCCGGGATACCTACGTCAGGCATTCTGTGGGGCTCTTGGGTGCTCCTTCTGCGCATGCCCGAGCCTTCTCACTCAAACAGAAAAATTTGCAGATCTCACGCTTGTGCAGTGAGATCGTCAAATTTTTTTTTTTAACTTACGTCACCCGATCTCGTGCCTGGGTTGGGTGACGTAGAATGAAGAACCAGGAAGAAGAGCAGAAGATGGCGGCACCTGGAGCGCCAGCTCCGAGACGGCACAGGACCTGATGCAGGACACCCCCAGGGCGATCAGACCACGTATGGGCCACAACTGATTGATCCTCTTTGTTTTACATTGTGGGTCAAAGCAGAGGCAGAAAAGACACCCTCCTTGGTTACCATGCTGCTGGGGACTGAAGCTGGGGTGGGAAAGTCACTTTTCTTCATCACCCATTTCCTGCAGTATGGAGGACTGAGCAAGTCCAATAGAAAGCATAGTCCTGCAGTTTATACTGGGAGATCTTGGTTCCCCATGTGTAACCAGCGGCACTAAATTTCTGTTCTGTAAACAGAGCACAATGCCAGGTCTCTCTGTTTATTATACCAGGAGAGTTACAGGCACAAGATATCAATACCTTTATAAAAGGGGTACTTTGCAAAATATATTTCATAGTTCACCCTAATTTAGCTTTAACCCCAAAATGTGTAGCTCATTTTTTAGGTAACTCTAACAGGACGTTATCAGTTTACAAGTTACAAGCAAACTGCCAAAATCATAATTTTTTAATAAATTTATCAACAGGTATAACAAAACGCATAAAATATTTAAATATGATAAGTTCATTATTAGGGTTTACATACACTTTGCATTGTTTATAGATCCAGTAGTTTGTCCCAGATTCACTTAAAGATTGGGTCCCTAGAGACAGGTCATCCATTTCTTGCATGGAAGGGAAGGTTACATGTTTTGAAATGTAAATGAAAACTAAATGAAAGGACAATTGAAAGGACAATTTTCAATAACACTATACTCCAAAATGACTTCTGTAGTTGTTTTGTATGTTATGCTCAAAAGGGATGTTTTTTTTTTCCATTTAAAAATGACATTAGTGCTATCCAATGCCCATTCTTTTGTGCACTGTGCAAAATGTGTGATATGGGCACAGCTCTTTCAGACAAGATATTAATTACATGTTCTAGCTGTAGGGTATTAATCTGTAGTAGAATGGCAGCACTTTTGAAGTTTCAAGCCTCACTAGAAAGTATTAAACAATACAATGATTCTGGTCCTCAGCACATATTTTTTTATAATATAAAGTTAATTCAGTTGGAATGCTGTGTGTCAGTCCTAAACACTGTCATACATCTTTAGTTCCACTGGCTTTTTCTCCCTTTTAACAGCTTAATATTTTTTGCTTCTGGTGAACAAAAGCTGGTAGGCAGTTTGTATTGAAAGCCTCATTCATGATTGTAGGAGAGTTCACCTTTAAGTCTGGAGAAGTGTGAAAGGAGGCTATTTTATACACCACCAGTGCTTCCAATCCAATTAAGGGCTCAATAATAGCCGGATTAGAAGAAGTTTACTCCTTAGCAGACGGAAAGCTTTTTAACTAGTGCATGTTGATAGCAAAAAGCTATAAAAGGGGAGAGCAGGGAGAATTATTGAGATAATAGGCAGTAATCCTAACTCATCTGATGTTTGCGCTGGCCACAATGTAGCGGTCCTTCATAGCTAGAAGAACAATAATGCTCAGACTTTAACTATTTTGTTGATAAGATTTGGTTGTCTTTTCAATTTTCTTCACTTTAGAGTTAGATGTGTTCTCCCCAAATACCACCCAGCCCTCGCTAAATTACCTATTTTTCTTTTTCTTCAGTGCCCTGATGCTGGTCAGATTTCTCTAGTTTATGCAATGATAAAAAAATAGCATAGTATTTGTAGGAAGAATTATTTTCATAAGAATCCTTCTGTGGATAAATGGCAAAGTTAGCATCTGCTTCAGGTTCTTGACAGCTTTAGTTCTCCACACAGTTTATTGATAAAGCTTTAATCAGTGATGCAAGATATGTCTTTTTCCAAAGGTCAAGAGGCCCTGTTTTTCATATGTTTTAAGACTCTCCATCCCAACTTCAAAATTCCTGGGCCTGCTGCTACACTGCATGAGGGGAGGATGCAAAAAATACAGCCCTCTACAGATTTTTAATAGAAAGAAAAAATGGTTACGGGGGGGGGGGGAGGGTGTCACACTCTATACTATGCACTTCATACCATAGTCCTTAGTTTTTGGGGGAGTCAGCCTTACAGCATTTTTGGGATGTGCTAGGAACCTAGAGTACTATCCATTGAGCAACCAGTGTGCTGCCAGCACAGCTACAATAAAACTTTTAATTTGTATAATTCACTTTTAACTAAATTATTTTTGTTGTTTTGTATTTTGAGTGAGGGTCATGAAGATCTGAGGTTTCTTCGAATGTGTACAGCAGCTTTAGTGTTTTCGTTTTTCAATAAAAAAGGGGCTATTATTGAAATTTTATATTATTATAAAAAATCGTGCAGATGCAACCATGAATGAAAAATATGTAACAATTGTCACTCAAATCACAAAGCGTATTTCAAAATTTGATCAAACTACATAGGAGCACACATATCTCTTGGCTCCCACTGGTTAGCACTTGTTTGTGATATATTTATTTAGCTTTATTTATTATTTATTTAGTATCTGTCAAAATACATGTTGTATATATATGGCTGTATGATCTAGCAGTTTTAATAGCCTACATATGCTACTGCTTTATTCCTTGTACTTCTGATTTCGCTACTCATTTTCAAAACATTACAGAATGCAGATCTCGTGTGTTCTGAAAACAAAGGAGATTTGAGAACTTTACAGATTAACCTTTTGTTACCCTAAACATGGCATCCATGTGTCACTTTCAAAGCATAACGCAAATGTTGGATTAGTTGTACTACTGATGTTTTTTCCGTAAGTTGGTTTTTAAATTTTCGGCTTGTTTCAAAACATTTTCAAATATCCCTCACATTCACACTCTGAAATAGACCTGAACTTAAAAGTAAATATTTGTTGTTTGCCTAAACGGTAGCCTAAAAGATTTAATCTTAAAAATAGTATGTGGTTGAGTGGGGGGTACACTTAGTCACCCCTGTGCCTACAGTCTATAGTTTTAAATGCCTTCCGTCCACTGGTCTCACCTGAATTCTTTAATAAAGATTTGGTCAGAACTTAACAACAAAGCTATATAAGCTTCTCATAAAATATTGAGACCCACACCAGGATTTTGTGGTAACTACCGGCTTTTTAAAATAGGATTTTTACTTTTATTAAGGAAAAGCCATGGGCTTTGATGCAGCGTGTCACTAGAAATAAAGCGGACCTAAACTCAAAATTTTTACTTTACATAAAAGGGCAGACAACCCATTGATTTAAAGTAAAAATTGTATTTTTAAAAGGGTGCAGCACCTCCCCTTTTTGTCTGGATTGCCACGACTCTTGATCCTGAGATAACCGAGATAGTCATGCATCTCGGGAGGCTCTTGGCTGCTTTTTCTGCACATGCCCTGATCACAGGCATGCGCAGAAGGAGTGTTTTTTTCAGAAAACTATATTCCCAGCAAAATGTGTGGATCTGCAAAGACCATATAAAAGGGGATTACTTCTTATTAAAGGTAGCAGCTCCAGGGCTATCACTCTGATCCTTACTTTATTACTTTGTAAGTTTTTTACCTGGATCGGGCATGTAGGATGGGAGTTGTTCAGGCTTGATTAGCTGCATGCTTCAATCAGATCATTGACTCATTAAGTACTGAAAGTGGGTTCGGATTAACCGCCCTGCGCTCTAAACCAAATTTGAATTGGCATCATCTATATTTCTCTACCCATATGTTAACTTTAAGGTGCTTTCTCTTCTTTCTGGTTACAACATACACATACAATATGCTTTTTTAGTACTTCTTAGCTTGCCAGAGCACAAACACACATTTTAAGGCCAGTTTGTTTAAAAGCCAGGTAACCTACCAATATGTATTAGAGTTTTATGGGGAAATCAGAACCTTACAATTATGAAAATGTAGGGAGAACACTTATACAATGCAGATTTTCAGAGTTACATATTATTATAAACAGTATACAGATACTGTAGTGCAGAAACTATACAGATTATGACTATGGTATTTGACCAAAAGATGCAATAATGTAACTATTGTGGAGTGTTTTTTTTTTTTTTTGGAACAGAAATTACATCAATTTGCATTGTGCCATCATTTGCAATCTAAATGGCAATTTTTTTTTGTGAACATTTTTCTGATGAGGATTTTTCTTCCTGTTTTGCCATCTTGAAGTCCCACTATTGCAGAATTGTCTTTACACAAATAACCTTTATTTTTGCTACAAATAGAGGATCTTTTTATTGTTCTGATCTTTTCTCTTTCTTCTTTGCTTAGCATGTAGTGGGCTAAATGTTTAATGAGTCAATGTGTTAAAGGCTTCACTTTTCTTCCAATTAACCCCAAGACCACGCTGGCATTTCTGTAAATCCACAGAAGTATTTTGTGAGGCCTAAAGGGTAATCTGCAGGCAGGCTGTGAAGAATGTAAAAAGACTAACCTGCTAACAAACACTGCAATGGGACAAAAAGAGCCTAATCCGTATTATGGTAAATGCAGGCTTAATGTCCCAAAAGAGGCTTTGCCAGTGAAGACAAAACAATGAGACTGCACCAATAATAAAATAAAAAAAAATAAAAAAACAGAGCTTTTATTTGGACTTCAGAAATTGTCACAGATGAATAACTCATAACATAGAGAAAAGTTACTTTTTAAAGTAATGCAAAGCTGTGAGACGACTTTCAAAAGAATGCCTCCCCATTGTGTGCATTAGCTGGCTGGAGCTCACAATGGTAGAAATAGGATTGATGGAAAACTTCTCCTAAGTAGCACTGCAGCCCTGTAAACACTAATGTTTATTTATAAAACTAATGTTAAGAAGTTGGAGAATGCTCTTTTTAGTGGTATTCATGTTTTCTCACCTTAATTTAGTGTTCCGTTATCATGCATGGTCATTAGGTTTTCATTTAAACTTTATTTATTTTTTTGGAAACCAGAAGATAATGCTACTGTCATTCAGTTCTAACCCAGCTCAACTTTTGCAATTCTGGTGGATCAACCAGATGAGTTTCTTTGTAAGGTTTTACATCACTATGCATTAGTGGCATTTACACATTTTATTCCACCCATATTTGACATGTTTAAAAATCAATGTAGTGGAAATCGGTACCAAGAACAATGTGTAGCCAAATGTTGATGAGTATAGTTGCCCTGCTGTCTGTAGTACATTCTAAGCTACCTACTGAACAATCTAGCACCTAGAGTTAACTGTAAAGTCAGCACTCCTGATGTATATATTCTTGGTCAGTATTCCTAATATCCCTTTTCCAGGTCAGTGACACTGAATCAATATAGAAGCTAGACAACTAGAATTTTTCATAAACATGGTTACCATGCTTATTATAGGTGTCTCAGGGAAACATTATGAATTTTTTGACAAGTACAACTAACAAGTTATTGCCTGTTAGGGACAGATTTCCATGGAATACAAGACAAAAAGTGTGGGTGTTGCCAGAGGACATGGTTTATTCCATATTTATTTGCAGCTCCTGACTTTTTTTTTTATACATGATAAGAACCTCAAATGAAGTCAGCCCTGGTCAAAATGAAACTCATTTCTCCTACAAACACATTGCACGCAGGCAGATTTCTCATCACTCATATTCAGTCTTTAAAGATTTATGACATTTACATTTTATTTATGTATAGTATGTAAGTTTTTATGTACAATGTGCAGTGTGTGTGTGTGTTTACTTGTTGGATGCAGTTGCCGGATAGGCGGTGTGAAGCGACTCTTCATTGACCCCATTCATTCCCTGAGTGGTCATGGGTGATACACTATATCTCAATGGGGGCACTGTTCACAGGTGTTACCTGAAGTAGTGCTATTACTCATACCTGAAAAAAGTGATAATGAAAGTGTAATCCTGTTTTACCCAAATGCCGAACAGTTCTTAAGTGGGGGTAGGAGACAGCCTCCATTACTACCAGGCTTTGATAGTGATTGGGCTGTAGAAGGGGTGCACTTTAAGTGTCAAAGTTCAGCTTGTTCTAGATGTTAGTAGTGGAAATTTGAATTGTTAGTCATTAAAAAAAAATAGGCACAGAATATGCTGACATAAAAGGGATTGTACGACAATACATTTTTTTTAAATGTATTTTTTCTTTATTATTTTCTGCCTATAAATTATCCTCAACTGAATGAATGGTAAACTAAAGAGCTAAATGGAAGCACAAACCCTCCCAGTCCTCTTCATCAAGATCTTGACAGTCAGTTACCCAGGCCAAATAACATGCCTCAGTGGGAGTTATCAGGGTGAGAACATAACAATTGATAGGTCTGAGACAGCACCTTACTAAGAGAGAAACATCTTAACAGTACTAACTCATTATGGAGCCGAAAAAGCATATTAAAGCTGTGAATTTCTGAACAAATATCCATTTTCTTTTTAAAAAATTTAATTTCTTTCACTTCACTATAAGTTACCAGTCTACCCTCTTTCACAATGTCTGACAGCAGTCCAAACAACCAGGTCTGGAATACAAGTAAAATGAGGTAGGGACAGGTTGCCCCACAATGGGCTATAGGATGACAGGGACATTTCTGCAGTGCCAAACATCTGCCTATCCTTATCCCATGTTCTAACAGCTGAACACATAGAAATAGTCATAGGATATGACAACCCGAGGAAAATGTCAGAAGTCGAAATTAATGCTTGGTTATCATTCAAAGCCATTGTCAAGGACTTTCTTGGAAACACACGAGCAAACGATTACACAGAAATAGTCCAGAAACTCTTGGAGAGCTACAAAATGCTTGGTTGCAATATGAGCATCAAGGTGCATTTTCTGCATAGCCATCTTTCTAACTTCCTGGAAAACCTTGGTGAAGTCAGTGATGAGCAAGGTGAACGATTCCACCATGTTTTGAAGGTCATGGAAGGACGGTATCAGGTTAGATGGGATGTACATATGATGGCTGACTATTTGTTGGAGCATCCTGCGGGATTTTCCTAACACTGAACACTCCAGGAAAAGCTACAAGCGTAAATTTTTACCATAACCGCTTTCCCAATTAATTTTCAAATGTTTTACTGTTAAAAAAAAAAAAAAAAAGTGTCATAGAGTAACAATAAATCCTTTGTATGAACAAAAGAAATACAATAGAACAGTCAAATAAACTGTACATTTAAGTTATTTCATTATTTTTTCATTGTATGTAAAATTTGTATGTGTTTTGACAAAAATAAAGGGTACCCTGTATCATAAAAACTGGATGTAATAGCAAAAAACTGGGGTCATTTCTGGATTCACCACCCAAAAATTAGTAAAAAAACCAAGTTTTAAAAAATGCATTCCCCAGTCTAATAGTTTGAATTGCTGATCCCCTTATTACAGATATTAGAACTCTAATAGCAGAATCTAAAAGCACGGTCTCTATAAGAACATATTTTGGTTATGGCTTTTGTGCACATGTGGTGTAGGGATGGCCCTTTTTGTTTGCTTCTGTCACTTTGATGTGATCATCACTGGAGCAGAACTTGGGCCACATTCATAAGGGCTCTCATTAGGCAGCCTACTTGTCTGAACACTCATTAATTTGATAAACTCATTCACTGATAAACGGTGACAGGAATATATGACTGGATCACTGCATAGAGTAATTTCATATCTTTCATTCCTTTGCTGCTTTGGTAAAATAGCAAATATATTTTATTTACAATCATATGAAAGAACCTGAGCAGACTTTCTGCTGTGTTCTCTGGTCATTGTAATACTAGTGCAGTGCAAAAAAATAAAATAGATAATTTCTGCTAGCAAAGTTTAATTAGCACCTTTGCTTGGTAGTTATTGGATTACAGTTTAGATTACCAACACAAATGTATCTGCAGAGAATATGTTTCCCCATGGCTTCATGCATATCCCTGTGTCTTCATACACTGGTAGATCAGTCAACGTGCACTCCTATTGACCCATTATTTTATTGATGCCTTTCAACAATACGAACCTAACATTTTACACGTTTTCCATTAACAGTAGACAAATTTGCAGGTGATAAGATTCAGCACAGTCGATTCATGATTTGCAAACATTTATGGGTGCAAATATGACCAGGACACCATCTGCTTGGTGTTTGTATGTTCTCTGTGTATTTGCATGGGTTTCCACCTGGCACTTTAGTTTCCAACCACATACCAAAAATATACTGATAGAGGTATTTAGAAGTATTTTGGGCAACATCTGGCTCTGACTATGTTTTGCACGCATACCTCAATGCAGCACCAAAGTGTTCCAAAGGCTTTGCTTCCAACAAGGCCATTGGAAGGAAATATGGTATATGAGTTACAGCCCAATGGGAAAAAAAGTGTTTTATAAATCTTAGTTCTTCATTAATGTGGGGTATCTTCAAGGGATGGTACATGTGTATTTTGAGCAGAAATATACAGGTAGTGTCACTTTGCTTCGTGGACACTGTTAAATAAAGTTAATAACCATAAAAGTCAACAATGTATTGACATCATAGCTGCTTAAGACATTAGGGTTATGGAGAGACTTCCTTTTCAGACTTGCATATCATTTCCTTAGTTGATTTACATGTAAAAAGAACACATTTGTGGAAAGTCTGGGCTTCTTTTGTATATACTTATGCTGGGGGAAAAGTGAGAACACTGGGATATCATTTTGGCACCTAAATACGTGTTGCCAGATGTTCCAGGCATTCAGAGCAGTATGTCAGTCAAGGGAAAGCACAATTTGCTGCGGTCATTTTGGTTGGCATATTTGCTTTGATAAAATAAATTGTATGATTTGAACTGAACAGTAAAAACACACATTACTTGGTTGGTAAACAAGCTGTAGTGATGAATGAGCAGCACTGGGAGCCAATAAGTAAAGCAGCTCTATTACATACTTTGCTAAAAACTGTACAATTGTAAAGACATTTTATGATCCAGCAACAGTCTACTTACTGAGAAAAGCCTTAAATCATTATGGCTTTTATTTGTGTAATATTCCCTACTTTCCCTTAATTCTCTTTTCTTGACAGTTATGGACATGTTTCCTAATAGCTCTGGCATTTTAAGATAAGACGGCTTGTAAACAGATTAACTTTTTTTTAAATAGGCAGCAATTTCATCCACAATAATGTACCAATTCATAAACTAACCATTGCAACCAAAAATTTGAACACAAGATAAATGACCTATTGTATAATGCCTGCTATTAGGCTGACTTGATGGCCCTGTGTTCAGGAAGATAAGCCCCTTGTATTATTGCACTGTAATAAAATGAGATCATGTTTTAGCACTGTAGATAAAGGAAACGCTGCATATATCTAATACCGGGGATCAAGACACTTAATGCCCATTGCCTCTATAAATTCAGCACCCATTTTGCCTGTAATACAAATTATTTTTCCAAGTAATATTTTAAAGCACACTGCATTTCAAAAGAAAAAAGGAAATTAGACGACCAAAGTTCAATTTGTACCATGTTATTAACTGTTTCCACTTGAGCAGATCAGGAAGAGGATAATAGATAGGAGTTTTATTATTTCATTCCCACTAAAATGAAGTGGTATTGACGATAAGAAGTCAAAATAATGACGATTCTGTAAAGTGGAATAAGTCAATGCCCAGGTATCTTCTATTTGTTTTGTTTTTTTCTTTAAATTGTTATTCTGAACAGTCTTGGTTATAAAGCAGGATTTAGCACAATCATTTTAACGAACAATAAGCCTAAGGTTTTAGAGATCCAGGTATATTATTTTGTACCAATGCTTTCAATAATGTTCTCCAACACATTAAAGCCAAGTACTTTCTAAATCTACACTCAAGAAGATTATCATGAGTAATTGATGCTTTTGTTCCTGTTTTTTTTCCATTGTTTACCCAACAGCCCTCATACGGTTTATGGACTTTTTATGCGTTCAGTGTGCCTATACGTACAGAGGACCATGTGTCCATTTCTCTTATTCTGTGTGTCATACTGTTTAGTAGTGTGAGCCAGAAGAGGCTGCATGTGTGTTTTTCTAAATCTTAATAGGTAATATGTTCAGATGATCTGATTGTTTGCTTATTGGGGGTTCCTCATTTCTTGGCGCCGAGACAGAATTAATCCAGAATAATGTATAAGCTTTTATTAATTCCGAAATTTTACCATTCTAATATTGAATCATACATTTCTGAATGGTTAATCGGTACTTACACCCAATATTTTTTTAGATAAAGATATGTAAATACACTTCTGTGTAGTTTATGCACAGGTGCTTTATGGTGCATTTACTACTTTTAAACTATATCTTCATATTTTGTGAAATGTATGTCATGGGTTTATTAGAAAATTTGGGGTTTTATTTGGAAAGTAACACCACACTGGAATGTTTGCCAACTGCACACCAGCTAAAGTTTCAACTTAACTAAGAGTGGGATTCCCCGCATTGATTTGTGACATTGGCAGGTACAGGTAAGGTGATTGTAAGTGTCAGTGATGCAAATGTGCATTCTCTCCTAGCTGAAATTGGTAACAATATATTGTGGTATGGGTCAGACAGATACTTAAATGACCCACAAAAAATCTTGTTCATGTATGTGGCAGCATTTTCTTTTAAAAAAAAAAATAACACAAGTTTACCATGAAGCAGTTACATTGCACTAAACAACGATAACATCAAAGATGCACACATTTTTGGGAAGTAGGTAGTAGACCAGGGACTATTAGTAGGGACTATTTTTTTTACCCGTTTACAGGAATTACTATTTTACTGTGATTTGATTCATCTTCTGTTAGTAATATAAAAAAAAACAGCACATAATAAATGATCTCCCACAAGCACCACTCTGAACATTGACCTGCCTCTCACCTCACTCACCCTTGGAAATTGGCCTCATCTAATACAATTGTCAATATATACTTTAGTAGAAGAGTAATCGTCCTAGTTAAAATGTACTAAAACTAAAAGATAAAATGTATGCAAAAATCATAAACATTTTCCTCAATGACATTACCACTAAAAACTCCACCCTTCGCATTATGAGCTTTGTCAAGGACTTGCAATATGACCTTTATAGATCTGACCTTTTAAATTAAATTACTCCTCCCCTAATATTAAATCAGTAAATGTTATGCAATTCCTTGTGTCTAATGATGAAATATAACATTATACATAAGTAAATCAAATACAGTATTCATAATAAAATATATTACATGTAACTTCAAACATACCACCTAATCTACAAACATATCCTGAAATTATATATACATATATACACCATTGTTAGGTCCATAAATATTTGGACAGAGGCAACTTTTTTCTAATTTTGGTTCTGTACATTACCACAATTAATTTTAAATGAAACAACTCAGATGCAGTTGAACTGCAAACTTTCAGCTTTAATTCAGTGGGTTGAACAAAAAGATTGCATAAAAATGTGAGGAACTAAAACCTTTTTTTAACACAAGCAGTTCATTTCAGGGGCTCAAAAGTAGTTGGACAAATTAAAAAGCTGAAAATAAAATGTTCATTTCTAATACTGGATTGAAAACCTTTTGCTGGCAATGACAGCCTGTAGTATTGACATCACCAGATGCTGGGTTTCCTCCTTTTTTAATGCTCTGCCAGGCCTTTACTGCAGCGGCTTTCAGTTGCTGTTTGTTTGTGGGCCTTTCTGTCTGAAGTTTAGTCTTCAACAAGTGAAATGCATGCTCAATTGGGTTCAGATCAGGTCACTGACTTGGCTGTTCAAGAATATTCCACTTCTTTGCTTAAAAAAACTCCTGGGTTGCTTTGGCTGTATGTTTTGGGTCATTATCCATCTGTATTATGAATGGCCTCCCAATCAATATGGCTGCATTTAGCTGGATGTGAGCAGACAGTATGTCTCTGAACTCCCTAGAATCAATTTGGCTGCTTCTGTCCTGTGTCACATCATGGATAAACACTAGTGTCCCAGTGCCACTGGCCATGTACGCCCAAGCCATCACACTGCCTCCGCCATGTTTTACAGATGATGTGGTATGCTTTGGATCATGAGCTGTTCGACACCATTTCTTTTTTCTTGCCATCATTCTGATAAAGTTTAATCCGGGTTTCATCTGTTCAAAGAATGTTTTTCCAGAACTGTACTGGCTTTTTTAGATGTTTTTGAGCAAAGTCCAATCTAGTCTTTCTATTCTTGAGGCTTATGAGTGGCTTGCACCTTGCAGTGCACCCTCTGTATTTACGTTCATGCAGTCCTCTCCTTATGGTAGACTTGGATATCGATACGCCTACTTCCTGGAGAGTGTTGTTCACTTGGTTGGCTGTTGTGAAGGGGTTTCTCTTCTCCATGGAAATGATTCTGCCATCATCCACCACTGTTGTCTTCCATGGACGTCCAGGTTTTTTGGCGTTGCTGAGTTCACCAGTGCTTTGTTTCTTTCTCATGATGTACCAAACTGTAGATTTTGCCACTCCTAATATTGTAGTAATTTCTCGGATGGGTTTTTTCTGTTTTTGCAGCTTAAGGATGATGCTTAATTGAAAATAACATAACAAAGGAAATGCCCACACCAGCCCATGAAATAGCTTTTGAGTCAATTGTCCAATTACTTTTGAGCCCCTGAAATGAAGTGATTGTGTTAAAAAAAGGCTTTAGTTCCCCACATTTTTATGCAATCTTTTTGTTCAACCCACTGAATTAAAGCTGAAAGTTTGCAGTTCAACTGCATCTGAGTTGTTTCATTTAGAATTAATTGTGGTAAGGCTGTGTAAATACAATAAATTATTGTCACCTAAGATGAACAATTGTGCCTGTTTTGGGCAAGAATCGGGCAAACGTACAGCTATCCGCTGACGTTCATCAATCCA
This sequence comes from Pyxicephalus adspersus, assembly GCF_032062135.1. NCBI lineage: Eukaryota > Metazoa > Chordata > Amphibia > Anura > Pyxicephalidae > Pyxicephalus > Pyxicephalus adspersus. Next base: position 105,897,748 of record NC_092860.1, on the reverse strand, counting down.
TCCTGGTGGATCATTTGGAAATAACTGCTATTCACTCCAGTGACTGTGATCTTACATGTGTACATTGCTTTTACTGTTTAACTTCAATGAAGAAGGTCTCCTGCCCTTCCAAACACTGCACTGTGTGATAAAACTGTTCTTTTGGCAACTTAAAATAGTCCACATGTGTACTAAGATTTTTGTCTAGATTTAGGATATAAAATCTACCAAAGCCATTTTTATCCTGCAAAAAAAAAAAAAAGACAAATCAGCTGGACAGTTACTTTGCTGTAACAACATACAAGTTATTGTTGATGGCTCCTCCATGTTTGGGGACATTAAAATGTGAAGTCCTCTAGGAAGGCACAGATAGGAAGTTTCCTGTACTATACAGATTTGCTGTTTACATGCTTGCATTTTTTTGTTACATGCGCGTTTAGCTTTGCTTTTTGCTTTAAAACAGCAAATTTTTATTAAGTGGCTTTTATATCAGGATCTATGCTCTAAAGTTCTTCTATCCTGCACACATATTCTCTGATAAGCCTGGAATTTTTTGTGTTATAAATATGTCTGCCACATAAGCTTTCAAAGAAATAGTTTTACCCATCTTCAGAGACAACATCAATTTGCCAATATCTACTTCGAGTATCAGTTAGCATTCTTTGAAAATATCAATACCATTGGTAATATAAATGAAATTAATTTTTAAAGCCAGACTAAAAGGTTGACATCTGAAAAATTGTGTTGCCTTGCAGAAGAAGCATTTCTGTCCTCTTGTGAAATTTAAGGTCAGTGGGTCAAGTAATTTTCCCAGTCTTCAATGAGATCTAGTGAAATATGAACTTCATTCTCACTCGGCCTCATAGTGATAAGATAAAATGAGCTGATACATCATTTCCTGCGGTTTTATCATCCTCCGGAAATCTGAAGAGAAAGCCTTAGCTATTTAAAGCTGCCTACCAGCCCATTTTATATACCCAATTTCTACCCAATCAATACACAGTTCACGTTAGGTTTAATTACCTTCTATAGTAATGTCAATATTTTGTCCAAATTGGGGGAATAACTTTTCCTAGGCCTTTTTTATTTTAGAGTTATCGAATAAATGTTAAAATAGAACTGTAGTTAAAACTTAATATTAATTAATACAAATAAATACATTGTAATAAAGCCTGTGGAATGATAAACCACTTGTGTTTTCTACATATAAAAAAAAAATCATACTGACTTTTTTGGCTATGAAACTTAAGGTCACGTGACATTTTTTGCCTCTTTTCTGTCCTGGACCATATGTAGGATGTATAGGGGGATTTTCTGCTGCTCATCACCCCCTACATGATCAATGCACTGTTCTCTCATCCTCATTATCTTCTTAAATATATGAACTGTACAAAATGGGGCTGAACATGGCTGGCACCTGACAGACAAGCTAGGAGTTTATCAGGGAAGACTACATTGTCTTTACACCCACAATTTCGGCACCACTACCTGGTGTTGTCGTTCAGGCAAACACAACAAATATAATAATTGCCCATAATGGTTGTTTCCCATCTACAGAAAATGGCATGATCTTTGCAGAGATTTTTTTTAAAAGCACTGAAATTCTTATTCTTATTTTTTTTTTGCTTTATTTTCTTCATTTTGTCTTTGTAACTTTGTATGTGCTAGCAATGTTTGGCTTCCATACAATAATTAAAGGAGTATTCATATAGACCAGTGGAAATTCTCATCCTGTGTATAAGCTGAACTTCCTCAGCCACAGTTGTAGGTATAGGAGGAAATTGGGTGTTAGGCAGCCCATTCAAATGAAGGCATCACATCCAACATTTGTAAAAAAAAAAATTGTGGGTGATTGAATATTTATGTAGGAAATGACTTATTAGTGAATAAGTCATAAAAGTAGCCATGTTAGTTTGCCTGTTACAATGTTCTGTTCCTGTTCTTTTGGTGGTTTTGCTGTATCTGATGAACTTGACATACCTGCAGTGCAGCTGTGAAAATGTCATTTCCAGGGTAACCGATTTACTGGAGGGCTGGGTTTTGTAAAGAGTGCTGTCAATGTATGAAGAAAGTCCCACAGAAGACAGATCCACATCTAATCCAATTTTAATTGAACTCCAGAACTTTGAAGTACATCTGTAGATGGGGATAATAGTACTGCATGACAGAGCAGAGGTTACACGGAGCTCATCAATTTAACAACTATTTTAAGTTATTTTGCTATTATTAAAGTATTGGTACTTGATAAAAAAAAATCTTGATAAAGCTTTAGGAATCTACACCTGGGTGTGTATATGTATGTGTGTATAATGTCCAGCTATTTTGCATCAATGGCTGTACCAGCATTTAACACTTTTTCATGCAGGGAACACAATGGTAGTAATAAAATGAAGACTGCAGCATTAACATGGACTTTTCCTGCAGTCCTTATTATGTGATGGGTGCCCATCTGTATTTTAGACCTTGCAAGCCAGAGCAGTCCCTTCATTCCTTTCCATCCAAAATGTTCCACTGCAGTTTTTTTTTAAATAGTGTTTTAAACTGTTTTTTCAAAAAGTTGTTTGTTTGTTTTTTTAAAGTTGTTAAGGCTGCACACCACAATTTGCCCATTGCCTGTGTCATATTATTTGGAAAATAAAATCATGTGCCTACAGATTCGGGTAACACAGGTACAACAGGTCAGAGGGGGGGCTCATTCAATACTAGGGTATTATGTGCTTGCTGAACGTGACCGCCAGGGAGAAGTTGACTGATGCTGTTTGAGTGATGCTGGAGCTAGGCACCCAAGTGCAACCTAGGAGACTAAGCACTATTAGGTACATGAGCAGCTTCCTGGTTCAGATATTGCTTGGGTGAAAGTAATGTACAGCGCTGCGTAATATGTTGGCGCTATATAAATCCTGTTTATTAATAATAATAATATTAATAATAATAAGTAAGTATAGGTAAAGGTTACATTTGAAGATTTGGAAATGACAGGAACAAAAAACAAATACTTTACTATCCAAGTTTAAAAGGAAACAGGAACATATTAGAAGTTTGCATTAGTTCAGGGAATTTTTGGAAACGCTGATTTTTATTTTGACTAAAATAACACTTTAAGTGGTTGTTTTAATAAAATTACAAAGAAAATCAAACATAAATTTTGCAAACACTGGTAAATTGATGGCGGTGAATGATGGCTGGCCTCTGACATAAAGGAAGAAATGTACAGGAAATGTTTAGTTTGTGTTTTAAACTTAGTTTAGTGCATTTGCAATGTTTATATGTCAGTACATGAAACCCTATTAAGTTACTGTAGCTGAGGTAAGCAAAGCAGAAGGGTATAAATTTATGTTGTCTTTTCCTGTGTGGACAGCTTGACAGCCAGCAAACCCTTCCCAAGATGGGCTTTACAATAAGATTTTCAGCAGCCTTTCTATGTGACAGCTTTTGGTACATGTGAACCAGCCTTGGAGATTGTAGAGTTCCATAATTAATTCTTGTTGTGTTATCCTATTTTAATTAAATTTTCCTATGATATTTTTTATCAGTGTTTTAATGTCATTAAAACTAGCTTGGATCTCCATTTTTTTTTTCCATACTTTTTTTAAAACTAGGATGTTTGCACAGCATGGTTAATAAGTATAGAAGACAACATGGGTCATCAAATACTGTACACCTCTGGGTTGGTTGAGTTGGCTATGCAAAACTCTGGAGAATAGTACCATTTGCTTAGGTGTTGCCAATAACCCAGTACTTGCATTCATGCGAGAATTTGTAAAAAGAGCAGTATATGAATTTATTACTGAACATTGATGTTACATTGGTAATGCCGATGGATACCTCTGCTGGTCAATTTGTGTCTCATAAATCACAGAAAGATTAGAAATTTAGTTTATTTTGCAACTACTACTGAATAAACTATTTAAGGTAGACTTTGAACTAAATTTTCCAATAATGGCCAGTGTATTATATTGAAACTATGCAATGATTATTATAGTCTATACGGAATATAGAATATTGTGCCATTGTTTCTTTCCAACCCAATCACTGCATTAATATTTGCTTAGATGAGTAACTGTTTGCTTAAGGGTAGAAGCCTAATGTTAATGTTTGCAGAATCTTTGAACAAGAATTGTGTGGCTAATCCCATTTTGCTAAGCTTTATATGGTGGTGAACTTTTGTAAATGCCATTATGTTTAATTTTATTTTACAGCTGCAATTATTCCTAATATTCTTAAACTTTTCCTGTAAACACCACTGTTTAGAATGTTGTGTTTTAATAATGCTTTTTATCTGAAAAGTTAGTACCATTGTGGTTTAAGTATATATATATTTATTTTTTTTAAATGTAATTTTAGATTTTGGCCTACACTGAAGGAGTACATGGGAAATGGCTCTTTACAGAAATCCGTGCTGTATTCTCAAGGCGTTATCTTCTGCAGAACACTGCCCTGGAAATTTTTATGGCAAACAGAGGTAATGTCTCAAAATAATATATAATAGCAAAAGTTACATGGGCATGTTTAAACTTTTGTAAAAGGGTTTTTTGTATTTTTGTGTGCATGCATAGCCTGTTTAAAGAATCACCCAATTTTACACCCCAGACTTAAAATGTCACATATGGTTTTTTACTACCAGGTGCTCAATTTAAGACTTTTTAATAAACCCTACATCCAAGGATAGGCAGAAATTTGTCTAGTTTGATTTTAACCTAAAAAGCTGCAACAGGTTTGATGGGGCCTACATATACGTACAGCAGACATTAAAGTTAACCTTCTTAAAGGTAAATGGTGAGCCTTTTTGGGGGAGGAAGGGGGGAGAAGCATAAAACAATAACTTGAATTTAATTTTATTTATTTTTTTAAATCTAATTTAATTTTTACCAATTTGAAAATTGTTTTATTACAACAAAATGATTAGAGAAACATTATTAAATATGTGTGTGTATATATATATATATATATATATGTGTGTATGTATGTGTGTATGTATGTGTGTGTGTATATATATTATATATATATATATACCTCAAACACATGTAGTTAAAAATTGCAAATATTTTTATGGGCTCCAATAAAACTGAGTGAATGTATATCCTTGGCAAGTTGAACATGGGAAAGAGAAGCATGAACTTTTAGAAACAAAACTGATCACACTCCTACTTGGTCACTGTAAACAATCATAATTTACCCAGTAAAACTGAAATATAATTTTCAATGACATGTGTATAGAAAATATTTCATAGCCATAAACAAATGTTTGACAATGCATACAAACAAAAATGCAGTGGAAGCAAGTTTAGCTTTTTAAAAAATGTGGGAATGGGAGGTTTGCGAAAATTCACATACCAACCATGTTTAGAAAAAAACATTTTTCCTGCACAACTACATCATGTACGGTTACACAATCATACCATGTATATTAACTTTTTATTGGGGCCAATTTCCAGCAAGCAGCTGGGATACGTATATGAAAATTGCTTTACCTGCAAAAAGATTTCGGATTCTTTTCAGCCATTCTTAGGATCTACAAACCCAGAGCCAATTTCTTGCTCCCAACTGAGACAGCAGCAGAACATAGTCAAAAGCACAATGCTTGTTAAGACGATAAAGGAAATGCAGCACACTAAGGGGACCATCGCTCTGCCTTTTTTTTTTCTGTTGGCATGTTCACTTACAACACGTGTACTGCAGGACAGCCTGGTTGGCCTCATACTCTAAATTTTCATTTCCCAGTTTAGGTGCTTTGTGCAGAGGATAACACTAGATCAGACTTAGCACAGATCTACTTTATCCTACTAATATATTTGCATCTACATTTTATATCATATTCTACCAAATATGTACCTGTTCTGATAATGAGAAATTCAAAATGGTAGAGGTAAATTACATTGAGTTTATGATTTGTGGTAAACTCGCCCCACTTGTTACAATCAGATTTGGACATACATCCGTGTGTGGATGGTCATTGAATACGATTCATTTGTATTTTTTGGCCACCCATATTTTACTCTGGTATTTTTAATAAGTGTTTCAATGAGTTTATTGGTTTGGATATAAATGAAAAGGATGAGTGGAAGGCATTTGCACTTCACATTTGTTGGGGAATCTAAACATTAATCTTGCGTTACAATGTGTTTGTACAATTTCCATTATATTTACCATATTTTCTTAATTTCTGCAGTTTCAGAGGTACCACTGACTGATAGTTGTGATTGTTGAATTTAAATTATTCTGTCAATTAATCATGTCTTTACACTTATAAGCAAAAGAAAAGGATTATAAAGGCATGGTACAATCTCATTGTAATGTGTGTGTGAGTATTCTAACATCAGTGGCTAACTTAACACGTGTTAAAACAAATAGTTAAATAATGGTGCAATTAAACTCCCGGGTTTTAAAAAGAAAAGCGTTGCACTGCACATTTTATTGAGTCATGAGATGCTGCACATAATATAGAGATATGGGATTTTGTGAGTAATTCAAAGATAGGAGACACAGCCTATAATGTAGAGCTCCAAGTTTGTGTGTAAAGAGGTGGGTATGAGATATCAAACAGAGAGTTATATAGGAAAGAAAGATAAAAAATACTGTGTATAATAGTGCTAAACTCAAGCTATAATTATTAACTAGAAAATAAAAAGATTTGTGTTTGACTCCAGGATTTATACTGTATTTTAAAAGAAATCCTTGTTGTATTTAAACTTAATTAACTACATTTAATTTTCAAATTCATTTGGTGAAATAAAAAATAAAATAAAATGAAGCTATGCTAGTGTTGTTAAAATATTTCTATGTTTTTTCTTATGTACAGTTGCTGTCATGTTCAACTTTCCAGAACCATCTACAGTGAAAAAAGTGGTTCACTGTCTCCCAAGAGTTGGAATTGGCACGAATTTTGGGCTTCCCCAAACCAGGTAACAAATAGGTGATATACTATCAAGGAGCCCTACTCGGTATTACCACTACACACATAATTATTTCTTGACGTGTTCCATACCTAGCTAGACTATGCTGAATACATTTTGACTTTAACATTCATACTTTGTATTGATTTTATAATTGAGCTTTGGAGTAAGTACTTTAATTTTGTTGCATTTGTTGATTTATTTTTATCACAATGTTTTATAAAAAATAGGAAGGTAAATAAGGCTATCAAATATAAACTGTACTGCCTTTTTAAATGAAGATAAGCAAGCCATGAATTATGCATATACCTATTATAAATATGTATGAAGGAAAGTGCAGAGGCAATAACCAATAAAGAGTTGTACCACATTCACCCAGACATGATTTATAGTGTAAGAAAATGTGTGTATTTTGCTATAAAGTTTCAAATTCAGTGTTTTTCCATTTCTGCCTCAGAAACACAGTTTCTTTTCGTGGGAAAAGACTGTTACTTTGCTGATTTGTTCCATACAGATTCTGCCTATATTCTGCCTGCATTAGTTCAGTCCTAGAGGACTACTGAAAATTGAAACAGTTAGCAGATTATCATAGGCAGTGAGCCTTTAATTTACAATTTTGATATTGTCATGTTTTATTCATTGAAGATTTAATTACAGTGTTTTTAATCTCTGACAACAGCACATACTTTTGATTGTTGAATTATAACAGATCCCTACAAAGTGAATTAAAAAAAATTACAAAAAATGGCTGCTTGATTGTGTGTGTATGTATGTATATATGTATGTACATAAGTATGTTTGTGTGTGTATATATAAACACTAGTGTACACACACTAGTGCAGCATTTGATTAGAAAGTAAAGAAACACAGTGATGAGCCACTCATTTATTTTAGTATCCAACTGTTTTCAGCTTCATGACCATTGTAGTCCCCCATTGTTTTCTCTTCCTTTCTCAGTCTATGTGCTATTGTGTAGGTGATTGTCATGGGGTGATGCTAAATCATATTTAGTGGCTTATATGAATTGCCTATATACAATAAGGGGTGGTATTTTTTTTTATCTGCCTCACAATGACCAGTACCCTTTCTATTGGTCTCACACACATATAGATAACATTTGTGAAACTGTGTAAAAAGCTTTTATGAGTGCAGTGTTTCTTGATACAATGACATAACCTAACCTCTACTGGAATTATTATTTTATTTATTGGCTGTAGAAAATGAAGAAATAGTAAAAAAAAAAAGTTGATTTTTATAAAGCTTTTTTCACAACTGCTGTTTAGAGATTGCTAGAGAGCTTCAACAGGAAGCTGTTGGATGGGATATCAAAAGAGTTATCATAGATTACTTTAACAAAGTTATATTGCACATGCCCAAAGCACTTTGTAAAAGAGAAGGTTTATGCTTAAATTTTATGGCAGTTGGGGTGTTAAATCTTGACTCTCTTGGGGGAACTTCTACATAAAACGTATGAAGAGTTGGATAGTATTCCCTACAGGGTGCTGTGGGTCCTCCTGTTGACCCATATGTCACTGCTCTTCCATGATCTTATTTACATGGTGGTATGTGTGATTCTATTTCTCAGTGGTAACAGAATGACTTTCTAAAATGTTGCCAAAATAAGATGAGACTGCAGAAGGCATTATTAATTGCTCTGTCTGCCTCCATGTTTAAAAAGTTATAAGATTTGCCTGTCACTTTTCTGTATGTGATGTATATCAAGGTCTCCAAACAAAACTCTGCTTATGTTTTTCTCAGTTTGAAGGGATTAACATGTTGAGTCAACAGCATTCTTTTTTTATTAAACTGAAATTTTGTATGTCTCTTTTTCTTCTTGGCAGACGCATTTCCCTGGCTAGTCCTCGGCAGATATTTAAAGCGTCAAATATGACTCAGCGCTGGCAGCACAGAGAAATTTCAAACTTCGAATACTTGATGTTCCTGAACACAATAGCTGGTATTACAGCATCTGTATTGTTTACATGTGTTCATACAATTCTGCAAATTTTTCATGTGTATTATGACCTATAAAATTACATTTTTGTTCAGTAGTATATGAATTTGTACAGCAATAAAAAAAAAAAATCACATTTCTGCCTTTACAGGACGAACCTTCAATGACTTGAATCAGTATCCAGTCTTTCCCTGGGTCATCACAAACTATGAATCAGAAGAGCTGGACCTTACCCTTCCAAGTAATTTTAGAGATTTGTCCAAGGTATGTGCTTTCTACAGCAAGCCTGAGACACATATGTACATATGTGTGGGCTATATATTTATCATTACACTAACAGTTTAAGTCAGTTTAATGGAACAGATGAAGAAATTAAAATTACAGTCACATAGTTAAAGTGGATTCTTGTGATTAAGATTTGTAAACAGAACCTATAGTTGGAGTCCTATATGTGTAGCATAAAGTAATCCATCAACCTTGTTTAGCGCATGAATGGCAAAATGCCAACTCTAGTTAGCCATGGTAAGTTATTTCACATGAGCTATTTTATTCACTTCCATGAGTAACAGGAAATTCTGCTTATGTTTCTCTATGTAGCTAACAATTAATGTGCCTTGGACCTACATGTACAGCCTTATTAATCCTTAGGATGTGGACTGGCTCAAACAAATTGGCATCATTTTTATTAATTGAACTGTCAGGGTGTACATGAAAAAATAATACTCTGAATGGCTCTAGTCAGAGATTATTTCAAAAATGTTAATTAACAGTGAGCAATCATATGTTTTTTTTTTGAATTTGTAACCATTAAGGCAGCCAATCAATCAGTGCTACATATAATGTCCTTTTATGTGATATATGTAAGGAAGTTCTGAACTATGTAGGATACCTACTATATACACTCTTGTGAGTGCATTTTCCTTAAAAAAACAAACTGCTGACAAAAATGTCATCATTGTTACATCATGTTTCTTATATCACTTTCTTTTTACCAAGTTTTTATAGTGTCCTTTCTCAGTCTTTATTTAAGTCCACATAATTCTAAAAGCATTTTAGAATGAAACCTAATGTAATAGGAGCAGTAAAACACAATCATACTTAAAGACATCCTGCAGACATAATAAGAGAAAGAGATAGTTCTACAGACAAGCGACCAAGAAGTGTAGCATAGCTTTGAAGTTGAGGTGTGAATTGCAGCATTTACCTTGAACTGCAGGCAGACCTCCTTCAAATGCTTATATTTTCCAGTGTTTTTGGGGTCTGTTACAGCTTTCCATTGTCACAAATTTGCCTCTAATATAATACTCAAATTCTGCAACATTGTCAGTCATGTGGTGTAATATCTATATTCACTGCCTGTAATTTGTAATGTAGTGCATCCTGCTTGCCACAGGTCCTGGATTTCCTGTTCTTTTTTGGAAATCCATAAAAAAAAAATCACGCAATTTAGAGTAAAATTATTTAAGTGTTACAATTTTTTCCATGCCCAAGTTTTCTTTTGTTCACTTTTACATTTTGTAATGTGCAAATCACTAATTTTTTTTATAGTTTTCTTGCTAATTCTAAGGTGGTTGTGCAGCAGATGCTCTTGAATACTTTCCTCTGCACACATTCAGAGATCTTAAGGGTTTTAGGAGTTAAGGAATTTGGCTTCCAAAATCCTCAAATACACTTTCTCTTTGCATCAACTGATGGGAACAATCTTAAGATCCACCAATGGAGGTGGAAAAGAGGCCACAAAGTAATGTTCAGTTTATGTGTTTGATGTGTTCAGGAGCTGTAATAGAGTTAGAGTAGAGCCCTTGCTTTTAGGACCATTTAAAATTTTTTAGGCATTTTCAGAGAAAGTTAACAGGTTTTTGGTTGTTTTGGGCAAGTGAGTATTTACAGTTTGCAAATATTATCTCTGGAGGGTTTAAATGAAAAGCTGTTTTATTCCAAGCAATTAGAATTTCTGTCTGCTGATCTCATTCTGTAGTAGAGTAGAATAATTAAAGTTCTCGGTTGAAGAATTGTGTTGAGGCAGGCTGGTGAAGATTTATTTTTCATATATTTTATTAACTGATATCTAGGTATTTACACATTGCTACTTCTAATCTATAAAACACCTTTTATTTACATAATCAACACTCGCATTTACAAGCATTTTTTTTCCACAGTGGTTCACGTTAAATGATCTACAGGGCTCCTTGAGTATGTGTGGCATATAAGGATGATAACACAGTGCTGTCTCTGTTGTATGCTTTTTTATTGCTACACATTGAAACTTTGCAGTATGGTTCTCTGAGAGTTGTGATTCAGTGTAAGGGATCACATTTTGCCTTTCCATGTATTTATGCGCTCCTAAATTATGGATGACACCAAAACTGCAGACGCAGGATGCTGGGGGCTGAGGAATGAGAGGACTTGCAAGAGCTGTCTGTCTGGTATACAGACAAAGGTTAGATAAGAGACAGACCTGCATCTAGTGACTAAAATGGAGACAGATTACTGTACAATGATTTTCCACAGAGAGAAGAGGGTTTACAGTGTGTAGGAAATAAAAAAGGAGAACTCAGACATGGAAAGGACTTGGGGGCCCTCTACGTGCAGCTTTTTCAAAACATTTCCAGCACAAAAACACCTACAGAACAGAGTCAGAAAACTAATAGTAGGTGACATTATGAGGATAAGGCCCTGCACAGCTTCTTTCTGCATCAACAAAAAATGCCCAGTTGGATAAAGAAAACATTTAAATGCCATACATTCATTGTAAGGGAATTTATGACTTTAGGCTATGACTATGATGGCTCTAAAAATGTCCTTTGTATTTTAGTCTGATTCCAGATGTGTTTTTCTTCAAACTGTATGTGTGTTGCTTTTCATGCAGCAAATGGAGAAGACTTTACTTACCCACCTGTCCCATTCCACTAAAAAATACAGTTTTTGGTTTTAGATCTTGTCTCCACAAGAAATGTTTGCCATTACTTCTTGGTCAGACAAATAAAAAGGGGAGTTCTCCCTCATCAGAGGCACAGACCTCAGTAAAAACCTAATATGTGAAAAAAATTATCTTCGTGAAAAATTTCAATATTTTGTACTTCTCTATAGAAAAATATTTTTGATATTTTGATCTTGTGCCTCACTTGGTATAGAAGGCCAAAAGCCCAAAGTTATTTTGTAGTAGTAGAGAATGTTTAAGACACCCCCCCACCCCATTGTTCTGTCTTTTTCGGGGGGATTTTGCTTCACATATTATCTCAGAGACACAGTAAGTAATGGGGGATCAGTTTAAAATTAGGAGACATTCCCTTTAGATAGTCCTCACCACAACATATTTCCCTATTACAAGATTTCCCTTTACTTCTTTTTTCTGTATCAACCCAAAAGTGTGAAAGTTTAATCCTTCCACATTCTACCAAAAACCTAAAGATGTTTGGCTTTTACTTGCGCTTTAAATATTTCTGCCAACACCCCACTTTTACCCCGCCACCCTTAAAATTCACTGTATTGTTGCCACCCTGTGGATAGGGTAGTCCCGGATAGACATAAAGTCTTAGATGGCTGTTATGAAGGAGAAAACAAGCTTACACATACACGTGTTGGGGTAACTGGATCGATACAGTTTCCCTTGCTCATTAAAATATGCTGTAAATAGATGTGAAACATGTAGGAAAAATGGGATTTCTTTTTCAGTTTTCTGTATGAATAGTGTAAATAGACCCTGTACCCTAAGCCACCCTGGGTATTTTGTGGTTTATCACAAGTCCTGTAACGCTTACTTTTGATGGATTACCCAGCCTTCATGTGAATATGTAGAAAAAAATAAATAACGTGAAAAATAGAAAGGAATTTGTGTAATAAATACATTCACTACAGGTATTAAGCACACACATCGTGCCATGTTAAAAAGCTTTCAAGAAACCTGTTGCATCTAAATGCATCTAAAACTGCTTTAAGCATTTATAGTAAGTCATAATCTGATGACGTCCAAGTAAAAGTTCATTTTTGCATGCAATGGGTTTATGTGGGGCAATACAAAACCAACCCGCAATGCATCTGTGTTTTTGTATGAGTGTTTTGCATTGTTTACACATATTTCCAACTTCAACCAGTTCTGTTTATGCAAGTGTTCATGTGTTTGGTAAAGAAATTCCTTTGTATGCATTTCAGTAGCATTATTTGATAAACATAATAATTGGCATGCAAAATGTTCTCTTTGCCTTTTTATTGAGGTGGTATACGTTTGTTTTTGCTTCGAAATATATGCAGTGAATCATACATTAAAGTTTTGCCATTTTGACAAGATTGTGTTGCAATTTGTTCATGTCTGTTCATAGTTTTCCAGAGTGCTGTCTGAAGGATTCCAGTGCTATCTGAGCAGCAGATAATATAGAAAGTACAGTACACTCCAGAATGTCACTGATGTAAACTATTCATTCTTGTAACTGCTACTGGAATTACTACTTTACCAAGTTTTCTACTGTATAGTTTGTATTTTTTTTTTTTTTTTTTAAAGAATGCTGTTACTCCTTCCATTTCCATTACCTTTTGTGTGTGCGCATACCTATAGTGCTATACCCTGTGGCTAATTTTGCTAAAACTGGAATAAGTAAACTCGCCTCCTTGGTAGCCTCACCAAACCACAACCTTTGGTACACTGCATATTGAAACTGACAGTGGTGTATAAAAGGATACTTTGTGACAATCCTCGTAGCAACAGCATCACAAGGTGTTCCCTGCTGATTACATGAAATCTGCATTTTTTCTTTCTTCACAATCTGTATGTGACTTAAGCTACGTACACACTTCCAATTATTATCGTCGGAAAACGAACGACGAACGTTCCTGCACGATATATATGAACGATCGTATAGCACCGATACTGCACATAGAGGTAACGACACGATCGTTCGTAGATATTGTACACACAATAGATACGATCGTTTAAGCGATAGAGGAACTATGTGCACGACAGGAAAGTGAACGGACGTTCGTTCATCACGCATGCTCTGAACATGGACGATCAACGAACGACCGTACACACGAACGATGTTCAACGATCGTCGTCCAATCCGATCCGCCGGTCCGGTCGTTCGTTTCCAGCGACTTTCCTCGTTCGTCGGCGTCGTTGGTTACTTTTTTACGAACGTTTTTTTGCCCAATCGATCGTTCGTCGTTCGATTGGAACGATAAAAATTGGAAGTGTGTACGCACCTTAAGTTGTTGCATTTATCTCTAAATGTCTGTAACCTGCTTTAAAGTAATTAGTGGTAGTCCCCACTGTATGCAAAATTGTAACACAATAAAAAGTATACAAGTTACAGATGTCATCGATTTTCCAGGAAGACCTGTACAGGCTATTGATTTGAATGCACCACATCAATAGTTTACCAGTGAGGAAGTAATAGGTGGTGTTCATCATTGACAGGTTGACAAGCAAACAGTTCAGTGTAGTAGATACCTGGAACCATGCCCCAAGAGAAACACAAATTAAACTGAGGCCTCTTGACACAGTTCAGCCGTTCACTTCACTAAATCCCTAATTGAAACTCTTTAATACGTTATTATCAATTAATTGTATCCCAGACCTACAATTTACTGGATTTTGTGTCTCTAATTAAACAAAAAGTTTAATTAAGCAGTCTAAAATATTTATAGTGCGGCTTGATTTCATATACAGTGCTGGAGCTTAGTAAACCGCCTTTACAGTGTATTAAAACATAGCTGAATGGCCTCATCTTTTATAGCAGTTGTCAAGAAAATATAGGCCAGCACAGTAAAATGTATTAGCCCAATACATTGTCTCCATTTTATTAGGAGGAAGCTATGATGTACGGCTCTGTCAACGCAGATCTATTGTTGGAGAGCTTGCACTATTTTCTCTGCTCTGCCATTAATTTATAGCAGTAAACAATATGTAGCCCTCCAACTGCAGCAAAGCAGAATCTTTTAATGAGGTGGATGTTATTACCACAATAAATCAGTGCATTCATGTTATGTATAATTCAAAGTGTGTATTCCCACTGTAAGTTCTCTGAGTAAGCTGATAGTGTGTCACTGTCAGAGCTGTGCTCCACTTTTTTATATTTATTTTTTATTGTTTTGTTTGGAAATTGGGTGGATTTTTTGTTGCTATTTTTTTTCCTTTCTTTAACTGCAAACAAGGTCTGAAGAATGTCCCAGTCTTCATGAGAAAGCGAAGTGTAACAATTACATCAGGAATCAATAGTGCAGGTTCTGTGGCAGCATCGATCTGTGCATGCTGCTGTTTTCACAAGAGGCAACAAAATCAGTCCTAATTGGTTTTAGTGGTATCTCCAAGAAACGTAATTCAATAATAATGATTAGAGGTGGGTGCTCAGTTGAAGAGCTTGGAAGCATATAGTCATTTGTTAAAGGGCTGCAGGGAGAATTGCATTTTAGTGTTTGTTCTACTTTCTATTAACTCACTACTGCACAGACTCTTTTAAATAACATCTCTCTTTGCATCAATGGACCAGGTATCCTTTAAAGAGAATGAAACACTAAAAGTAAACCAAAAAATGACAATAGTGCTGTAATTCACTTATCTGTCCTAATGCTTACAGTTGACTGGCCTCCAGTAACCTAATCTATCATGCAGTGCATGTAAATTACATAACACTTAAAAAAAAAATTACACAAAAAGCTGCTTTTTTGTCTGGACCTCTTTTTTCATTCATTCCCCATTAATGTACGTGATCTTTTAATTATAGACCTGCTGCCAGTTTTCCTTGCTGTTATGTTTTTAGAGATATTTAAAGCCCCAGTTTTTAAAGGCCTTGCAGACAAAGTCACCTATATCCTACCCACACTACCATCAACTCACTATGTCTTTACCAGCGAAAAGATGTTGTTCAACATAAAATCATGTGACCTTCAGACCCATCCAGAAGCATGTGATTGCTTCCAAGAAACTATCTTCAATATCTGTCCCCATACAGACATCAGATAAAAGTTGTAATGTACAATTAATGATTGTTCTCAGTAGGAGTTTTTTTTATACATATGGTAATAGTATATTAGTTTGCAATGGCTGACATACCGCTATACTAAATTATTTTACTATACTATATATATTGTTTTACTTTTTTATTGTCTTTATTTGACAACAACGAGGAGCAGTGTATAGCAACAGCATTATAAGTGGAATGGCAGTCCAACAATCTAGGTAATGATACTATGATGATTTTTACCACATGTAAACAAAGTGATTTGCCATAAGAAAGCAGATGGTTCAGTTCCGTTTGTGCCTGGATTGGACAGTTAGAGAAATTCACCCTATTACAAACTTTCAGTGATGTGATAATATAAAATTAGTAATAAAACCTATATCATTATACCGGGTAGGAACAAAAATGCTGGTTATTCTTTGCTAAACTAGCTAGTACCCTATGAAGTTCGTAAGGAAGCCCTAAGGTAGTCCTAGGGTAAGTCCTAAGGTAGACCCATAGCACATTCTCTCTATTTCCCAGTATAGTAAATGGAAGACTGCCCAGATTTATTACTCCTAATCACCCACAGGAGAAAATAAGCAGGTACTGTATATAATAAAATTAGTCCAGCTACTAGAAGTCTGGAGCAGAGAAATAACTAAAATGAGCAACAATCAATGACAGGGAAATAAATGTAGAGTAGGGAATGAAAACCCTGAAATAGAAATAAAAAAGGAAAGAAAGAACAAAAGGAGGGGGAGCTATAAAGGTGAGATACGCAATAAAAAAAGAATAAGAGAGGGTGAAGTGGGTAAAGAAACAGACATGGGACGGACAAAAAGTTGTTAAATATTTATTACATAGTTCTGAAAGTTCCTTCATTGGAACCAGGTAGTGCAGAAGGGGGCAAATCTCTGATATAGGATTTTCTATTGACATGATGTCATTACAAGGGAGATGCACAGCTCGATGGTATTGGTCAAATCAATCAGCACAGATTTCCTAAGGTGTTTCGAAGGTATAGCATTTTCGTACACACAGACCCAAAACTTTATTATCTTTGAGAAGTGGCAAAAATTATGCAAAGGAGGCAAAATACAAATATCATTATTGCCAAAGAACCACTGAGGGATTTGGAAAAATGCAATTTAGGGCAACCAGAGTTCTATACCAACACAAAACAAGTTCATACCCTATGTCCTAGAAATTGCTACAGACTAAAGATTTATGTGTTAGGGTAAGAATTGTTTACTCTACTTTGCTCTATGGTACAGATGGTCCCCAAATTCATATTTCATTTGCCAAAAAAGGCTGGGAAGTTATGATGTTTTGGAGTGTGTCTGGCTGGGCCAGATCCACTCACAATGGAGTGAGTGGACAAGAAAATGCCTGCACACAAGGCAGTGATATGAAAAGGTTCATCATCGTCACTTCCTCCACACTCTGCTGCATGATCTTAATCGAAGGATTAGGTTGAATTCCTTAAAGACGCTGGGAATAATCCTGCCGTCAGTGAAGTCCATCTAATAGTGTGTCTGGCATTATTTGTCCTTAACATAATTCTTTTTTTATTGCTTTAGATCAGAGGTCAGCAAACTTTTGGCCACTAGGCCATTTCAGGGGTAGGCAGGAGCACACTAGACCGGACTCTTACTCGTGTCCCGCCCTAATGGCTCCACCCCCCACCAGGAACGCCCCCTGAAGGGAATTCCCTCTGTTGCGTTTCTGTTGCGTTAGGCTGGAACAAACTACTGGCTAGGCTGTATCTGGCCTGAAGGCCGGAGTTTGCCAACCTCTGCTTTAGATGTTGGTTGGATGTGGTTGCACGCTTCTACTTTCACTGGACTATTGCTTCTTTAAAATGTGCAGAAAAGCATGAGACAAAAATGAGCTGTTTTGAACTTTTTTGTTGACTGGTCTATCACTACTAGGTCAAACTGAAACTAGTAACAATACACAGAAAACATATTTTGCCATATCTACAGAAAGCACATTGTGGATGTGGCAAAGTAGAAATATTGTTTAGGGTAATCTTTTTGCTTCTGTGAAATATGTAGCAGAATCTTACCGACTTCTGATCTGTAAATACAGACCAATTTTTTTCGGTTATGTCAATAAAATGTTAAATCTAAATTTGATCCCATTTAATAGTGCTCAGAGCTAAGTGCAAAACCTAAAGTAATAAATTATCATCGTTCTTAGCACACACACTTGTCCTAGTTACTTTTAACACACATGCTTTGTAGTTATTGTCCACAACCCCAGAAAATCACATAGCAGCTATTGGACAACAAAATTTAGATGTTTTTGTGATCAGTCTGACCTGGTTCACACAGAATGTTGCTGATACATTGTTACATGTTTATGTTTATATGTTGATGCAATGAGTCAGATTTACAGGAACTGCTCTGTCCTGTTTCACAGCATACAATGTTGTCTATCGCTGT
Organism: Pyxicephalus adspersus; assembly: GCF_032062135.1. Taxonomy (NCBI): domain Eukaryota; kingdom Metazoa; phylum Chordata; class Amphibia; order Anura; family Pyxicephalidae; genus Pyxicephalus; species Pyxicephalus adspersus. Next base: position 105,879,540 of record NC_092860.1, on the reverse strand, counting down.
TTCAATAGAAGGTTTTTGTTTGCTAGAGAATGTGTAGGTTTCTTTATAGTTTTTTTTTCTTAGCTGATGGATATATAAACTACAATGCAGTGCTTTCATGAGCGTAAACTAATTGTCCTGCATTTTACTGAACTCCAATCTGGTAGAGATATATATGTGTGTGTATTTACAAAAAATAATATGACAATTAATATTATATTTATTTACAAATACATTTGGTCTTTTGTAGCAGGGCTAATTGCAAGGTTTAACAGGCTTTTTCTATTAGGAAGACTTTGTGGCATGTCTAAATAATTACTAATGGTTAAAAGCCTCTTACCCCAGTCACTAGTTCTCACTGTTCCATATATCAGTACGTTGAAGTGTATCTTTTTTTAACATCCTTTATGGGGAGGATTTTAAGGGAGATTTTTTTTATTCTGTATACAATTAAAGATTTTTTTTACTGAATTGTATAATACTGGACATGTGTACATTGAATCTCCAATAAAACTCTTAATTTTAACATACCATGACTGTTATAATATATACTTCTTTTCAAATTAATAACTGTAGTGCAATATTAATGTAACTTATTAATAGTAGTGCAACTCATTTATGCATTTATTTTCTAGCCTGTTGGAGCACTGAACCCCAAGCGAGCAACTTTCTTTGCCGAGCGCTATGAATCATGGGAAGATGAACAAGTTCCGAAGTTTCATTATGGCACCCATTACTCTACTGCTAGCTTTGTACTAAGCTGGCTTTTAAGAATGGTAAGTACTTATTAGAGCAAACTAAAGCAGTGTTGTTAAAACCAGGCATAGAAAATTTTGATACACAGTCCTTGGCACTGATGATCTGTTTGAACTTCACTGGTATATGTGTAGCTACCACCTATAATTTACAACAAACGCATACTTAACCCATAAAGCTGAATACTAATCTTATTTTTTATCTTGCTTTATTGTACAGGCTCCTCCCCTGTACTGAAATTGCTCGCTATAATTTTCTTCACACTGTAAGCTTCTGATTGGAAGCAGCACTTGCCAGATTGAGTTTATAAATGTAAATGTAATCGGTTTTTATTTATTATTTGATTAGCATGTTGATGAGGGGGAAAAAAGGAAACAAGGAAATAAAAATATAAACAGATTAAACTTCATTACCCTATCTCTGCAATTAAACTTCTGCTTCACCCTTTAACTAACTTTTAAAATAAACTCTGTAACACTACAGCCTAATTTGAAAATAAATGTTTAAAAGCTTTCCTGATCCTTTAATTTGTTGCTCCTTTTCCTTAACCCACAGTGTACACCCTGGTTTTAAGCATATCTGTAGCTTGAAGTGCACCTGTGCCCACTCTACAGACAAAAACGATTTACACATTTTCATCAAGTATTTAAAGAGCTTTAAAACATGCCATCCTAGACTTTTTTGGCTTTTAATTGGAAATTATTTGTTCTCCTGTTGGATCCTGCTGGCTGTTCACATTAGAAAACTGTCAGGCTGCCAAGATTCAGTTTCCACAGAAAAACACTGTACCTGCATTGTAAATTTTCTTCACAATATTTAGAGTTGAAGAGATAAATGAGGTCATCTGATTTTTCTAGTAATTAGTTATTTTAGTTTAGAATATGGATATACTTTAGTGTGATCTGGGCACATGTTCATGTTAAGCCTTTTTCTACTTAACCCCAAAAATAAGACTGGTGACCTTATGCTGATATTTACCTTATTTAGCAAACATATTGGTATCCAAGCATGGGACTGCAATGCTGATTCATTAATATTCACAAATTGACATAAATAACTAATTCTTATATTGGGTAAATGAACAACCACGGTTCGGTTTCAGAACTATGAAATGCCTCTGTGTATGGCCATTTGATGTCCTGGCATGATGGAGATGGGATGCTGTCATAATTTCTTTGCTTACTCTAGAACCTGGTAATTTTATTGAAGTTGATAGGCATCTATATATAACTTTAAATAAAGTGATGATTTGCACCCACTACTTTCAAATATAGTACATATTTGAAATAACAAAAATTAGTATAATGCATTTTAAGGTTAGTACTGTTTTCTTTTTTTATTTAGCATTGCACCTAAAGTACTTTTATCTCAATGTATGTATTTGTTGTATTAAAATGCACTTTGCTTAAAGCCTTCATGTGCATTCTTGTCTATCGCCAGAGTAATTTATGCATTGTTAATAATGGTAAGCAGCCATTTTAAACATCCTCTGTAATGCGTTGGTGTTGAATTAATCAGGAATTGTGTTTATTGATAGCTTGTTGGTTCAGTATAGTGTATGTTTCCGTAAACCTAAGAGGTAATTCATTTGGTAGAAAGTAATTTCTTTGGGAGAGCATTAGCAGCCTACCATTAATTAAAGCTTGTTACAATGGTACAAGGAGACATAAATCCTTGATATAATTTATGGTGCCTTGCTAATTTTAGGCAATTATCTACTAATATGGGCTTAAGTATTGTTTAACTAAGAAATGGATTTTAAAACCTTTAAGCAATCATAAATTTGAAGTGGAAGAAAATACAAAGATGTTTGAATCCACACAATCTAATTAAACATGTAAACAAAGGTCTGTTTTGGACTTTATTGCTTATTTTATAATATTTGCACAAATATGTTATATTGTATAGCAGATATATTTTTTTTAATTTGCTGCTTTTTTGTAGCAATATTTGTGGTACTAAATGTATACGTTTTTCTCTTCTAGGAACCTTTTACAACATTCTTCCTGAATTTCCAGGGTGGAAAATTTGACCATGCAGACAGAACATTTTCTTCTGTTTCAAGGGCATGGCGTAACTGTCAGAGAGACACCTCAGATATCAAGGTAAATTCTGGAAGTCTGTCTATTGTGATTGATTTTGTGGTTTTGTCCACCATTTTCATCAAAACAACATTATTTTGAAAGTACTCAGATTTTTAAATTGTAATTTTTGTACATACCTTCTAACATTCTGAGCAGGAAAAACGGAGCGGCTTTTAGCAAAAAATGTTTTGGCAAAGGACACCCCTTGTTTATGCACAGAATGTTTGGTCGAACCGTTACTGCTATTTCCACCACTACTTTTCTTTTATACACTTTAAAAAATTCAACAATTAAAATGCTAGATTATTAGTTTATTGCAGTAATCCACCTTTTTTATTATAAAAAATAATTTTTTTAGTGGTATATATTTCAGGTGAAGAAAAGGGTGAAACTGAGGGGAAAAACAGAATTGTGTTTTTCAAACAAGTTACTGTTCCTTTAAAATAGGGACAGCTGAAAGCTATGGGCTTGGATTGAAAAACATATTATTTTGCATGGTTACTTTTTATTACACCCTGAAATATGTATTTCTCTACCATGGTATACTACCATATTAAATTCTAATAATGCCATTAATAATAACCTGTAGTACTGTACAACACTGCATAATATTTTTGCGCTATATAGATATAGCGCAAAAATATTATGCAGCGTTGTACAAAGTCCATTGTCATATCACTAGCTGTCCCTCACAATCTAACGTACCTTCCATAGTCATACACTTTTAATACCGTTTGAAGGCGATTTTGGGGCTTAGCCAATTAACCTAACTACATGTATTTGTGGAATGTGGGAGGACACCAGAGTATCCAGAGGAAGCCCATGCATACACAGGGGGACGTGCAGACTCCATGCAGATAGTTCCTTGGGTGAGATTCAAACCTGGGACCTAGCACTGCAAAGCCCAGAGCCTCTAAGCCACCATGCTGCTCTGGCATTGTCCATTCTTGAAATTATATTAATCATTGGTTGTCCTTTTACCCACCTAGATCCCTCCAGCATAAAGCATACACCATGACCAATGCATTATTAAAGAGGCTTCTGTTCCAACTATGATATGTTTAATTCATTTAATTTCCTTTACATATTGCTTGTCACATTGGCTGGCTAGTAGTAAGTCAGCCCTGATCCTGATTCAATGGATACGTTATAAAAGTATTTTGTTTGTGGTTTTTTTTAATAATTTATTATACTTGTATGCTGTTGTATTTGTTGTACAGTACTGTGTAAATGATGCTTTGTAAGGGATAATAATTATGCACTACACGTTTGTTGCTTCAGGAGCTCATTCCTGAGTTCTACTACCTCCCAGAGATGTTTGTCAACATGAATGACTACAGTCTTGGTGTGATGGATGATGGCACAGTTGTTTCTGATGTTGAACTTCCACCATGGGCCAAAACTCCTGAAGAATTTGTACGAATAAGTAGACTGGTAAGAAACTGATCACGTATTTAATATTTGTGTTTATATTATTTGAAACAGAAAAATTAGGGTAAACCTCTCGGTAACCTATTCTCTATGATAGTACTGCCAAAAATCGGATAGAAGCATATTTGTTTTAAATTGTAATTAGCCAAGATTCTATAGCTATACAAAAGTTCTTTCAAAAAACATGACACATTTTTCAACTTATGTCTAATTCTGCCACTACCCTTGAGGAGCAATTTACCCTGAACTATAAATGTTAGTTTTTGGGGAGGCCAATATGGGCAACTGGTGTTTGAAGTCATACTTGCATTAAAAAATCCTGCTGTGAAGGTCAGACAGTGTGAAATGTGTCCATCTCTTTTTGCTACTCTTGGTAACTTGCACCTCTGTAGAATCCATGATTGTTATGTTGTCCGACACATAGCAATTACCTTGTCAGTGTCCACTCACAAACCCTGAATTGAGAGACACAGGAATACATGGTTTGGTAATTAGTACAATGACCTTCCAGGGGTGGGACCCTTCATGGTGCATTGAATAAAAACCAAAATATTGTCAGGTTTAGGGAATATTTAATAAGGGAATTGTGCAATAATAAGTTGCCAAGTAGTCATTGTTTTCAGTAATTTACATATTTTGAGTCTGACCCAGAAATAGTAATTGTAGGTCAGGGAATCAAAGTATGATTTTAAGCAATCATACAGGAATGATTGCAGCAATGGCAACCTTCATATCACTGTAAAGTAATAAATGATAGATCAAGGTTTTCAGCCACTCACAAACACTCCACAAACTGTAAAAGAAAGGCTTATTTTGCAAGTCACAGGGGAGATTTTTTGGTGGTTTGTTTGGCTTAGTAAAGGGAACAGGATGAAACCTATTGTTTATTTTCTCTGAGATGTTTTCATTTATCTGGTATAGTTTATCTTTTCATTTTACACTTCTGTCTAAATGCCTTTGAAATATTAGATTGGTAGCTTGCACAGAATTTAGAAACTTGGATGTTCAACTGGATAAAAGATCAATGGGTTAATTTAGTAAGTAAATATGTAATGTGTACTGTGTGCAAAGTAAACATTAAAAATAAGGTAAACGTATTTACTCCCAAATTAAGTCAAGTGCTAAACTTCTCTTAAGCTTTTTAATACATGAAATTATGGTGCTACCTAGATAGTACCAGATGTATTTTACCCAGGAGCTCTGCCCCATGCACCAAGATGTTTGTTATAAAATGTGTTTACCATTTTACTGCACAATATGTCCTCTTATGTCACTCATGCAGTCATGATCAATGTCCTAGCTGAAGGTGTAAAAGCCTGTGATTGACATGTCTTACTTTAGTTACATTTACACATGTCAGCAAAACACTCAGTTCAGAGCATAATTAAAAGATCTGCCACTGGCAAGGCATGCTGTTTGTGTACAAACAGCATAACAGAAAAATAGCTCTCTCTAGTGCTGCTGGCACGTAGAAATGATTTGACAAGAAAGCCTTCTGCCAAGCTTATTCATACATTCTGGACTTTTATACCGAAAATGCCTTTTTGGCCACGTGTCTGTGTGGTTTTCCAGACCAAGCTTCCCTTCCCAGTTTTCCTCTGCCATCTTCCAGATTATATACAATGATTACAGCTCCTGAAAAACACACCACTTTGATCTGTGACCTTTTTGTGGTGCTAATCGGGTTCCCAATATCATTATACTCCCCTCATTAATCATATTTCCTAAAGCACGTCAGGCAGCCAGACAGCCACAGCCCCTGTTTTCAGGCCTGCCCTGGCAGGTTTGTGTGTTTTTTGCAGATTATTATAGTGCAATACTTTGGCTTCTAACAAACCAGTACCCACATCAAGCTGTGTGCTACAATTAAAGTCAGATGGTCCTCAGGTTGAACAGGCAGATAATGTTGCAGCTGTCTGTCTTCCTGAAGCTAAACAGCACCAAGGACAGATGATATATAGGACAGTTCCATATGACAGATTGTACTGTATGGGGTCAGAAACTAGGGCTCAAAACATTAATTAAATGACATGCTTCTTTTAAAACGATTTCCCAAGCATTTATTCTTGGTTCTCAGTTGAATTACAGAATAACCTAAAATAAAAGCTATAGCAAAAGATAATTCTCCAAGTTGTATTTGTAATATGCCTCTACTTCGCAGCTCGTCAAAAACATTTTACATTTATGTATCACTGAACTAAATAGGTTTATGACACAGTTTCTTTGTATACATCTTTTATTTTTTTTTAATTCTTTGGTTAATACCTGCTAACCAGGGGACTTACTGTTTATTTGCTCTGATTATTTTTGTTCAGATTTTTTAGATATACCATATTTGATCTTGAGTTTTTTATAGTATATCCAATCCTTACCATTTATTGTATCATATTGCCCACCATTTAAATGCATCAAATTAGAATGAAAAGCTCAGATTTTCTTGAGTTCCTATGTTTGAGCTTACTGACTAATTACTGCTGCAGTCAGATATATATGTGTAAAAGGTTGTAAATACAACAATATAGACATTTTTTTTAAACATTCTTTATTTAAAATTTTAAAAACAAGGTACGATAAAAACAGGGGGAGGGGTGCAAAATGTCGCCGGATCGGAATTAAATCACATAAACAGGCACATATTGACATAACAACCATAATAATATTCCAATCATGTTAGTGCAAAGTTGTAACAGCAATAATACACTACAATTTAAAAAGTGCAAGTAAAAATAAACAGAAAAAGCAACTGTAATTAAATAGCAAAACAAAATGGTATTA
>NC_092860.1:105759957-105872459 GCF_032062135.1 Pyxicephalus adspersus | reverse complement strand
AGGGGTCTCTCCTAAAGGAAAAACTATAAGTATGAGAACCAAACTTAGAATTCAGTTAGAAGAAGCAAGGTCTTGGTATTCGGTAGTAAGCATAAATTGTGACCAGTAATACCAGGTATAAGCCACCCTTCTGCCAGTGCCCCCCACAGTGGAGGTAAGATCCTCCATACGATGGATTTCATTAACTTTACTCAACCACAATCCAATCGTGGGTGGAGTTGGAATTCGCCAGCTAGCAGCAATGCAAGAAAGGGCAGCCACAATAAGATACCTGACGACAGAGCTTTTGTATGCCTTCCTTGAAATTGAGTTATGTTGAAGAAGGAAAAAAGCTGGGTCATCAGGAATGTCTTGGTCTGTCATCTGTTGAACAATGGTCCGAACAGTGGTCCAGAAATTCCGCAAGAGTGGGCAAAGCCAAAATATATGAAGCAGCGTGCCTTTCTCCGTCTGACACCGCCAACAGCGGTCTGAAACCTCTGGGAAAGTGCGATGCAGTTTCTCAGGGGTGCGGTACCATCTCCAGTTCACTTTGAAGCAAATTTCCTGGTATTTACTAGCAATGGAAGCTTTATGAGTCCAATAGAGGATATTTTCTTTCTGCTCCACAGAGAGTGAGAGACCCAAATCGGCCTCCCAAAAACCTAGGAATGTAGGTGTGTGGTCAGGAGGGGGAGTTTGCAACAGCCCATAAACTACAGATAAAGTGTGTCTAACACCCCTCTCACCCATACATAGCTGTTCAAAAGGAGTAAGAGACCTATAGTAGGACAGGGCCGGGCGAAGATCAGCCAGGAATTGGATAATCTGCATAGTTTTCCAGAAGTCCAAATGAAAGTCACCCATGGCCTCTCTAAGGCCCCCTGGGTCAATCCATCTGTTGGATCTAATAAAGTGTATCGCTCTGCATACCCCGGCAGAAAGCAGTTCTTTAAACCTCCCGTCATCCATTCCCGAAGGGAAGGACTGGTTGCCCAGTACCGGAAATAGAGGCGATGGGGAGGGTGAAAGATGTAAACGGTGGAAGTTCCTTACCGTCAGCTCCCATGTATATCCCACCGTAGGATGGGATTTAAGACTCGGGAAGGCCGAAATTGGCAGCCAGGGCAGGAGGTGCAGAGGTGTTGGGCAGAAACATTGTTCCAAAAATATCCATTGTTTTAATCTCCTGTTTCTGCACCAATCCAATACCCATGTCAGATGCGCCGACAAATAGTAATGGAATAGGTTCGGAACTCCCAGACCCCCTTCCAGTTTGGACCTCATAAGTAGGGATCTGCAAAGCCTTGGAGCTTTATTATGCCACATAAAGCGAAAAAGTTTGGAGTTGAGGTTCCTAAAAAAGGACCCAGGAATTTTAATGGGCAGCGTTTGAAAAAGGTATAAAAACCGAGGGAGAATATCCATTTTGATAACATTTATGCGTCCCATCCAAGAAAAAGTCAATTTATCCCACTTATCCATATCAGAGTTTACTGTGGAGAGCAGCGGGATAAAGTTCACTATCAAATAACTCTGAGAGTGTTTTAGGTATTTTCGTGCCTAAGTATGTGATCGCATGGGGTTCCCATCGGAAAGCAAATGATTGCTGGAGATGGGAGGGGGTTCCAGTCAGAAGTGTCACATCCAAAGCTGCTGATTTGGAATAGTTAATTTTAAAGTTGGAAAGGTGTTAAATTCAGTCAGGATTGTCAGGAGATTAGGCAAAGAAACAGTTGGGTTGGTTATGGCAAACAATAAATCATCGGCATAAGCCGCTAATATAGACATTTTTTTAAATAATAAATTCTACATTTTTCCTTGTGAAGCTTTGCCAATTGACTGCATTCTCTTTGCATATTAAGGTTATTATAGGTATTCAGTATTGTAGCATTCGTTTTGATGAACACTTTGAGATCACAAATGGGGAGTTCTATAATTTTTTTTTTTGTTTCAGAAGGCCCTTGATATACTCATCAGTTAGGAAAATTCCTGTAGTGTTCCTACTTTATTACCACATGGAGAAACAGTCTTTTAAAGTGAACCTTTCACTGAGAGAATAAATAGGCTGCCATAGTAGACCTGGTTCTAAATATGCAGATTTTCTGGCTGGGGTTCTGATCCTTTTCCTTTATTACCTTTCTGTTATACTTTGCCAGTAGGTTAACACAATTTGAGTTTTTAGTCTTCCATACATTTGCCTTCAGTGACAATTGAGAATAAAAAGTGTTTCTCAGCCATAAATCCCTTAATATGATGGCCCTAGGTTTATCAAACACTTTTTTCTGTGGTAACATTTCCAGTCATAAATTTTTCAATTTTTCCATGTTTCACTTAAACTGTATTATTACCAAAGAAATGAAAACCTAATAAATACAATAATTTCACATTTTCAAGATGATATTATCCTAAAAAATAGCAGTGTACTTCCTGGTATGTGAGTGTGCTTAGGCTGTCCTGTATCTACAGCTTTATAGCTGTTTATATTCGGTGTGAGATCCAAGGCACCATTCCTCTGACTGTTAGTTCTACAACACTTGCCTTAAGTATTGGTGAAGTAACAATTGTACACCTCAATGTACTCCTTTCTGGAAGTCTTACATAAATTGGGAAGCAACCCCACTTCTACCAAAATGACCACCTCTTCACATGAACCATGATACAGGTATGGTAAGTCAGTAATGGAGAAAAAATCAGCCATTGGGGAACCTCCAAGCAATACTGATAACCGATTCTTTTACCTCTGCCTGCCTGCTCTTAGCATAGCTTCCAGAGTTTAGGTCTCTTTAATGCTAATAATAAAGCCTTCATGCACTACGCTATGCAGCCACAATAGTAGAAATCTATCCTAAAACTCTATAGCAAGTGGATATTGCTCCAAACACCTTATCTCCTATTATTGTAAGCACTTTTTGGATTTTCATAAGACATTTGTTGCTTACTTTCTGTAATTGACAATGGCCAATGAATAATGAATACACCTACACTATGATCATTAGAGGAATATATGTAAAGCTATTGGTGGCAAGGTGATCAAGATGGTGGTAATGTACTCTGCCTCTATCATCAAGACTCTGTCAAGGAACCAAACCCAGTAAGCTTGCCTGACTGCTTTAGGTACTGTAGTATTGAAGTACCGTATTTTCCGGTGTATAAGGCGACTGGGCGTATAAGACGACCCCCCACTCTAACCAATCATTTGGGGGTCGTGTTATATGCCCAGTATTGTACTGTTCCTTCTGCCTGTCAGATCTCACTATTGTGAGAGAACTGAGAGGCAGAAAGAACTGTACACTACTAGTTCTAAGTAATGAATGGGCACGTTTCTTTAATGAATGGGCGTGTTCCAGTAAAGAGCCAATACAGGCTCTCCACTGGAGAGCCAATCCAGGCTCACGTCCTGCTTTTCAGCTTACACGAGTCCTGCTGTGAAGCAACGCGAGCCTGCCCAGGAGGACTCGTGTAAGCTGAAAAGCAGGAAGACAGAAGGAGGCACAGGAGGACTCGCAGGGACGCCAGACCAGAGAGGGGACTCACGAGGACACCGGGCGATGCAGGTAAGTACTGGTACCCGGCGTACAAGACGACCCCCGACTTTGTCATAGATTTTTCGGGGTTAAAAAGTCGTCTTGTACGCCGGAAAATACGGTAAGTAATTAGGCGCTATCCCGGGGAGTGAAAAGAGTAATGTTTCCTTAAACTGTATGTCATAAAGAGTTGCCATGTTATTTGTTTGTTTTCACCTATTTAATTTTTTTGTTGATCTTTTGGCGAACAACTCATTGCTTATGTGCCTGCACTCCAGTACCAGATGCATCTCATTGCTCTGGACCAATTTACTCCTTGATTGTTAGATGTTTAAAACAGCTTTACTCATATTTGTGAAATGCATAGCAGCATGACCAGTTCCAGTCTCCACCAGGGGTGCAGGTAACATCGCAGTTGTCATTTTATACCGGAAATCGTCTCAACAAACAGTTTAAGCGATATCACCAAGAGCTTCAATTTTAAAGATACTGAAAACAACTTTTAAGCTTACGTTCACATAGTTCACATGGTTAAACCTATCTAAAATTTTAATGTTCAGGGTTAGATCTACTTTACAATGCTTGTTAGGAACCCATTTTTTAGACCTAGAAATGGCAATTTTGCAGTTAATTCTATACAACTATGTAAAACACAGACAGACATGGTACATTCTGTTACAATAAAATACATGTCTAAATTGTAACAATTCTTGCATTTGGTTTACAGCTTGGTGGATTGTATAAATGAATGGTACATGTCCACCTTAGCAGCTATAATCAAATACATATTTTTTTCTGTAGGAAATTATATTTCCCAGGGTCTTTATTCTGGTCTGCAGTTTTTGTGCCAAGGATTAAATCATGTTTGACAAGCCTCTTCATATGTTCTTACCGGTATATAACATGACAATGTTGAATTATGTAGATCAGAACTGTGTCATCAATTCTGTGATTGAATGTAGAGACTGGTAAGTAACTCTGTCATGAGAGAAATGGAGTGGCTATGCAAAAAGTAAAGCGTTAAAAATAGAAGGTATAACATCTAGATTTAATTTAGACTCTTATGGTCTTTTGGAGGTTTAGAGGGTCTATCTGCATTAGGGCTTGGCATTGTTAAAGACAGTGTCTACTAGACCTCAGAGGTAGTTAGTATGATGGTTTCAAATGTTAGAAATGGAGGGCTGCTATTATTGAAAATGCTGGTTGTCTGGCTTTTATGTTAACCTAATGGGTATTTTCTACTTACCTATAACAAGAATGAAAATGCTGAATATCAAGGATATCCAAAACCTAATCGGTATGCACTGTGCCTAAGCAGTGCCCTGTAGTTATCATTCAGGACTCCGACAGTTGTTCTGACCAAATCTGGAATTAGACACCGATGTCCTGCTCACTGTTCCCATCGCTGTAGACTCCAGACTTTAGAAAGCAAAGCCCTGCCCCTACCCAGATGGCCACCACCACATTGAGACGCAGAGAAAACAAGGCTGGGACGTTAGTAATAGGGAAAAGATCAGCTGCATGAGTTTGGCAACCTATTCATTTCAATCCGCTGTCCAACACAGCACGTCACACACAAATGTAGCACATGCTGCAAAGCTATGTGGTGAGCTGTAGTACATTGGTAAGAGGTGTTTGGGTTGCCATTGAAAATCACATGTCCAACATATGTCCTGTGCATTGTCATGGTGTTAATCTACATTTCACATAACAATGATAAACACCCTTTTGCATGCCACCTTTTCTTTTTATTCAGAAATAATCAATGCGACAACTCAACAAATATAATCACAGTTGATATCTAGAACATAAAACTTTTTCATTGATGCAGCATAAGTGAAATGCGAGCATAGCTTGACAGGTGCAAACCAGACTAAAAGTGACTAATATAGGCAACACATTTTTAATGGTGTGGTTTAAAACTGGAGTAATAATATAGGCATAGTTATCAGAATGATTAACGATTGTTATTACACAGTATTTATTATCACAATAATATTACGCAGCGCTGTACAAAAGTCCATAGTCATGTCCATAGTCATGCCCATAGTCACTAGCTGTCCCTCAAAGGGGCTCACAATCTAATGTCTCTACCTCAGTCATATGTCTTTAATACAGTCTAAGGTCTATTTTGGGAAGAAGCCAATTAACCTAACTGCATGTTTTTGGGATGTGGGAGGAAACCGGAGTACCCCCACGCAGACACGGGGAGAACCTGCAAACTCCATGCATATAGTGTCCTGGCTGAGATTCGAACCTGGGACCCAGCACTGCAAAGGCCAGAGTGTTAATCTCTGAGACACTCTTTACCAGGCTCACCTGCAAGAAGTATGAGAACTCAAAACGTCTGTTGTTCATGCTTCTTTCAGGTTATTATCCATCCTGAATCACAGTGGTAACCCAAAGGTCTGTATTTAAAAAATACAAACTAATGCTGGACTATAAATATTTTCAGAACGTCTGCATATTACATTGAAGTTGGATCAGCACCTTATGATTAATAAATGCTTTCCTCCACATATAGGTATCTTTAATAAATGTGAAAAATCACTCTGAAATCATGTCATTGTGTTGATGTTTGTGACCACTTGTTTTTCCCTGGTGCACAATATTTGATTTAATCAGAGAAAATAAATAAATATAGTACTTTAACAAACTTGCCGTATAACATTGACATTTGTCTAAAATTATGTTATACATGAAGATTTTATTGCAAATTGCCTTCTGTTTGAAGGTGACAAATACTCTGGTACTGAAAGATTTATGGCCTGCAATGTGATTTTAAAAGGATATAAATTATTAGAAGAAACAATCCTCGTTTTAATATTCTTTAACTAGCATATGTTGCTAATTAAAAAAAGCATGGCATCTGCAGTGTATTTTTTATGTTGTTTCCTAAAATGCATCTAAAATCTAAGATTGTCTCAAACCCCCAGCAAAGGGAAACTGATCAGCTTAAAATCTTCTAGTAAGCGTACAGTAAATAGGCTTTGTAAAGCTTGATACAACTGCACACTAGCTATTAATTTAGGTAGTTACATATGTCTTCAGCAACTCTATGATTTTAACCTAGACAAACCAATACTTTTTGAATGACATGGATAAACTACACTCCCACAATATTTATATTCACCATTTTATACAGTGTTTTCCACTTCCTGTCTTTCTTAACACCTTTCCTTGGGCAGTCTGTTACTATGGGGAGGGAAAAGCTAAATTGACAAGTTTTGTTTTAGCATTTTAGAAAAGCAATTCTGCCTGTGGCAAGTAATCAATCTGCTGTCTCATCAGTGAACTAGTCAAGAGGTCCCTAGGAGTCAAAGTTGAGCTAGTATCAGAACTTAACCTTAGCATATCCCTACACATTATTATTGGCACATCATTAGGATGTTCTGCATGTCTGGCCAATGGAATTGTGTGCATTGGGTGGAAATGGTGGGCAAGCCTATGCACTGTGAGTAAATCTACATACATATGTCAGATAAGACGAGTTCAATCATTTGTCCTGGTCAAAAATCTGACATGGTCCCCCAACGTGGTTCATCAGTCCACCATAGTGACCTGATAAATAGATAGGTATGTACAGATATTCTGTAAATAGAATTTTAGACCTTTTAGCAGCTTTTACTTCATTAAACTTTGATGACAATGTCAAAGACAGTCTCTGTAGTTTCTCTTTAAGACTACATACAGCAACTGCTTCTCCTTTAGACATGTGTGTGTGTAAGTGTGTGTGTCTATGTATGTATGTATGTATGTATGTATGTATATATATATATATATATAGTGAGGTGGGGGAGTGGGGGAGGTGTGTTTCAAACACATTCAACACCAGGTTACCATTAGGAAAGTAATTGCCATGAAATAAGTTTATTTTTGTTTTGTTTTTTTAGTTAGCATTGTATGCAGGTGCGTTATAAATAGTTTATTGTACTGGCTGTGGTACATTTTTGAACAGGATACTTTTGCCAGTTAACATAACAGAAGAATTTACATTCTGGAGTACTTAGGGTTTAAAGAAGAATGATTTATCTTTAACAAAAACAATAAAGAACCCCCTTTTCAGTTTGTCTAATTGTTGAGAATTGGAAATACAGGTAGTCCCCGGGTATATACGAGATAATCTGTGTTTATGTCGGGTGTCCTGAACCCATAGACTACCTGTACATAAAAGTGGAACACAATTTTCACTATTTAAGGTTTCATTAGTTAGTGAAAACGCTAGTCACATTGCCTACACACATACATAATATAAAATAGAAATAGCTGTTTAACTAAATATTTACTATAGTTTTGGTTCACAAAAGATTTTCACACATTTGTCATCACTTCACGAACCTGCTGTGAGGGAGTTCTAGCTGCTTGGCTGTTTTGTTTCCCCAATAGTTTTTATGCAGTCTGAGACACTAGCCCCAAGCAAGTATGCAGATTCAAATAATCTGAAAAAGTCATGCTTCTATTACAGTATGTTTTATTTTATTTTTTAGTCACACTTCAACTTTATTTGCAAAAAAACAGAAATAACAATAATTTAAAACTGTATACACCTTGTAGCAGCAAAATAAACAGAATCACAGATTAATAGTACATTATCACAGTTAAAACTTCCAAAAAAGCATCAGTCAACAACTTCTTTTTGAGCAGCAAGTTAAGGCACTTGTTGGAACAGTACCAAACAAAAAAGGCAGAAAACATGTATCTTAGTAAAACAAACTCAACATTTATAACATGTGCCTATACTGATTTCTCTCTTCTACCCCCAGAAAAAAATAAAGAATGGGCTAGGTGGTTACTTTGGTAAAATTTTAATACACGGCTGTACATTTTAAAATTATCCATGCATCCCATATCACAGAAAATAATATTACCCAGGCCAATGGCCTTTGCCTCCTCCATCAAGTAAACAGTGAATTCACTTTGCTCAACCAGAGTCGCACCTTAGGTGTCTCTCGGGAGTTCCAAAACAATGGAATGACACTGCGCGCTGCAATTATTAAGTGGAGTGTCAAGGACTTTTTTTTTTTTTTCAGGGACATGTTATGTAAGTAAGAGACACACTTCCCGTCTCAGTGGCAGTGAGTATCCAGTGAGTGATAAGTTGGCTAAAACGAGCATTTTCCCTCCGGAAATCCTGTATCTTAGTGTATGACCACCAAATATGGGACATAGTGCCCACGTCTGTTCCACAGCGCCAACAGATATTTGGCTTCTGAGGGGCAAATTTGTGGATCTTATCTAGTGTCCAATACCAGTGTCTGAAAATTTTGTAAGCATTTTCTTGCAGTCTCGTGCTGATAGAACATTTGTTTGCCAAAAAGCAAGCCCTCCCACTCTCAGCATTGCTCATCTGTAAAATGGGTATTAAGCTCCTGTTCCCATTTTTGTCTAAATCTTCGGGAACATTCTGGGGTCCATTGATTCAGGTAAGCGTACATCAAAGAAGTTGTGTGTGGGAGAGGAGTTGCCTCAAAAAGTCCTTATAGCCTTCAAAAAGTGTATGTTGTGCGGGTAGTATGGCCTTGGAATCCAGGGCATTGATGTAGTGTTTAATCTGCAGGTATGCCCACCATGGAAATTCTTGTCCCTCTCCAATCAGGCCTTGTAAATTTCTATTGAGCACCTTCCCATTTCTGACAAAATTCCCAACATTTGGTTGCTTCTCTGATGTCAACATTCTCAAAAAACTGCTATCCAAACCTGGTGTAAAATCGGGGTTTCCCAGTAAAGGGGTCAGGAGACCAGGAACAGTGGTCACATCCTTTCTGGGCAATAAATTCTTAAGAATTGCCAGTGTGCCTCCCACAGTGGGGTGGGATCTGGCAAGTGGTGGTAAACAATGGGATTCCAGCCAGGCAGCTGTGCCTAATGGCACTCTGCCAATTGTGATTTCCAACTGCACCCAATCCTTATATTTAGCATGACAACACCAATCTAGTATTCTAGCAAGGCCAATGGCCTGATAGTACAGCAGTAAATTACAAAAAACCCATGCCGTCCTTGGAGGACACCCTAACCACAAAGAATTGGTTAGCAGAGCTTGCAATTTGTGAAAAAAGGAAGTTGGAACTTTAATTGGTATGGCCCTGAAAATGTACAAGAGGTGGGGAGTACATTCATTATAACAATAGCAGCCCTTCCAAACCATGAAAAAGGTTTACCTCTCTCAACACTGCAAATTATCCCTGATCGTTTTAGGTAAAGGGATATAGTTTTTGTCATAAAATTCTGTGATATATCTGGGGACCTGAATGCCTAAGTATTGGAGGCCAGTTTGATCCCAGGTAAAGGAAGAATTTTGTTGAATTTCAAGTTGTGTGTGCTGCGTTAAAATCAATATTCAAAGCCACAGATTTACTGTAGTTCACTTTGAAATTAGAGATCTGCCTGAATCTATCCAGTTCCCTGAGTAGACTCGGCACTGATGTTTGCTGTTGTGTTAGAAAAAACATCAGATCATCAGCATATGCTGCTTTTTTTTATTCCCTGTTGCCTATTGCAAACCCCCTAATTTCTTTGTTTGTGTTAATCATTCTGATAAATGGCTCCAGGGTTAGAATATACAACAAGGGTGACAACAGGCACCCTTGCCTGGTTCCATTACCAATCCCAATTGCACAGGAAAAAATTCCATTCAATCTAATTTTAGCTCTGGGCGAGCAATACAGGGAGTGAAGCCAGGAAAGCATGTACCTTGGGACCAATAAACTTCAGAACTTCAAACATGTAGTCCCAGGCCACTCTGTTGAATGCTTTTTCAGCATCCATGGACAGGAGCATACCTTTAACATGCGCGCCCAGCGGATAGTAGAGCGCGCCCAGAATAGTAGATTCGGGACTTTGGTAGTGTTGTCCCGTGCTTCTCTGCCCGGGAGAAAACCTACTTGATCCAAACCAATCAAATTAAAGACAGACATAACTATCGTATTGCTCAGTAATTTGGCTAACAGCTTAATGTCCACATTTAAAAGCGATATTGGTCTGTAATTGGAGCAATACTGGGTGTCCTTACCCGCTTTAGGGAGCACAGTAAAAAAAAGCCTCCAACCAAGAACTAGAGACCAGCGAACCTGTGGCCACACTGTTTAGAGCCGGCAACAGATGTGGTATCAGTGTAGCAGCCAAGTTTTTATAGTAGAGAGTAGTAGAATTCCTCCACAGTGAAAGGCTTTTCAACACTATCAGCCTCAACTTCCGACAGCTTTAGAAGTTCACGCGGGGTGAGTAATAATCATGAAAACACTCCACCATCTGCCTGGCACATATGTGACCTGACCATTTGGTTCTATCAGCTCGTATATATGAGAGGCTGCCTGGTGTTCACGAAGCGCCCTCACCAATACCCTACCACTCTTGTTGCCTTCCTCATAATAGACTTTGGATTTGAAAATGAGGATCCTCTTTGCCTTTTCATCTATCAAAGCTTTGAAGTCCACTCTGGCCTGTTGCAATTCTTGTGCTGTCTGCTGCAACAGTGATTGTGTACACTTTCTAGATCAGCTACCTTCTGCAGTGAAGTGGACAGCCTCTTGTCTTCCTCTCTCTTTTTCTGAGAACCTATTCTGATCAATTACCCTGTTATGAAACATTTCCCACACTGTCGTAGGGGACATAGTAGGTGTGACATTATCCTGGAAAAAGCAGGTCCTCTATTCTCCGTTTCAGAACCGGGTCAGTGAGAATTGTGGGAATCGGCCTCCAACACCAATCTTGGTGTCTGCTTTACAGTCCGGACAACGATAGCGTGACAGGCACATGGTCTGAATATGATTGGCTACCTATCTTTATGGAACTGTCCCTGAATAAATCAGATTGTGAAAGAAAGAAATAATTTATTCTGGAGTATTTCTGGTGCACTGTGGAATAGAACGTGTAGTCCCATTCCAGGGGGCAGAAGGACTTTCAGACATAAACTAACTGCAGGGACTGTAGCAATTGTTAAATTTCCTGAAGCACTTTAAAAGGGACTCAGGACCTGCAGCGGATTGAGCGGGATATTAAAGTCCCCTCCCATAACCACAATACCCTGGGCAAACTTGTGAAGGGCAGACGCTATCATTTGTAGAAAAGTTAGTTGGCCGGTATTCGGGAAATAAACATTAACCAATGTCATTTCTTTGTTTTCAATAGAGCCCGAAAGGAAAATGTATCTAACCTCAGGATCAATTTGGGTGTCAGTAACACGAAAACCCGATTGCTCACTCAGCAGGATTGACACTTCTTTCTATTTAGATAATGAATCTGTGACGTGAAACACCTGAGTAAAAACGGAATTGGTCATTTTCGGTGTTTTGTCTTTTTTAAAGTGCGTTTCCTGTAGGAAAACAATTGAAGCACCAGCTTTCCTAAATTATCTCGGTAACATGGTCCTCTTTTCTGAGACATTAAGTCCTTTAACATTTTGGGACAAAAGATTTTGAGCATGTAGATTGTGATTAGTAAGAAGTCTATGCGCCATGGTTACCCTAAATGTGCCACCACCTCTGAATGGTATGTAATCAACAGCCCCAACGGGCTGAAGAGGAAAAGGGGAAAATTAAAGGATTTTACACACGAGGCCCTGACACTACAATGTGTCTCGGGTCTCTAGGAGTTTGGTGTGCTATGTCTATATTATAGACAGCACCAGGGTTGGGGCAGAGCCAGAAATTGACCAAATTTTAGCTGATGTCCAGCAGCAAAGCGAAAAGAAAAAGTTAATAAACAGTAGAATGTTGGTAAAGGAAATCTCAACAATCTCAACTCCACTTGATGTTGAGAATACGGCAGTTAATACCTTACATTTTATGAGTGTAAACAAACCTAAGCCAATTTTGAGCTTTGATCTATCTATTGCAAAGGGTCACGCCTCTTCCTTGGCGTGACCCTTTGCGACAGTCCCAGGGATCTCTCTGGTAATTTAATGCGCTTAGGACTAGGGCTGTCCCCTGGAGAAGGGGAATTTGAGTCCATCTGTCGAGATCCAGCTAAATGGAAATCTTGGTACCATTCAGGTATTGTCATTTCCGGTATTTGAAGTGTTGCACAGAACATTGGTAAATCAGAGGGTATATGTAGCTCCACTACTTTCCAGTTAGATATAGCCTGAAGGCTAAATGGAAAGTGCCATTTATATGTATTTTCTTCTGACAAAGCACTTTTAGAATGGGGTTTAATTCCCTGCGATTTTTCAAAGTAATAGGAGATAGGTCCTGGTATAAGCACACCACATGTTCCAGAAACATGATAGAATCATTCTGCCTGGCAGCAGCCATGGTTTGCTCTTTCAAACCAAGACATTGTAATCCACAAATCACATCCCAGGGGGGCTAGTGGTCTGGGCCTCGGGGTCTGGGAGCCCTGTAGACTTTATTGATATCAATCATAGTGTCAGCAGACTTAGTAAGTACATCCCTAAATAAGGTGCTCACCGCATCATGTAACTGATCAGGAAGAACCAATTCAGGCAGTCCTTTAATTCTTATGGTATGTCTTCTGCTCCCATTATCAAGTTCTTCAATCTGCCTATTCATTGTAATCAAATGTTCCTGGTGTGAGGAAACTGTCTGCTCAATTCTAACTTAGAAGTAAGAGTTGTAAAGTTACCTTGAAGTTCAGCAATGGCTGTGTGGAGAGTGGCCTTGATGTCAGCAGTCATGCTGGATAGATCTGCCAGCAGTACTGGCCTCTGTGTTTCTCCCTCCTGCTGAGGGTGCGAAAGAGTCTCTGCTAGACTCATCCTCCTGTGACTCAGGCACCATCTTGGAATCTGCTCCCTGGTTCTCCTCCGGTTTTTGGGGCTTAAAAAACTCGGGTAATCCTGGGGTTGCGACCCCACTTGGGGCCAGTGCTTTGCCATGGGTTTTTGCCACTGATTTTCGCCCATCTTGCGCGCTTTAGCCTGCTTTTAAGCTGATTCCCCCGCCTAAAAAGTCAGAGCTGCTCGGTTAAGCTGCCACCCTGTTCGCACGCTTAACCACACCCCCTTAGGTTTTATTTTTGCCTACAATTAGGAAGAAATTCTAACACGTGCAAATTTTCGTTTCTTCGCTTTCTAAGGATCTTACCAGGAGGGCATATAACATCACTTTTGCCTCAATCCTGTAGGCAGAGGTCTATAGTTTATAGTTAGTATCACAATGTGTGCCAGGAGAAAGGTACAAGATCTGACAGCAGTACCATCAACATTGTTTTTATGAAACATCTTCCCATCCACTTTCAACACCCATCTTTTAGATATTAAAAACCCATTTTAAAAATGTAATGCCTGCTCTATCCAATGTTTCCGATCTGTCATATGGACATGGATTCTTGTCCAACTACCATGGAAATGACTACGTTTTATTAATGTAGACATATATGGTCGCAAAAATGTAATTGCATTATGATGCCCATTCTTTTGCTATTTTATTCGCCTTAGCATAATTGGCCAGAATGATATGCAAATACAAAACACAAATTGCTGTTTATCTTATTTTTCATTCTATGCCTAAAATGCTATTGTAATTATTGGTTAAAAACTTGAGCTTACCTGAATGTGAATTGGTGTAATTATTGCTGGAAGTATGGTTTTCTATCCTAGCAATTGTTTGGTAATTTTAAAGGGTGCACTTGCATTCTGGCCTAAGTTTATAATTATGGAAACTGGGCATCTGCTTGGCAAGTACCCATGACTCAGAAGGGACCAGAAGTATATATGAGCAATGGGGCAAACACAATGCAGATGGCTGTAGGTCTGTTTCTGCCTCATTGTAAGGCATGGAGCCAGGTATCTGATAGACACCATTTCAGCTGATAATCAAAAGAGAATATAGTTCAACAATTATTTTGTGGTTATTTCTTTTCAGCTTATTTTCATTTTTTATATACAGTAGCATAGGTATTCTGTTTTTTTTTTTTCATTTTGATTATTTAAGGTGGTTTTTTACATTTTACAGTTTTTTTTGTTGTTGTTTTTTTTGTTTTATAAAAATTACATTTCTAGATTGGACCTACAAAACTTCTATATAATTTAGAAAGCAAGTTCATTGCTCTATAAGCATCTTAAAAAATAGTTGCCAGACACAAAAGTTCTGTATCTTGCACCATGTATCTCTCAGCATCTGTCATCATCTTTTATCCTTAAGAATTTGAAAATTGCATTCCTAATTCCTATTTCACCTTAGATCCTGCTGATAAATAGACAGTGGGCTTCTAACAATGGTTTAAATTTTAAGGTTAGAAGATATCCAGTGAGATAATGATTAGCTAAGATGAAAAATCAAACCATTAATATACTACATAAACCTGAACTTAAACAAGCATTTTTTTATACCAACCCTATTATTGTTATTAAACAAGTTCAAGATCACATATTTACTGATGTCACCCCGAGATTTCTACAGACAGATAATGGAAAATTCATAAAGTTATTTAGACATCAGATCTTTTAAGTTGTAAGATTCTTTTCACTATATTGTTTGTACATTGCAAGCAGTGTACACCGTTCCCAATGTATTTTATCACACAAAAGACCAGTGGGAAGACATTTCCCAAAATGTTAAGCATTTTCCAAAAATTAGGATGAGAATGTGATTTAGTCTAAAACAGATTTCAGCCTTTACTTCTCTTTTATATTAGTTGTGCCTTCTGCAAGATGTTCATAACCCAATGATGTATTCATTAGTAATATGTTACCCAGGTGTAGTGTACAGGTCTGTCAGTATGAGTTAAGTGTGCATTTTTTCTCATTTATTGTTTGCATATATACTTCATCTTTACATCCAATCTGATACTGAGCACTGCTCAGCTATGTCTGGAGTTTAGTAACAGGCATGAATTATGCTTAGCTGCTTGATGCCTGTGTTCTCACCACCTTGTCATTACACTTGCTAATGTGTGTCTGTCAAGTGACACCTTCTCAGTCTCATTACATTTCTTTTAACCAAGAGCTGAACTTAAAGTTTGGTAACCTCTGAATGTTCACCTGTTCAGCAATATTATTTTAGATAATTTTAAATGCTAGATAAATTATTTTTCTGTGGGATGTCCATTTAAATTATTGCCATTGATTTTTATTTTTGCTTTTGTTCACTGTAATCTTTTGTTTACTTCAACCAGTGCAATCATGCTAGTAGTTATTCTTCAGTCTGGGTTTCAAAATTACAATGGTGTTCTTTAATGCATGTGTGGATATTTTGTTTCTGATTTAATGAATACCTAAATCTAAGAACATAAACCTAATATTCCACAGTTTCCCAGTCCTTTTGATGTGCTTAAAGTTTTACAGAAAATGCCTATTATCAACCTTCTGTAAAGTACTAATCTCCCCACCTCAAATATTAAAAAAAAAGCACTTTTGGAGTCCAGCTTAGGTGATAGCCATGGCTCCCCAATAGATGCAGTGGGGGAATAAACCATCCAGGGACGGGAAATATGTTATTTATACTGCATCTGTATACAGACTACAGGCTATGGATAGTAACCTAATTTATATCAAATTACCAACACAAAAAATAGATTTTTGAAACAAGAATTCCCCAACCTCATAAGCTGCATACACTGAGAGCTAATTAATTTGTGAAGATCACAAAAAAACACTCTAAAATGGAGTTTTACTAGTCTTGTAGCAGCTTAGAGACCCCTGCTAGGTCTGCGCATTAGAGGGATTGGCGGGCTCCCAAGATTTTGGGTTAATAGAAAACAGGAAAACTACTACCTAAAACAAGTCTACTCTTTCTTCCTCTTGTATGAATTTTGATGATGAATTTCTCATCAAAGTATATAGCCATAAAGGTAAATTATTATTATTATTATTATTAAACAGGATTTATATAGCGCCAACATATTACGCAGCGCTGTACATTAAATAGGGATTGCAAATGACAGACTAATACAGACAGTGATACAGGAGGAGAGGACCCTGCCCCGAAGAGCTTACAATCTAGTAGATGATGTCCTGTCTAAAGTTTTTGTACTTCCTTTTATAATAGGTATGTATTTTAGTCTGGGATCAGGTTCACTTTATAGTTGTTAGACATGAGACAAGACAGTGACATTATGCACAAAAAACCTAATGCATTGCTGTACAGTACTGCCTCCTACATGCTAGCAAAGAGATGCCTATTTATTAAATGGTACAACAATTTCTATTTTGACAGTGCAGTGAGGCAGTTTTTTAGGAGCTTTCAGTAAACCCTAAATATCACTGCCTTTCAGCTGCTGCCTGCTTGTATCTGTCTTTTGTAGGAAGTCGACAACCTGCAGCTGAGTGATTTGTTGCGCCGTTTATTTTACTTAAGGAATTTTATTTTTTTCTTCCCTGCTAGATTTTGAAGACAATCCTTTGCTTCTATTGGATTACAGATGGGCTCTGGACAGCCTCAGCTGCTGCATAGCATAGTGATATTTTAATTTACTGGGCAGACATGTTTACTGTGTACTATGTAGTTTATGAGTGTTACCATAAATGAGGTAATCATGCATTTTGGTTTCCATGTGTTAAACATTATATGAGCTAATGCAGCTGCACCCACCCACTATGTTAAATATACCTTATTTAAGCCAAAGACTTTATGTTGCAATCTGTGGTTGACAACTCTGGACTGTTATGTGATTGTATCAAGCAGCAAAACAAGCAAAAGCTGTTCTTAATATTTTTGACGGCAAAAGTGAGATTTTTCTTTATTGCTTGTGCAAGCATGCCATAGATGAAGTTAAAAGGAATGTTTGCTGTTGCTTGTAGCCACCTTATAGCAGTCATTTGGTTCAAATGATGTATTTAGCTTGTGTAGTCCTGTCACTGGGAGTTCTGAATTGGGTGAAAATAATATCAAGCCTCCAAGGCTTTTCATGTGATGCAATATGAAACTTGATCCCTAAATACAGCAGTGAAATTGAATCCTAAGAAAACAGCTTCATTTAATTAACATTTACATCTTGGGTTTCTGAAACTGTGATTGAATATGAAAGACCCATTTGTGTGAGACATATGCAGCACAATCATTTTCTCAAGAAATATATTTTCTGTAGTTTTACCTGTCCAGTATAACCAGATTAATAATTAGATATAGACAATATTGATCTTTTCCCTCAATCATGCAGTAAAATACATGATGTAAATATTTGTAACAGTTGTACTTTGGAAAGTTAAAGGGATTCCATGATAAATTTTCAGCATGTGGTAGTTGCTGGAGAATTAAGGCAGCTATTGGTTTCTTGCTTACTGTAGAAACATTGCCGGCGAGATTCCTCCCTGTCTAGAAGCATTCATGTTCCTACGCCCTGTAGGAATCATGGCAAGGGTTACAAATCTTGTCTAGGCCCCCCCCTCCCCCCGGAAAAAGAATAGGTTGGCAATATGTAAAATTGTCAATAATTTAATACACCAAGCAGTATGGTGGCTCAGAGGTTAGCACTCTCAAATTCAAAAAAACATTCAGTTATGTTATTTGCCTTCCCCCTAAAATTGACCTTAGACTGTGTTAATGACATATGACTATGGTAGGGACATTAGATTGTGAGCCCCTTTAAGGGACAGCTGGTGACATGACTTTAGACTTTGTACAATGCTGCGTAAAATGTCAGCGCTATATAAATTCTGTGTAATAATAATAATATAAAATCATCTTTTTTTGTAGCCCAGTGTGCTAAAAAAATTACAGACAGAAAAAAATAGAAATATAAAAAATTGTTGTCAAAAGGTATACTTAGTATTTATAGTACTGCTAGTTAGTTTATAACTACCAATCAACACAAAAAAAAAAACCTTTAGATTATTTTTTTGTTAAATAGCATTGCAAATCAACCTCCTGCAGTCATGATAAAGCAGAGTTGGAGTATAAAAGGAAGAACCAGAACAAGAAGCCAATCAATTAACAATAAATATACTGGTAGGAAAAGAAAGAGTGATAAAGTTATGGGCTCATCACTATGCTTCTTCTCGTTGTACTGACTGGTGCAGGGTCAGGATGGGGTGTGCTCAGAAAAAGTGTGGTCTTCAAGCTGGGCACAGCACAACAGAAGAAAAAAGAACTGTTGGGTAAATCTCTAGATTGAAAATGAATATTGCAGAAAATATGTTTGTTTGTTTTATCAGTAAAGTTTGTTATTAGGATAGGCAATGGATGTGAAAACACTTATTTTACTTACAGAGCAGCTAATAGTGCTAAAAATTTGCAAAATCATGCAAGCAACTGTTGGTGTAGTTGTGCAGTTGTTGAGTGATATGATGGGCAAAGAAATCAAAACAAAGTTGTCAGTTGGGTGCCTGAAAGCCTCAATATATAGTTTAGCATATATCCTTTTATAATATGTATTGTCATGACAGTACTATTAGTATAGTTTGGCATCTACATGTTGTATGTGGAACTTCATATACTTTGCCTTGTCACATTGCCGAAAAAGCTAACTTTGCATCGACATCATTATTGGTTCAACAAATGTTTCATCCATACAATATATACAGGGGGTGCATGTGATATACTGTATGCATGATATACTGTGGGACTGTGCAGAGAGCACCACACGGAGGACCAACATTTCCTGACACAACCAAACTCCACCCGGCTCTTCACTCGCCAACAGCGATCAGCCTCGTCCAGCCGTGGCGGGAGCCACCATCCACCACAAGTCATGTAAACTCCTGACTTTTATCTTACTCTGAAGAACCGCAGATGTGCGAAACACTTCAGGAAGTGACCCAGGTTTCTTTCTACTCCCTAATGGACTAATATCCTAACAGCTTGTACTTTTAAGTTACTAGGATTCAAACCGCTAATGATTGAGGGGTTAGACCTAGTACTTTTCATATATCACATGTACCATCTGTATATATTGTATGGATGAAACATTTGTTGAACCCATATTTATATTAGGATATATTATTATATTATGTTAAATGCCATTTAAACTCCTACTTTTCTTTTCCTCTAAAACCCTCAGCCCAGGGAAACAATACATTTCTTGATACATATAATGTCCTAGGGACTTATTAGGGGATGATAAACCTTATCACCTAGGGGTAAACTACAAAATAAGCATTCTTTTATAAAGACATCATTATGGTTCAGTGCTCAATCCAGACATTTTTTTAAGCTGGGTGGGAAGAAATTTCAGGCGGGTGGCAGTCCCTGTATTGTGACCCAACTCTTCAGGACCCACCCAAAAACAGCCGGGTGGTTACTGAAAAGTGCCGGGTGGTGCACCCGGCTAAAAGGAGCTGGGGTGACCATTGAGGTTAATAGAAATATATACTGGGAAAATTATACACATTTTTATAATACATATACATCTTCCTGTGCAAGCGTGAGGTTTAGGTTAAAATGCATTCCTGGCATTCAATGCATAGAAGCTGATATTTTTACATTTTTTTTTTTTTTAGAGTGAGGAAGTATTAGTCTTGGTACCTATAATGTCTCTCAATAAAGGCTAGAGTTCCCCCTTTAAGAGCATTTAGACTGAAGAGCTCTCTGTCACCACTTTCAAGTGAACAGTATTTACAGTGTTGTGTTCTCAGGGATCGGAGCAGACTCGCACTGTATAGATCCACTCAATTACCTGATGTATAGAACATAAACAGATACTTTACTTCTTTTATCTGTCTTTCTCTGGAGCCATCCTCCAAAGTTAGAAAATGATAAATGAGACCCCAAGCCTGAGAATGTGAGCTAGTTCCTAAACATGTCATCCGGTGTATAAACAACTGCTCCCTTTTACCTTTAGCTGGGCTCATGCCTTCATAACTGCAGTGCTGATTTTTAAATACAGTTAGTTTTAATGTTATGGTGACTCCAGTGTTAAGTTTGTGTTAGGTGGCAATTTTTTTTTTTACTTGTTGATAGTATGAACAATTATCACATATACGGTTATTATTGTCCCTCTAACTAAAAAGACATATTCCTTTCTTATGTCCTAACTTTTTATATGATTACAAAGATTTTAAATATTTTAAAAAAGTTTTACTATTAAAAAATAATAAATGGAGGTCTCTGGTGTGTTGTACAGCCCAGGAAAAATATCTGTTTTCTTTCTTTCAGTCTAGTAGCACAGTTTGAGTTGTCACAATTTGTCATTTGTGTCATAATCTTAAGTTTATAATCCAAGAACTTTAATATATACTATCACATAGTCTAAACATGATATCTTTAAATGCATCACATATTTGATCCGCTTGGAACAAACCACAGTGAATTGGGTTTATGGAATTATTAACTGAATATTTGAAAGCCAGTATCCAAAGAAGCTGGATAATTCTACAGCTAGAAATCACTTGTATTTTTGTGACATACTTTGTGACCCACTGCCAGCATGGTATTAAAATATACAGGTTACAGAATAAATGGATTGTACACCTTTTTTCCTGTCAAGCTTTTAATTCTGTTAAAAAATTCATATACGTTTGGCAATGACAAGGATTGTAAGTGTTGCACATATTTAGAACACAGTGGAATAACAATTGATCAAAAACATCAATTTTTAATAATCCTTTTTAAATAGTTTCTTGGTGTTAGTCATGCCTTCCCCTAGTTACCTTGACATGGCTACAGTATATATTGCCATCATCCCTAATGTGTAAATATTTTCCAATCTATTATGTTAAACAAAATAAATAAATAATATTAATATATATATTTATATATATATATATAAATATTTTACAGCTAATTGTTTAGTTCTGTATAAAAATAGTTTAAAGTGTTAGCCCATCTAAAACATAAATTTCAGTGTTTGGTTTTGTCCTGGCTGGCAAAATTACCCCTTTGCTTGTTAGTTTTTGAAGGACTTTCAGAAATCCATGTATTTATTAGATTCTAATTCTTCCCACTGATTAAGGCTGAGGATAATTGAATTACCCCATTTGTATTTTTTTCCCATTAGCTTAAAGATTGCAGCAGGGGAACTGTAACCATTTTATTTTCAGCAACGGGATCAAGACTTCACAACATGGCTAACATAGATCTCAACAATTACCCTGTCAGTGATTAAATCCAGTAGCTTCCAGCCCCTGAATTTTTTTATAAGCATAGACCTTTAAAGTGAAACTGTGGTAATCTTTCCCACCTTTTGTTTAAATTAATAGTTTTTTATTTATTATGTAGTTTTCACTTCCTTGCACATTTTTTACACTGCATCCTTTATTTTCCACATGTAGGAACCTTTGTTTTAAACTAGTTAAACCTTACTGCTGTGCTTTGGGCACTCATCAACTGTTCTGCAGTGCTATGAAGCTTGCATGTTAAGAAAATATGGCAGAAACCATGTATAAGTAACAACAAAATACACATTGTTGTTAAAAATTTCCAAAAGAATTATAAATCTATGTTGGACACTATTAATCTGAGTTTAACAAAGTGCTTTGTCACATTGAAATCAATGGAGCCAGTAGTAATTAGTCTTCTGATTCTCCTGCAGATGTAGCATGAAATTCAGAATAACATTTTAGCCTGTTATGTAAGAATGTACTCTTAACTGTCCAAGTGCAATACATGATTTTATACAGCTTGTCAGGGCTGCATGGAAATAAAGAAGGCTTTTGGTCAGCATTTTTACTTCTCTGAGTGCATTTACATTTATGTACCTCATATCTAGTGGTTTTATTGCTGCTAATGAGGGCCTTCCAGTGAAGAGCGTATGCAGTATCAGGAAGAGCAATTCCTTTGAGGCACATACATTCATAGAGTGCCCACACTATGCAGAATGAACATCTGTAATAAATCTTCTGAAGCTACATAACAAAAATACCCATTCAGAGTTCATGCAGTGTCACTTGAAGATGCAGTATTTCACAAACATGAATCTGACATACTTCATGCATAGGTACTCAAGTGTTTATTAATGAAATTGGTTTTTCATCCTTCTTACCCATTTTTTCATATTTCCAACTGTTACAAAATCATTTAATTGTCATTTTCCTCTAAAGATGATCCAGGACCTGAAAGAATCATGATCATTTCATTTCCTAATAGCTAACACAAACATAGTATTAAGAAAACATTTGTTTTTTTTTTGTTTTTTTTTTGTTTTTTAGGTTTCCTTTTTTTTTTTGTCTTTTAGGGAACTATCACACAGATTTGGTCATACATAAACTGAATCCTAATAACTGTGTTCTTTAGTAGTTATACTAAACATTTAGCCCACAAATTCTTTATCGCTTACAATATCCATTTTGATTGAGTTCTGATGTCCTTCTCTTACTAAGTAGATTCAAACTAAATGGCTTTTTCTTGGTTTTTATTAAATTCAATATCTTATAAGAAAGTGTGACATTTCAAGCAATGCTTTCAATAAAAACACTTGCTATCATACAAAGATATTTTGTAAATTGTTAAATGTCTGGGTGATCAAGGGCTAATCTCTTTTCAGTAGAAAAGATAAAGGATTCAAATACCAGCCCTGTGTAAAGTTTGAATTGTGAGCCATGTGTAAAGATTGAATTGTGCTTGCAATTCTTACAATTCTTTCATGTCTATAGCCAGCTCATGAAAAAAAGTATGAATAGCACACATATCCAGCATTCCTTTTAACTTACCTTGGTTTGGACTACTATCTCTCATATCCAAGTCCCTCCATCCTTTTTCCTTCTTAGTTGTATTTAGGTGAACTAATACTAAGTAATAGTAATGTATTGTATAAGTTTTATTTTGCCCTGAGGAGCTTCATAATTGCTGACACTGGTCTTGTTCTATTCCACTTCAAACACCTAGTTTTTGCCTCATGATGGGCAGACCTGCCAACCAACCGGAAGTGCACCTTGAGAGTGGGTGGGACACAAGCGTCGGCAGTAAAAAAGCAGCTTGGTATTTGCAGCTTCTGGAGTATTCTGCTATGTTTAATAAATATATATATATATATATATATATATATATATGCACACACACAGTTTTTAAATACATTTTGTACTAGATTTTGAAAGATTTAGCTCTCTGTATGTGTGTATCTAATCTGCAGCTTACAATGTTGTCCATCAGATACTCGTGACCTTGTAATACTGGTTAGTGCATTAAAGTACATCAGTTTTTAGTTAGGAGGATATTTATGCCTGGTAAATGCAATAGTTAAAACTCTATTATAAAACTGTGAGCTGCTGCCATTTCTATCATATTCCTGGCAGGGAAAAGAAAAAATAAAGCTCCCTGTGTATCCTCAATAAAAGTACACATTTTGTAGGAATGCACAAGGGTATGTGTCATGGTACTGCCTGAGATGGTTTCCATCATTCTGACTTTAGATGGTTTAAGTTTTAACAGTTTTCAGATTTATATAGTTTTTGTTTGGTTGTCAAAACATTTAATTATATCTTGCTCAAAGGTGTAAAGCTGTCAAATAAATCTGAGCCTTTGCATAAACATAAGTGAACGTGCTACCACCATGCTGCAGTGAATGGGCTACGCCAGTTTTTTTTTTTCATACTGCTTAATGTGCAGGTTTCTTCTAGGTATCATGATTGTTTTAATTTAATAGAATTGGATACTACATATACATATATATATATATATATATATATATATTTAGGTGCTAGAAAATGGTAAGGAAGATGTTTTAGGCATCATGTATATAGTATATGGTGGAAGCGAAGTGTCTGAATAGAGCAATATTTGCAAATGAACAAAGTGTGATCCTATTTCAGCAGCTTAGAGAAACTTGTTAGAATTCAAGACAAGGTATTAAAAAGAAAAAAAAAACTCCATGGTTACCTCCTAAAGGTAAAATAAACATTTCCTACACTTAGGAAAAGAATACGTTTACCAGATGCCCAATAATCACCACCTCTGATTCTAAAGACATTTTTGTTTAATATATTACACATATGCTTAAAAAATAATGGTTATCCCTAGTGCACACTAGTATGGTTAATATAATTTATAGCAATGCCCAGCCCATTATTCTGCATCAGAGTACTGTTTTATGGTTAGGAAGTTGTCAAGGGGTGTGAATTTAAGATTTTGTGTTCAATAGTCAGTGTTCCCCAAAATTCCTTTAAAAGGGAACTAAACCCTATTTTTAGGTAGGAGTTTATTTAGCAGCCGGAGGGGAAAGCTGGGATTCACTGGATATCTGGGCTTACTACGCTGGGCTGCCTAGCTTAGGTCCTAAGTTTAGGAGAGTGATCAGGCTGGTAAGTATGTTTTATTGCCTGTCTCTTTCTGCAATAAAACCTGATCTGACTGATCACAAATTTTGAAAATGGAACTTTAATTCCTTTTATGACACTAATATAAGCTATGTGAGCTGTTTAAGCTGTTATACCTATCTACCTGTAAATAATATTTATTCTTTCTTTAAGCTATTTTGTTTTTTTTTTTTCCTGCCTTTTGTTCAATGCTATTCCTGTTTCTAAACTTCAGTTGTGACTATGTTCTGCTTTATGGGAAAACTGATTTTGTTTCTTTCCCTCAGGAGTATAAGACTATAAATAATTTATATTTTATATACTCGGGAAGGCGGGAACAAGACAATAAAGTAGTCAGAAGTTTAATACCTAAACATAAAATTATTACCCATTTATTTGCATGAAAGTGATGGAAGGTGAGGTAGGCCTTCTAAAATTTTACACTCAGAGGTACCATCAGTTAAACTGTCTTTTGTCTCCTGTTATACTTAGGTGGTTTAAATTAGAGTTAGTGAAAGATCCGTACATACACACGTCAAATTTTTCTCGCCCAATAATCGGCTTCGGCCGGATATCGTGCGAGAATCTGGCATGTGTACAGCCTGCGTCGTTCATCGTCTTTGGATCCGTCCTGGCGGATCCATGAACGATGAGCGATCCTAATGCAAGGGAAGGGGGAGAGCGTGCAGCAGGGTGCCACTCTGTCGCTCTCCCCCTCCCCTCTCCATAGAGCAGAACGGTGCTGTATGTACAGCACTCGTTCATGCATTGTGCGGTTCTTATCGTTGGAAAGGATCGTGAAAGATCCTTTCCAACGACAAGAATTGCACGTGTGTATGCGGCTTTAGACTATCAAAAAGAAAACGTGTTCTACCACTGAATATAAATATATTACAAGTACCAAAATTAAAGTATAATTGATTAAACCAAGAAAGTCAACTTTAATCCATTGACCTAGTTCACATTCTGTTCAATATATGGGACAAAACAAGCAAGTGGCATACGTCTGTGCTTTTCTTCAGAGTGCTCAGCAGTCATTCCCAATTGGATGTTCATCATACTGCCATGGTGGATTGATAATGTTAGAACACTATAGACTTGTTAGATTTTCACCCAAGATGAGCACAACTGTTTGTCTTGATATGTATTAACATATCTATACATTTTTAGATACCCCACTTCTCATTTTATTTCAGAATGACTTGCTGGTATACCTTATCACTCTGGGATAACAAGAAGTGGGTTGAATAATGCTAATAATAAAATCAGGAGGTATGCCACTTGGATCATATAGCAGTAAGGCTATGGGAACAGTACTAAAATTTAGGCTTAGTATTGCAGCTGATTTTTTTCAACAATTCTCCAGGGCTTTTTAATGTAATGTTGTATTTTCAGATTGTTTATGTAGTTTACTTGTTACAAAGAGAAGTTTCTAATTAGGGGGATATTTTAATATAATCCAAACAAATCTGTGTATTTTAGCTTTTTATCTGGAGTTTGTGTGGATACATAATTTCTGTGCATAGGTTTATGCAGTGCATTCCACTCTTATAGTAGCTTTTCTCAGAGTCCATTTGTAGTTATCAGTATAACTTCATGGTCACTGGTAATGTTGGTCAAGACTTCTCTGTGTGTGGGATTGAGAGCCTGCAGGCCAAGTTTAGTCTATTGAATTTGGATTACTTTACGCTGCAAGGTTTACTGAAATCCTATTTTCTTCTCACCAGTCCATTTACTGCTAAGATTGTCTAGATAAGTGTATATACGTATTAGCTATCTAGAATTTTTCTTTTTTTTTTCTATTGCAGGAAACCATTTTCCTTGTTATTTTATCTATATCAAAGTTGAATCTTGCCACCATTACACTAATCCCTTACAATATTGTTTACACTAAAACAAGTGATCATGTACATCAAATCTAGAAAATGTCATGTTCATGGCTCTCATACCTAAAGGTTGCGTGAAGTGAGTTCTGTTCATTTATGTTTACCAAATTAATGTAAACTTTATAACTGCTTGAAATCGGGGTAAAATATAAACCGATAAATGTTGACAGATAGATGCATTTAAAGTGTAGATAAAAACTAAAAAAAAAGAACACCTTTTTTACTTCAATACATTCAAATTTCATTGTGTTTTATCCCTTTTTTATTCAGACATTTTTAGAAACTGTTTAGTTTGTATTTTTTTTTTTTATGTGTGTACATGTTGTGCACAGTATCCAGCAGGACACTTTCCAAGACAGCCAGTTGAAATGACTTAATGTTTTTGAAAGTGTGGGGGTAACTGGAGTGCAAAAAGGAAACTGATGTGAACATGCGGAGAAACATGCAGTAGAGAAAAATAACCTGACGATGTTCCAGAAATGTACTTAAGTAAAAATGTACTTGTAGTTCCTGTTGTGGGTGTTGTGACAACTTTTTGTTTTTGGACTGAATGGTGTCGGGCCTGCACACTTGTCTTTGACTCAACTAATAAATCACATCCTTCTTAGCATCTCTACAACATAAGCAATAAATGATCTGTAGTCTCAAGATAAGAAGTGCCAGGCCTGATCAGGCTCCTTGAGATATCACAGAAAGTGTACATAAAACATAAGGCAGCCCTGAATTTCTAATAGGACCAGTATGTATTTGTTTGCAAAAAATTTTGCAAATTAAAAAAAAAAAAAAATTACCTTTGTGGTTGAAAAGCCCCAGCGAGTCTCACACTGTCTCGGCTTCCCTCTTCTTTTCAGCCCTGGATAGAACTAATACAGCCATCTTCTTCCCGGTTCTTCTTCATGTCACCCAAAATTGCACTGCACAAGATTGGGTCATATGTCTTCCTGGAAATGTAAGTTAAAAAAGTACCAATCTTACTGCGCATGTGTGAGATTGAGCACTTTTTTTTTACATATATAAGCCCCTGATGACGCCTGGCAGATGTCAGGCATGTGCAGAAGGAGTAGCCCATGGGCCTCATGGGATATGTGGCGCAAATATTGCAGGAGGCTGCAGGTTTCCATTTCAATCTTTACTGCTGCGGCGGTAAAAATGAAGGAGGAGGGGACCTCCCCCCAAAAAATTGTAAAAAAACGAAAAAAATGTTTTCATTATATAAAAGTGATAGCCATTATTTTACATAACGGCAAACTGTGGTGATGGGTCTGCTTTAAACAGAGGAAGCAAATATGAGAAATTGAACTGTACTTATCCTAATTAAACTCTTTTAAATTTTGCATAGAGTAGGTTTACACTGTCTGGTTTTAAAGCAGACAGAGTCTTCGCTGAAGTAACTTCTTTACCGCTTGTCTGATGAAAAGATTTTCCCCAGGGCAGGAGTTGGGGGATATTTCTCTAGCCATGGCACAGTAAAAACTATTCACACACAAGAATGCAGGGGAAATTTCTCACTGAAGAGCAATAAAACCTGATAGGGGTTCTAAACTTGCCTCACTCTATTTATTACAATACAAAAAAAAAAAGTTTTGGGTGTAGATACACTTTAATTGTTAGGGTTTGCACATGCATTTCAACAATCAGTAGTGACCAATGAATCACCAAAAGTTTTAATGCCAAACAAGTACTTTCCTCATGCACACTCTATTTATTCAAAATTAGTTGTAAGTTATCACCAGTATCAATAAGAATAATGATTACACCCCTCCATCCCTGGTCAAATACCAATATAGAATAAGTATTTTTGTTATTTATTTACAGGTGAGTTATGTTTTTGGCAGTTGAAGTAAAAATATTTTACAGAAAAATTAGCCTCTAAGTAAATTTGGAGTTCATATGGTGGGTGGGCAGGTGGTCCCCCAACATTCAGAGTGTGCCCATGTCCATACACTGCCTGGTTATTCAAGGTCGTCTAATTAAAATATCTTTATGCAAATGGACAGTATGAATATAAAATGTTGGTAACTTTTGTGCAGGCCTAATGTTGCAAGCAATGTTTTTGTGATATCCTGAATATACAGAATCTCATCATACTGTAGATTTCACAAACTAAACGTATATGGCAACAAGATCCCACTCGTGCAGTACTAACTTTACAGATTGATCACCACTATATTTTCCAGCCTACATACATGGACTTGTTTCTCAAGAACTGTTTTTTTAGAACCATGGTAGATAGATTGGAAGGTTGCATACCAAATTAAAGCAAAGTTGTTTTACATTTCCAAACATGCATGATAGCAGAATTTCCATAGGATATAGTTGGGTGTTATTTACCCAGAACAATAAAATAAAGTATGTGTATTGAAAGAGTTCACATGAAACCCAAGAGATTCACATAACTTCATCACACTCCCTTGCCCCCTGACCTATTTTATGGTCCCCCCATAGGTGGGTCTACCTACCTCTTTGTAAGTGTGTTGGCCTTTCATGCAGAAACTGTGGTGCTGAAATCTTACATTAACTTCTTCTAGACTTGATTGGAGCCTTACTCCACCAATATGAAAGCCCTATTAAGTTATTATTATTATTATTATTATTAATAAAAAAGATTAGCACCAACAGATTACTTAGTGCTGTACATTAAACAGGGGTTGCAAATGACAGACAGACAAACACAGACAGTGACACAGGAGGAGGAAATGACCCTGCCCAGAAGAGCTTACAATCTAAGAGGTGGGGGAAACAGAGCTCAGTAGGAGGGAGGATTATGGTAAGTTACTGCGCAAGCTGCATAATATAACATTTCTGCAAACACCACTGGAAGTTGTTCTAATGTAAACCCATTATTCAAAAATGATTTGGTAGGGAAAACTGTTTCCATACATGTGTTTACCTGTCTGCTTAGAATGTAGCTTTAATGTTCATATTCTAGTATTGATATCTTTTTTTCTACTGCAGATTGATGTTCTTGTTAACGATATAAATATGCCCTAGTTTTTTCTAAACAACAGTTCATTGATTTGCATATTTGTTGTTGAGTTTAATAAAACACTCCCTGTCACCGAATGTACTATATATTTTTAATTTGTTTTTCCATTTTTTTAAATAATATATTTGACTTATTTTGATTACAGAAATGATAAATTATTTGGAAAAAGTGCTTAATGTTCTTGAAATATTTGCCCATTGCATTTTCAGTGCAGTCTGTAGTTAAATTATAACAAGGAGTTTTAAGTTCTGTTCTTCCAATGTTTAATGCAAGGTTCTCCTTTCTTCCTTTCTTTCTTTCTTTCTTTCTTTCTTTCTATTATGCGTTGAAGTTGTGCTGCAGTGACGTGAACACTGTACATTTTAGCATATTTCAAGTGTTGGTCCTATTAAAAAAAACAGATATCAGTCTAAGACACTTTGTCAAGTCTGAAATGAGCCTCAGGGGAATCTAATGACAATCTGTGTGCTGCTTCACACAACAACCTATTCAAAGCCTGATTCGATTCTTAACAATTGGACTTCAGCCTCTGATTTTTCTCATAAATCTGCTGAATTGTATAGTACCATATTTCTCTTCGACAGTTTAGTGGATTTAGTTTTTTACAAATTTTCCTCAGAGCACACATTGGGCATAATTGATGCTCAGAGGCAGCTTTGGGAACACTAACAATTGATTGGTTTTGTTAGGTTTCTGAGTGGTTGCAGGGGGGATGTTAGTGCCCCTTTGTTGTACACATATTTAATGAGCCTTAATGAGGCAATTCCTTTGTGAAGGCAAAGGGTAAAATTAAGGAAGGTGTTCATTTTCACATCCCCTGGAGTATAGCTGAAGGTCATCATTCTACACTTGGCACTTCACTCCACCCCTAATGTACCCTGGAACATACACTATGCTTACTAAATTAACAGTTGGATTTATTTGGTTATTATTTATTTATGAAAACACATAAGAAAGAGAAAATGCAAATGGGCCCATCATGCTGCAAAGCGTAAGATGAAAAATAACTTTTTTTCATTTTAAAGGAGCCTATTGATATTGATAGCAATGCTGCTGTGTTGCTTAAAATTGCAAGCAGAGGTCCACAGAAGGCTAGCCGTAGGAAAACCTATTTACTCACATATGCCTTAACATTTTAATGTCTTTTTTCCAAAAGCTATTTTCAATCACTTAAAGTTTTCAGTTCTCTTTAAAATAATAGCTTGTGCTTAAACTTGTCCAGATTCTTCCTGCTTTAGGGTTACACCACATCTTTGTCTTTGTCTCCTATGCTTCAGTGTTGTCACCCTGTCTCACTGGCCTTTGGTGGTTACTTAAAGTTGCTGCTTTAACACACTTGAAGTTGGCATGGACCACTGTTGTCACCATCTGGAAACCTGCTGTGACAAATGCCATGTACCCATCTGTAGAATACACGGATGTAGACAGTAGGTAAATGCAAAGAGACAGCAAGAGATCTGCTGCACTGAGAAGCAACAAAGGATTGAAAAAGGCAAAAGCAAACATTTAATATTAAAATGGAAAAAATATCCACAATATAGTATTTTAGAAAGCTAAATGTAATTTATTTAGTGCTCTATTGAAAATCTCTGGTTTGCTTCCAGTCTACAGTTTCCTTAACACAGTAGCTACTAATGTAAGTTGTCCTCTCAGGACGCATTTAAGACAATGTTGGCAGAACACCAAGATTGCATCTTTTTTGTTAAAACATCTCAACACAACGCTGTGGTTTACTACCATATTCATTGCTGGCATTTAGCCGTGTTTCTACTACAATGTGTGAGCTTCAATGTACTGAACAGCTCATAAGTGGTTATCATTTCTAATGGAAGTGTAAGATTTAAAAAATACAATTTTTTACTATTTCCCTAATAATATTTTTACTAGACTGATAGATTTGTCAGTAGATTACAAGATCTATGTTGACTTAGTCACATCTATGCTTATGCTGATTTTGCTAGCCACTGTACGTCATGGTGATCAAAAAATCTTAGGTGCAATGTTAGATGTGAAGACAGATTGTGAGTCAAATTGTTCATCCGTGTTATGCTCTTACAAAGTGAATGTAGACGGTAC
This sequence comes from Pyxicephalus adspersus, assembly GCF_032062135.1. Lineage (NCBI taxonomy): Eukaryota > Metazoa > Chordata > Amphibia > Anura > Pyxicephalidae > Pyxicephalus > Pyxicephalus adspersus. Next base: position 105,840,941 of record NC_092860.1, on the reverse strand, counting down.
AAATTCCTTTTGTGTGTGGCTGAAGTGGTTAAACAAAGCCAATAAAGGGAACTAAGGTTTGTGCTGGGATGCTTGAATGCGAACAGCTTGCTTAGAGCAAGATGATACTCATTAGTGCTGTGGTGTGCATCACAGGATATAGAATAGAACGACTTGCCTGCAAACTTAAACTGCAGCTTGTCATTCCAGGCTCTTAAATAAACATTTGAAGGAAAGCCATCAGATTCATAGTGGGTGATTCATTCTGATGTGTTTCCTTTTTCTAAGCTGTTTTCTAATCAGACCTTCTGTCAAAGTACAGGCATTGCTCTTGGGTATAATTTATGGTTACATCCCATTTCACATTAAAAATGTAGCTTATTAGCTTAACAGAGCGGGGATAACAGAAAATTGCATACCTTCTGTGCACACTCTTTTATGATTAATCTGGAAATCGATCTGTTATGGTGTGCGTATTTGTTTCAGGCTCGGCGTGTCACTTTATTGTTTTACCTGGAGAGACGATTAATCTCTTAAAGGAATATAGCACCAACACTAACCATGTCAAATAGAATAATGATAAGCAGGCAGTTATCCATGGTTAGTGTATTGGGCAGAAAGCACGGTAAAGCTATTTCAGATGCATATGGCTTTGTTAAATGTCTATAACAAGTAAATGTTCCACTGAGCAAATGTTGAGTGAGAGCTGTGAACTATTTTATATGTATGTTCACAAATTAGCTCTGGTCATGATTTGAATGGATGGATTTTTTCAGCACACCTGCACTCATAAGTGTAATTTTTGTTAAATAAAAAAAAAAGTATTAGGTTCCATGACAAATAACTCCTGACACAAGTACATGACAAAATTTCTATTTTTTTAAAAATACATTTTTCCCTTCATCTGTTTTTTCACACTATAGAGCAATATGCCACCCTCTTTTATTTTTGTAACGGCAAAGACAGTTTGTTGGAATCGGGAATCCTGTTCACAGAACGTTTAGATCTAGCAAAAAAAAAAAGGTATACATGGGCCTGTCCAATCAGCTCCAAGCTAAGTAATTTTTAATAAGAAAAATTTTAGACTGTACATTCAGATTATAACATGTATGGTCATAACCTTCTCCTATGTAAATGTACCTCTTTATTTGCATTTACCTACAAGGGGAAATCTGTGACAGAAGCTAACCTTTTTACAAAAGACACTATGCCAAATTCCACTCATTCTTACTTTAGAATCTTGTATACTGGTTTAGCAGTAGTACTTTACCTAATACTGCCCATAAATTATGGTTTCTGATCACATCTGCTAGACAATATATGTTTCCTAAACTCCCTATCGAGTTGGAATCTTATCTCCAGCTTATTTGAAGATGCTTTGCTTCATTAACATTGAACTCAGAGTAGTATGCTTGTGTCCTGGCAGTAGGGTCACAAAGGTTCTGATTTTTCCTTATTCACAATTAGGTTCTTGCATGACTGTGTCAGAATCATTTGACTTCAAAGCTTTCATTATGTATTGCAAAGGGCCTCAATAAACAATGAATAACACATTAGGTGTAAGCTTTTATATGCACACAAACCACTAATAATAGAGACATATCTAGTTTGGACTAAATTATAAAGCAGATTTTTAATTTAAACAGGTATCTCTTGCAGCTGGTCGTCTATACATGTGAGTTGTCACTAGAACCAAATGTCTGCTACTGCTATCTGCAATCCGCCTGTGAATTGTTAATCACGTTGCAAAAAAATTGCAAGGTTGGTCAACAACGAACAACTGTGTAGCAACTGCAATAAAAGTAATTTGGTAGGTTGGCGTAATTGGTTATGTTTGAAACCCATCTTGGGCAGTGTGTAGTGCTTACATCTTTAGTGCTTACAACTAAAATCCTTGGTTTGTGTGGTGTGGCTTTAGGGTGTTAGATCCAACTGTCTAAAAAAATATTTTTATGCATGGCCTATTAAGCACTGCTGAATACTGCCATGTCTAATCAGCAATTTGGTAAGCTGGAATCCAAGTTCATCCAAGATCTGCCTTTTATTGTGTATGACCCATGCAGTATTTATGTACAGTTTACCCAAATGCTGTAACATAGTTTTCAACATTTTACTTTTTTGTTTTTACCATAGTGATCAAAGTAATAAAATATTATATGAATATATGTTGTATATGATAGAGAGAGAGACATTCTACGTACAACATATGGTGAATGCCTATGAAATAAAAGAGAGTTTGTTCTGTGCTTTCAGTCACAAAAATAAATAAAACCCAATGCTGTCAAAGAATAGGCCACCATGAAAATTTGCATCGCTTTTATTTCTGCTCTCTGCATGATTTTATAGCCTACAGAACACTTATGAGATCTCTGGTGGTTGTCTCTTATTAAGCAATTATACATGTATTAATTTTTAATAGGATTAAATACTGAGTTTTATGGTTTTAATTTTGTGAGTATATTTATGTGAATAGTTATCACAGGTAGGCTTTGTTCTGGCTGGATTATTACAAGCTGTAAATTAGATAAAGTGTTCCTTTTAATCAAATCTGCTGGCATATAAATCCAAGCATTATTTTTAGAGGTAGAGTGTTAGCGGCAAATCATTTATCACTTTCCAGCAATATGTTGTTAGGTGCACATACAATCTACCACTAATATAATTTCTGTTGTCCTTTGTGTTTTTCTATCTTTTCTTCATTAAGAACAATTATTCACCAATTCAATAATAAAGGAATAGCATTACTTTTTTGATAGTTTTTGCAGTTCTAATATATTTTTTAACAATAGTTTAATATATTGTTCTCAGACAAAGAATTTTTCCCCCCACAATAAACAGCTAAAATTTTGCACCAGGCCAAAGATTTAAAAGTGTTTGATTAAAAGTTCTAATTAAGTGAATCTTGGAAAATTAGCTGGAATTAGCTGTCAGAGAATCACATTTAAATGAGTAATGGTAGGCTTTGGCAGTAAACATTTAAATGATATAAATTGCCATTTAAGCGTATGGTTTAATGTTTGTCATACATTAATGTGACATCTGACTGCAGTGACAATCAAGCAGCCTGCCGTAATTTGAACATATTTAGAGCTTTTGTTTCAAGTGCCACTCACAAATTAAGACAATTGCCGTTTTTATGTTGGGCCTTCGGACTGTGTTTTTAAGGCATTGTTAATGAAAGGGGTTCATCATTTTTGTTGAGTAGTTATCTATACTTGTTATTGATTGTACAATACTGTTATCAGCTGTAATGTCAACCTGACTTTGCAAGAAGAGGACAGTGAACATGTTAACAATAAAGCTGTGTCAATATTTGTCAAAGCTTTGTCCTTGTGTATAAATATAGCAATATGCAATTTTTAAATAGTACATATTTAACTGGGAATGAGACTTTTGAAGGATTGCTCATTTGTGTGCATCAACATATCTTAAGTACCTCTTACGTGTAGTAATTTTACTGTACTAAATATTTCTGAAAATTATGAATGTGAAAAATAAAACCAGATACTTGGTTACATTTGTTTTGAATATGAATTCAGTTGAGCCGTACATGTTGAGTGATTGAAATAGAAGTAGCTCTGGAACAGAGAGTCCACTAGTAGAGAACCATTTGTACCTAACACCATCATATTGAGTTGTTATAGAAAATATAACCTTACCACATTCATGTATTTGTGAAAATGGCATAGATGCAGATACAGGACCTATACAAGATATGTTCATCACATATATAGTTTGAGCAGCGTTCTTTTATCCAAAAGCTTAATGCTTATCACGTATTTTTCAAATTGACTGTGCCATCTCCTATGGATCTGCCAACAACTATGTAATACAGGGTTATCCTAATATTTGTCTGTGACATATCATTTTTTTATTGCAGGCCTTGGAAAGTGAATTTGTGTCATGCCAGCTCCACCAATGGATTGATCTTATATTTGGCTACAAGCAGCAGGGACCAGAAGCTGTTCGAGCACTAAACGTGTTCTACTACGTGACTTATGAAGGGGCAGTCAATTTAAGTTCCATAACAGATCCTGTCATAAGAGAGGTGATGTAATTGTTCTTTAAAAGTTGCATTCTTAAGCCATGCTTTAAGTATTTTGTTACTTCCATCTTTCATCGGTAATGGTACTTAGGGAGTGTTTTTTTTTTTTTTTTTTCAGTTTTCTATGATAGTGAATGCACCTAAAGCAATCTTTTAATTTATCCAGGGACATAACGTCTACCTTTTTGTCCCTTCATTCTCCATGCTTTATCACAGTCCTGACCATTTTAACTATTTCTTTCTTTACATTTACTCTGACTGCCCTGTATTGTGTGCATCCAGAAAACAGGCAGATGAATGATGAGGTAGCCAATACTTCATATAGCTCTCTGATTCAAATATTTCAATGCTATTAGCCATGAATGATGATTTCTATAATGTACTGAATTTACATATACACTGACACGAAGACTGCAGGAAGAAGGTAACCCCCTTGCATATGTTAATACAAGTCCTCCCCTCTATAACTCCCGTGAGGTTTCACACATTCAATTGTGAAAAGCAATTTATACATCTAGAGCCTTCTTGTTCTCCTCATCTGCACATGTTGCTCTCTACATTGTACAGTGCAGACTGCAGAAATGCTAAATGTAAGCTGTGTTATCAGTTTCCTGGACCAGTAACAATTGTTCTCAGATAACATTTAAAACACAAACAGGATGTTAACGAGTATATTGGCAGTGTCGGTTTGCAATGTTGCATGTTGTCCTTGGATGTATTAAAAATACTAAGGTGTTATAAAAGGTCTATTTTCTTTAAATAATATCCTTATTTTTTGCACACCCCCACTGATTGGTACTTCTGCGTTTTTTTAATAACTATAACGAACACACCTTTCATCTGTCAAAGGATTTATAGGTCCATATGTTTAGTCCTAAACTTTGCACAGCTCTGTCTGGCACAGTAGGAGATCTAATTTCTCTCTGCTGCTACTTCCAAATTTTGTCCCTACTACAGCCACTACTTGAGTTAAAAGAGAAGCAGCAGACTAGTTTGCTCCTTTCTCTGTATTTACCTTCTAATGGCCTTTTTTCTTGTTTGTGCGTAAGCACTGCAGCACAGTTCGTTGGCTTCTCATGCTGTTTCTCACTCCTGCGCTTTAGCTGTGTTGTACAGAGAATGCATGAGAATGACACAAAGTCTAATTCAGGTACTCAAACAGCTTGCATTTAATGACATATTAAGGAAAACAGAGCTACTATACTTTGTATCTTTTATATTTATCTAGTTCATCTACTAGTATATTTGCTAATTTGGCTTCATTTTTTATTCTTAAAGTTAATCTAATAAAGGTATATCCCCTTTACCTCATATTATTTACCTTTATATCTTTTTTTTCCTCTTTATCAACCAGGTTTCATCCAGAGGTTGCTTAGGGGTTCCTTGAGAAATGAGCAATTTGTACCTCTCAGTTTAGGTGATTTATCTTTTTGGCTATCTGTAGAGGCGACATTTTTTTTCACTGGCCAGCATTGCAAGAAGCATTCTTCCTACTGACCGCCATGCAAATGTACAAAGAGCTGTGGATATAGCAATTGTAGTAGGGGTTCCCTAAGACCTAAACGTTATTTCAAGGGTTCTCTCATGGTAAAAAGGGTTGGCAAAGGCATCTCAAAACATTGGTATGGGTTTCTCAAGCCTCTCATGTCAGTTAATACTGACACCCATGATCTATTTGTGCATCTGCCATTCATCCAATTGACTACCATGTACCTTTAATTGGGCATATCATAAATATTGACAGGGGCTCCCTGGTACCTAAAAGTTATTTCAAGGGTTCCCTCATGGTAAAAAAAGTTAAAAAACACTGCTCCAAAGGAAAAAAATAATCACATTCCACTTCCTAGTTAAAAACTCTCTAATTAGCGTATTTAGAATCTGCCTTGTTATATTTACAGATATCCTCCTGAAACACAGCTTTAGAGCAGTTGACTACAAAATACAAACATGTTGGCCTGATTAAAATCCAATATCCTTGTAAATCCTTGTCAAAACATTCATTTTAAATAAGCTATCTGTGGTGAACTACTCAACCTACTCTTCTCTATGTAGTTGAGATTAGGAAAGAGGATGGTGTCAGAAGCCCAAATCAGAAAAGCTTCCCAGGTAACAATTTAGTAATTTGGTATTTAATAGTGATTAAGTAGTAAAATAAGTACCTAGCAAAGTCTTGCTGAATTCACTTTCATCTTATCCTATAAACCTTTTCAGGTGATAAAATGCAAATTTGGCTTAAAGGCTGTAGATGAATCCACTGTATATGAAATACATCTTCATTCCTATTTGCACACTCAGACATCCCTTATGATGCAATAATATAATGTAACATAAACAATATTTCTGTTTCTGTGAATTATTTTTTTCATGTTGTGGTTAGGTTCCAACATCACTCCAGAACCCCACTGGGCCATAAACTATCCTTCATATATAAACAACATCAGATTTTATGCATTGTTAACATTTGTTAAATACTTTAGGAAGCATTTTGTACAGGTTTTCTTGCTTAGCTGACCTTTGTTATAAATCAAGTAAAAAGGATTTGCAATGTTGCAGATACATTTAAAGCTATTGTTTGTGAAATTGATTAGGAGTGAATTTACCCAATTTATGTCAGTGTTACAAAAGTCATGACTAGAGCACCGTGCAGACTGTTGCTTTACTCTGTTAGAATCTAGGTGTAAAAGCCCATCATGGAGGAACTATAAATACTACATCATTTCCTGTACTGCAAATGTTTACTGATTTTACTGTACACTATAATCACACCCATTCACAGTGCATGAATTTGGATAAACTTTAACCGGCTTTAACAGTCAATTTTCCAGCTAATGCATACTAAAATAATTAGACATTTTAGTAACAATTTTAATACCCGTGAATTTGCTATTGATGGCATTTGGCACCTATAACAAAATTAAATATATTATTGTGAGGCATGCCTAAATACCTCTCTTTTTAGGACCAACACTTTTTATATAGTGCTTTGTCATGTCCAAATCCATTAGTTATCTTTCCTTTTAAATAAAAATGGTCGTTTTGTTGTTATAATGGTTGTTTTGTATTAATACCATGCTTAGTCATGGGACAGCTATTGAATGGTCTTTTCCAAAAGTACAATAGTAAAGCCATATTCAGACCGTGTCAACTCTGCTGAAACAGCCTTACTGATGTCAGTCCTTCATATGTAAATCCTTGAGAATGGTTACATGACCAGGATGCATTACCTTTAATAAAATGCTGATCAGTATATTTCTTTAAGTAGACCTGTATATTAAAATAACAAAACATGTGCAAGTAGGTTCTTTATTGCATTGGGAATAGGCAATACATATTCTACAAAATAAATTGACCTTCTTGCTAACAGTACTCTTTCCTTCATGGCCACTGACCTGGGTTCTGGATTTTCAGCCATCTTGCTTGGCTAGGCTGGAATAAAGGAACTCTTGCTCTAGTTTATTCATTTCAGACAGCCAGGTATGCCAGGATCGTACACTAAGCTGGTCATGCAGAACAGATTGTAAATAGCCAAGTAAGATATTTTATTGCAGAAGGCACATTACCTGTCCATTCTACAATAAACAGCCTGTCTAGGTGCATTTTTTTTCTAATGCAGACTGAATGTTGCAAGACATTTTTAGGTTTGCTTTTTTTCCAGAACTAGAAGAGTGAGGGATATGTTTACTGCCGTATGTACACAAAGCAAGTGATCAGACTTCATGCTTTTTAATTAACATTAGATAATATTTTAATTTCCATTAGGTAGATAATATCCCTTTCTTCATTTTAGATTCATTCATAATTATTATCTCTCTTTTTATTATATAGACCACCTGTTCACACAGCTCAGTAATACTTTATTGTATATTATCATGTCACTTGTATTAGTTTGCTTGTTCTATGGTTTGATCTTTTTTATGTTAAAACAAAATACCCTCCTACAAAGTTTGATATTCTAAATTCATATTTGTTGTTCTTTTCCACCAAATAATAGCAAATTGCTTCTATGGCTAATGCATTGAAAGTGTTCTTGGTAAATATTCTTGTTGCCTATAGCACCCAGTTAACATTTGCCTTATATTTCTGCAGTTTTGGTTTACAATATGAAATGTGGATTTTGATAACTAGTTGCTATGGGAACCAAAACTTTCGATTAGCATACATTTCATAAATTTTTTGGTTTTAAAAGTTTTGGTTTACAATATGAAATGTGGATTTTGATAACTAGTTGCTATGGGAACCAAAAACTTTCGATTAGCATACATTTCATAAATCGGCCCCCATGTGTCCCCAGTATCCAGAGCCGAAGGTGTTTAGAACAAGCCTATCAGATTTAAAGACATAGATACTGTTTGAAATTATCCATGAACTCACTGCCTCTGAATGCCATTGAGTGACATTTGTTTCTGTTGCTTGTGTCTGCTTTGACTGGCTGGTTTGTCTCAGATTGGCAGTCAGGATTATATTTCGGCCCTCCCAACAGATGTAACTGTCAGGAACCAGCTTGGGTCTGTTTTCTTTTTTTCATACTGTATCTTTTTCTAGACATTGGAAGAGCTCATGGCTGAGCTGTGTTACTGCTACTAGAAAACTGTGCAAAAAAAGCTGGTAATTATGTTTAGACATGAATGGTTTCCTGTATTATATCAAACGTTTTGATGAATTTTAAATATTCAGACCTAAACAAACTTGTGAGCATGGTTTGGACCATGAATTATATATATCAAATCAAAAGATGTTTGCAATATTGGAATTCCTTAATGTGTACTAGATGTGTTCTATGTTAGACAAAGCTGCCTGAACACAGGTATACTTTTAATGGACTTGTTTTTGGATTTAAACGTCATGTGGGCAGGGTGCCAAAGGAAATGTTCAGGAGCATTAAAAAAATCAAAAAAATCAAAATTGTTATAATAGTTAAACAAAACTGCAGTGCAATAATAGTTAAATGCTTATAGAGGAGCGATTCAAGCCCTCCAAATACCCTAAACAAGTGAAGGTTCATCAATAAGTGATATGTGGGTACCAGGTGTAGGGGCTGCTTTTCACTTAGGCCCATCCATTTCAGACTTATGGTTGACTGTAGTATTGTACAGCAGACTCAACCACACTCCTAATGGCTCCCATTCAACTTAACCATTTTATGCATGTAGGTGAAGCTTTGATACAGTTTTTGGAAGCAACTGTGCAAAAGCTCTATCTCCTCCTGAGTGTTGGTTTTACTTTACTTAAGTTACTTCAAGGTTAACTCAATTTACTGAATTTACTGACAACTCACCAAAATATATTAGTACCCCTGTATGTATGTATGTATGTATGTATGTGTATGTATGTGTGTGTGTGTGTGTGTGTGTGTGTGTATATATATATATATATATATATATATATATACACACACACACACACTCTGTATCTAGTCTTTATAAGTACATTGATATTTAAATTTGTTTTAATATAGCAAATTGTGACGCTGACGTATTATAATACTGGGTGACTTTTGGTATTACAGTGCAAGTAAATCAGTGCACAATAAGTGCTAGCAAATTATTTTTTAATGCTCCCTTCTTGGTGTCTGAAAGACAATGTATCTTTAAAGTGCTCAGTTTTGGCCTTAGCTACATAACTGTACATATGGTCATATTCTGAGTAATCCAACTCCCACTGAAAAGTTATGAGTTAGTAGGTTAATTAAGCATTTTATTGTCACAGCCCATATTAGAGATTTTACTATTTAATTGCTGTTCTCAATATATGAGGGGTCACAGAGCTTTTATGGATTAGACTGCCTATAAAACGTCTATGTTCAGCATCCTGCTCTTTCTTGTTATAGTCGGTCTGTTTTTATTTCTCCATTCACAACCTTAGTTCTATCAGACAGTCATGAAAAAAAGCAATTTTGGGTTTGCGTCTGCAAAGCAAAAGTAACAAACCTGTGTATTTATCCTAACTGTCTCCATATGTGCAGCATGTTCTCGGCTCCCTCCAACCACTGACCTCTACTTTCAGCATTGTCCTTCTACACAAACTTTTCTCACTCCAGATTACACAATCTTGTCCATCTCAATCAGTGACAAGTAAGGCCAAACATAATACATTTAGGGTTGCCGAGTCTATAAAATCATTTTTTTTTTTCATTTTATAATACAAAGCTGTTTTCAAATGTTAATGCTGTTTTAATAGCCTTACTGGTATAGATCAGGAATAACAAAAGGGCTACAATTCATTTTCTAGAGAAGATGCTGCTGCAGGCGTCCCTGGTACTGTTCATTGAAATACAAAGCATAGCATTTCATGATTTCTACACAAAGAATACCTAGGATTAAACGTTACTCTTTGAAGGATTTATTAGGGTATAAAGCTACTACTGTTCATGAGAAACAACACAGTGCATCACTATGAGCAAATGTGACTGTCCTCGTGTCTGTATATGTGTGTATGTATAAATATAAATATATATATATAAATATATATATATATATATATGCAAAGGAGTGATGCAAATGCATGCAAGGAATAAAACAGGAGTTGTGTGCACTTGCTGAGGGCAGCAGAGCTTCTTCTCATTTACTAAGCTCAATTAATTCTCTTTCAAAATAATAATTCACTTGGCCAGGTAAACAACCTAAACTCCTTTAGTAAATGAACCCCAATGGATTTCTGTTTGCCCTAGATGGGTATGTGTTTCACATTAGCAGAAGTTTTGCTACTGTTACCATCAGTTTGAGTAATGTATTAGTACATTTCTTTAAGAATCTATTTAGTTATATGCATGACAAATAATACCCAGGCATGTACCCTTAAAAGGTTTAGTCATTAAAATATATAAAACTTTTATGTAGTTGTCAGTTTTTAGCTGTGGAGGTTTACCTTCAGAGAATTTAAGCACTATTTAGTCCCAACTATAAAGTAATCAAGTTTTGTTTTTAGACTTTACATATTGAATAGAAATAACAGAATTAATAAGATAAGGACCAGACCACATACTCTATCCTAGGCTTAAATAAACTGGGTAATATTTATTGGTAGAAGATACAAAAGAGTACCCTTCCATATTAGAACATGGTAAACACTAACTGAATACGTAACTTATTATTATTACACAGAATTTATATAGCGCCAACACATTACGCATCGTTGTACTATAAATAGGGGTTGCAAATGAAAGACATACAGACAGTGACACAGGAGGAGGAGAGGACCCTGCTCCGATGAGCTTACAATCTAGGAATGGGGGAAGTATCACACAATAGGAGAAGGAGTATCACACATACATATATATGCACTGTTCACATTGATGACACATATTTATTTCTTACAGCCTAACAACTGACACATTTGTGTTACAAATTGACAGTTTTGCTCATTACCTTCCAAATATGTTAAAAAAGTATTCAGTAGGATGTTCTAATTTATGTGCATTCCAGAAAAGTACATAGAACACATCTGCAAAACACAGGAAATGCTTGGTTTTCGATTTCTGCAGTCATTTCCCCGATGCTACTACTGTCTAAGTGTTTTATATGGCATTGCATAAAGTTTCTTTGTTTTATTAACATTGTGATGAAGTTTATCTGTAAGCCGAGCTATGCATAGTTGAGGTAATCATCAGCAATCCAGGCAAAACACATGATTTCTGATTGTAATATCACAGCTCGTTTCTGCTTAATATCACACAGCAGCATGAGGAGTTTTCGCAGAGTTTCCCATGAAAAGAGTATATGTAAGCTCTTAAAAATGACTTCACCAGAAAAAGCAGTGCCAAGTGCAGTACTTGGCTCTCTCTCTGTAAAAAAATCATTTTGGGTATGATACCAGTAAGGATTAACAAAATGCTAATTATTAGAAACGGCCTTTCACCTAATTGCCACCTGTTTTTTAAAACCTACACCTGTAATATTTTTTAGGGTGTGGAGGCTCAGATCCGAAGTTTTGGACAAACCCCATCACAGTTATTAATAGAACCACATCCACCCAGGAGCTCAGCCATGCAAGTGGTAAGTACATTTTGCAGAGAGTACAGGCTAATATATTGACTACATTTGCTGTAAAGTAGAAGTAAACCTGCTGTATCTGTAAATATTAATCTTTATAGGATCTTCTTGATTTAATTTCTAAATATTTATATCAAATCTGAAAGACCACCAGCTTAAAATCCATTATTAGATATTCTGTATGACTGGAGGATATGCATTATTGGTTCTTGTTTTGAAATGTGCTCTCATTACCCTTTATATTAGCATTCATTCAAATCAATTAGGATCATAAAAAGCAATGACCTGGTATTTAAACTACATTGACATGGGTTTTTCTTCTCCTGTAAAATGTCTTCTACTTTTTTCCTACCTCCTATGTTGGTCAAATGTAAGATTTTAATTATCAGCATCTGAAAAAGAGTTTTACCTTGCATTATAGACACATGCTTAAAATGCCATAGGCGGCAAGTGAGAAATAAGGAAGACATTCCCAGCTCCACTGACTGAGTTTTATTACAATTTAATGTACAGAAATACATCAGTAGAACAATAGTTTCCATAACAGTGTATATTCTCGAAACTGTCTATGGCTTCGGATTTGGACTGGAAGAATTGTTTTTGAAGAACATAATTTTGTTACTTTCCAGATAAACATAAAGATAAATGTCTTGCCCAAATGTTAAAACCAAAAAAAAAAACTGCATATAGACATATAAATGAATGCTGTATTTTTTTGCTATACATTTATGTTTATAAATGTAATGCATATTTTTTGTTTACCAGAGGGCCATAGTTCTTCCTAAATGATGGCAGTCAGCTGAGGTAGAAAACATGTAACAATATAATAAAACAAATGATATATTTAACAAATCAAAAGATAGCAAATATGAGAATTTGAGAGTTCATTGTTGGGATTATATACATAATAAAGGAAATATATGCAGAAAAAGTAGTGGATTTTAGCTTGCAATTGTATAGCCTTGGATACTTCAGTGTCCTCTTTTGAAAATGAAAATTGTCCAGCCATGTGTGTGGTTTTTATAAAATATGTTCTTCCATTCAAAAAGGAGATATTACATTATAATCATCCCTCTTCTTGTAACAATGTTCTACATACAGGTACAATGAGAGGGTGACTTGAGGATATAATAGAACACGTCTGGTTGACAGAAAGTTGTGGAAATTATGTTTAAATAGAACAAATTCAAAAGGCGATTATGTCTTTCTTGGCTCTAAATGGCAGGACCAGAATTCCTGGGTGGTGTGTAGAGGATTACGAGTAGATGACACATTTACACACATTGGCTGTCTGCCACGCTTGCTCAGTTTCACTTGCTTGTTAACCTGTGTGTGGGACTCTGAATTTATTCATGGTGCTCACATTATTTTTGCAGAGTTGTCTAGTTGTGTTTAAAATACCATTGTAACTGCTCATTTTACATGACTGGCTGCTGGAACAGTGCAGCCTGTCATTGGAGTATTTAGTCTTAAATCATTAAAAAACAGGGAGTTTAGTGGAACATCAGTACATTTAAACTAATCCCTTAAATAGTTAAGAAAAAAATATGTTTCTAAATTACTTTATTGTTTTTTATTTTAATGTTTTTTTTTAAAAAGAGTAAAACAATCTTGTATTTTTTGGGGTACAAATAGATAGCAGCATGTCAAATACATAACAAATCTCAGAGTACTTCCATTGATATGGATAATTAGAATATTCCAAAAATGTTGAGTTTTTATTCATAACCCAAAAAATTAGTGATTTAATGTGTTGTGTGCTACAATTACCACTTATTTAGATCTAATACAGGTTGCCAACACTGCCATTTTATTGTATTTCAATAGTTTTTATTTTCAGAAAGTAAGTACAAGAAATAAAAAAAAATCAACAACAGACAGGAGAAGTAACAGCAACGGCAAGAGCAATAACCCTTATTTTATTGTATTAAGTACTAATTTTAAAACACAACTTAAGCCAAAATGAGAAAGGTTTAATTCTTCCATCAGTCACTCTGTGTGGTCATCAATACTAAAAGTGAGCATAATCAAATAGACAGTAATATGACATTTTTTTTGAGAAAAGTATGTTGAGAAAGGGAAAAGAATCTTTGTCAGGTTTGTGTTGCTCTACTAGGGGTGTCTTACATCCTGAGTGGTTATCAGAACAGAAAGGGAGATGGAAACTCCCCAATAGGGACACAGACAGCAATTAAAACCTTAGAAGTCACCCATTTAGATGTTTTATTGTAACATCAAATCACACAATTAAGGGACCCTTCATCAAATTTGACTGCCACGGTCACTGTCTGACTGAAGATCACATGCACAACATTGCTTTTTAGATTTTATTCATTTTCTAAATAAGAAAATTAATATAATTCCTGTTTTACAATATCATTTAAAAAAGAGTATTCATGTTTTTAAAGTAAAAGCACCAAAATTAATCAGATTAATTCCAATAAAAAAGGCAAACACATTTGCTTTGCATTTTGCTGTTGTTCAGGGTTCAGTGTTAGCTCATAATACTGTTTCTTTTCCTCTGGGCTATTGTGTGCACATTTTTATTTTCACAGCAGAAATTAAAGCCATCTCGCGCTGTGTTAAGTGCACCAACCATAATATACACCAGGTGTAGTAATTAGCAGCCACATGAAGGCAGCCTATTTGTCTGGTTCTGCTGCTGTTGTTGAATCCCCTTGTGCCTTCACACTATCAGATAGCTGGATTTAATTGAGGCCACATCAGATGAGGCATTACTGACACCTTTAATTGAATGAGCATCCAGGGAGAATTAACTCATAATATTGATTGGCTTTTAGCCACTAGCTCAGAAGGGTGTCTAGATAGCTTATTAGTTGCTTTTATTTACACCTTTGTGCAAAGAGTACAAACAGGATTTCATGGTGCAATATGTTTTTGTAAGTACTCCTAATAACTTTTTAAACCGGGCTGATAATAAAAATGCAAATGTCGTTTTAATAGCTTTTTATTTTTTTTTTAAGTTTACAAACATTCTGAGTTATTACAGGGCAGAATATTATTACTCTTTATTTTACTAGTATTTTTGGATAGGTTTAATTTTCAGCATTTTGTTCAAAGTAGTTGCCCATCTTGTAGTCATTCTATTTCTTCAGCCTGCCATTCTATATTGTCTGCATGATATTGTGCTGTGTGTTTTCAAGAGGTTCTTTTAAAAAATATTTAAAAATAAGTTTAAAATGAGACCCTGATTGCGTTTGTTTAAAGTATATGTCAACCTTAAAATTGATCTTACAATATGCATTGATGAATTAGAACATTATCTAGTAACGTTTGCTTTGCATATACATTTTTATTAATTTCCTAAAGAGTACCTGGACATCCTGCTAGTTTTTCTCCCAATTCTTATTACAATATTAAGCATGCCATGCATGAAGGCAGACCAGTGCTGGTTTGGGCAATTTTCTGTCAAAGTTAGCTAACTTCACCTGTATCTCCAATAGCCAGATTTGTAGCCAAGCCCTTCCCCTCTGCCAATAAGCTTCTGTATGGCTTATCCCCAGGCTAGGTGGCATGGAATTCCAGAGAGCTGAGCTGCTCATGTACCTACTGTGAAGATTAGTTGGGTATGTATCATGCCCACATGTCACCTAGGCTCTCTTATACAAAATTTACCATAACCCCTCAAACGTCACTCAGGAATGCTTTTTGGGGAAAATTACTGTAAAAACAAAGGCAGAAGTGTCTATTTTTTAAATTAAGTTTAAATAATTTTATTAATTTATTAATGAGGTTTAAATAATTTAACTGTAAAAATAAAGTTTACTGTTTACCAGAACCTGATTTAGCTTTTTATAACCAAGAGTTGGGGCATTTTTTCTATGCTAAAAAAATATGACAGTTACCGAACATTTACAGCGTCTTGTGCATCTTAATCAGCCTATAACTGAGATTTTCTGGGCTGAGTAACAAAGAAAAAATCATCTTCCTTTGATGTTACAGCACGAGTCTGGACTGAACATGCCATTTGCAGTCCAGCTCCATAGTCTCAGAATTTATCTACATTTTTTTAGGATTCCTTCAGTACTTTCATTTGCAACAAATAGGTGTCTAATGTTCCAGAACTGAAAGATTCCCAACTAGGAGGTTAGATGTGCAAGTTGGCTTTTGCTTATTTAGGTGAAAAAAGATTTGTGAAGTTTTTAGATGCTGAAGGGGATGACCATTGTCCTCCAAAACTGTTTTCTATTTTACTTATTTTTGAAAAATTTCATTCTGCTCTTCTGCATGAGGTAAGTAGATCCATGCTGAATTCTACGCAATGTTCAGGTGAAGACCTTTGATGCAGTGTAGTGAGCACAGTTTTAAGAAAGCTCTGATACGCCTTTGTCTCTGAATAATTTTTATCTGAATCATGATTGAATTTACAGCATTTTAGTGCATTTTTTTCTCTTTAAATATTTTATCTTAATTATTTAGTTTATTTGTGTACATTTGACTTCATAGGCTCGGATTTAGAGTTAGAGTGCACTAAAATCAGTCATTTACACTTTTATTGTAGTGGCTTTAGCTCCACCCCCTTCGTTCTAGGGCTTAATCACAGCTATGTGTTGCAGTAACATGTGGCTATGGATATTATACATGCATGCATTCTACAGAGAGAAAACTAAATTGTTAAATGGCTATGTTTAGTGATCTTCAATTCCTGTGATCTTCAATTTAAAATTATATATCGCTAGAGTTACTCATTAGCCAATTACTACAAGTCAGCTATTCGAAAATTTTGAAGTAATTATCCCACTGATAATAAACATAAACAAATTAATGTGATGGTTACCCAGTATTACTTCACTTTCCATAACAGATCCTGGATACAAAGAGCTAGCTGAGGGATTTACGCCTCATAGACTTGCTTCTTCTATGCTTTGCATTTCTTGCTGCTGTTTTCTTGCTTCTCTTTTATAATCATTTCTTCCTTTTTTTGTCCTGTTATCCTTCCCTTTGTTCTTTAATTTGCCTTTCTTTGTACACTTTGTTTCCTTTTTTCCATTTGTGTTTGGGTTCTTGTTGTGCCCACTCAACAGTATCTCCTCCTGCAGACTCCACTGATGTTTACAGACCAAGCTCAGCATGATGTCATTATGGTTCTGAAGTTTCCCTCCAACTCACCAGTTACTCATGTTGCTGCGAATACCCAGCCTGGATTGGCCAGTCCTGCAGTCATAACTGTCACAGCTAACAGGCTGTTTGCTGTGAACAAGTGGCATAGTCTTCCTGGTAAGTGCTGGGATATTGTCATTCTGAAATATAATCTAATCAATTTGTATTTACCAGAGTCAAACATGTCCTATAGACGAAGTTAATCCAGATAACCAATGGAATGAGGAAGTGGGGTCAACAAAATAACCTTAAAATTTAAAGTACTATTAACTTTACTCTCTTCAGTTCATGTGATTGGCTGTCTTTGGTTATTGGTTATGGCACACTGCACCTTAGTTATTCATTGAACCTGCTTACCTCTACAACTGTACAGATACCAGCATACATGCTTAACTGGAATTGGTGCATGGTACAAGTGAATACATCCAAATATGCTTAGGGTGGACGTTTGCAAGTTAAAACAAAATTTGAATCGTGCTTCCAGAAGTGTTCCTCGGTAATTAACTGTTTGGCATAACTTTGGAGCATGGCTCTAGCAATCATATGATGCTGCCCAGAGGCATTGGCCATACTTGACGCCCATAGCAGATGGCTGTCCATTTGAAATCAGGCATTTTCTTGCAGTCTCATTTTACACAGTGAAGCTGCTTACAGTCAAGCATCTGCTTCAGCGTCTGGTCAGATACAGAACATGTCCCTAGCTAAAAAAAAGCCTTTCTACCTATTAATATAAAAAATCCTACCTCTACTGATTAGGACTGCAGAATGTATAACACCAAAATGCAGCTGTATGAATTTTGCCCTTGTACATCTAAATTTTTCCCCATCTAATTTGGAATATATGCAACAAGACATCTGAATAAGTACGTAGATTTAATGCCAATCCTATTTTTACTTTTGTTTCTATTGTGTGCATATAAAAGTGTTACATTTTTGCTTAATATCAAAAATATAGCATTAGTTGTTTATAATCATCTGCTCTTTGCAACACAGAAAATGTAAATAATTTCTAATCAATGAATGCATTAAATGGCACAAGGTTGGGAAAACATAAAAGATTATTACATATTAATAACAGCTGATTATTTCAGTGCCCTCCCTTATATCTCAAGGGTAGAGCTATACCCTAAATGATAAAAACCTTTATCAAGGAAGCACATCCAGTAAATTTGAAAATGTGAATTGTGTTTTGTTAATTCTCTATCTTGTCTGTTGTTTGCCCAAATGTATTGCCTTCCTTTCCATGTTTATCTTTTTACACATTTTAAAAGTATTTTAAGTATAAAACCTATAGAATGAATTTATGCTCTAATCTAATCTTTCCTCCTTCCAGCCCATCAAGGTGCTGTTCAAGACCAGCCGTACCAGTTGCCTGTGGAGATCGATCCTCTCATAGGTCTGTCACTTCCTCCCCTCTTTGCGATTCATTAAGCTCTGTATGGTAGCCCTGAAGTGTAGATTACTGTTGTTTTTCACTTGCCAGTTGCCTGGAATGGAATTCTCCTGATAAACCATTTGCATGCAAATTGGAATGCAATGAGCTGTGGCTATGCTGGTATTTCATCAACTCCCCCTCGTTGGCTTGCCTAATTTGAACAGGCCTAGGACGTGTGTCACCGAAAATTAATATGGATGCTGTAATAATGTGTGATTGAGAATGGCGCATGAAACACTGTCAGGATAATATTGGATCTTTTCATCACTCAGACTTGTTGATGAGCAGGAGCGAGGCCCTGTTATGATGAATTGGCATTCAGTAATGTGCTGGAGCTGCATTTTTTTTCTCCTAGGGAAATTTTCATAATAACAGCAAGGTTCTTCACTAGGAGAAGAAATAAAGCATACTACTGAGGCTTTATCATTAATGTCCGGCCTTTTGTTCACAGACCTGGGGTACTTGCATTCATAGTAGAGTTCGGCTATCAACAAAGGCATCAAACAGATATTGTACTTGTAAATACAATGGTTTTTGTATATATTGCACAAAGAATATGCATTCAAAATCTTGGTAAATTGGAAGTGGTATTTACCATACCTGCATAACAAGCATCTTATATATTGTTAAAACCTAAATATCAATAGTGAAAACGTATCACTTCAAAGCCTTCCAAGTGAACAAAATATATACAATATTATTTTATTGCCTGGAAGTCTTTCACCATAAAGGGTAAAAAAAGCATACATTTATTTGAATACAGTTCTATGAAGGGTTTTTTTGCTTTTTATCTTTTTGAAATGTTTTACAAAACCAATAGCTACAATCTCCTCGTCTCATGGCTCTGTAAATACTGTTTAAGATCAGGCGCCTTAAGCTGCGTACACACTTGCAATTTTTGTCGTTGGAAAGGATCTTTCACGATCCTTTCCAACGACAAGGGGCTGCAAGATGCATGAACGATGCTGTACATACAGCACCGTTCATGCTCTATGGAGAGGGGAGGGGGGAGAGCGACGGAGCGGCACCCTGCTGCGCGCTCTCCCCTTCCCTTTCATTACGATCGGCTGTCGTCCATCGTCCGTGGATCCGGCAGGTCGGTCGTCCGGACGATGGACGACACCGACTGTACACACGGAAGATTTTCGCCCGATAATTGGCCGATGCCGATTATCGGGCGATAAAAATCTGCCGTGTGTACGTAGCCTTACTCTGGAAATCTTTGTTGTGAAGCAATTATTTTCATTGCCAGGACACAGCACTGTTCACTTTTGCAACACGCTGACAGCAGGAACAAGGTGAGTATGCAGAAAGGTCTACTAAGGGATAAGGGTTATATTGGGGGTTAAGATAATGTTTGGCCTGGGATTTTAATAAGTAGGGTTAATACAATATGGTTTCATATCCTGGAACTTCACTTTTATTGTTGGGGTGGTAATGGAGTGAGTGAAAGTGCTCACTTGTGGTTAAAAAGAGTTAATAAAATATATTTTTATTCCATTTTGCCCACTTTACTGATTTAGAAAAACTACTTTCTGGGTCACTTTTACTGGTTCCTAGATCAAAATTCACTCACTGGACAGAGGTGATGATGCCTATTTTTTACCAACAAGGCTGGAAGCAAATTGGAGGTAATCAGAGCTGATTAGCTAGCACAGGAAGATGAATTGATTCATCAGAACTACTATGGTGGAGGAAATACAAAATACAAAATTTTCCAATAGGGCCAACTGTCTGAGAGGATTTTTACTGGAAGCAAATTTTATGACCTTGGAGAGATTTTCTTCAACTTCTGTTGTGTCTCCTGGACTGAAGGTGTAAGAAAAACTTAGGTACCACAAACAAAAACTGCAAATAAAAATTGGGGATTTTACTTTTCCATACTCTGGATCAAGTCTTCATACATTATTACTCCAGTACTATTCTAAGTAAAAGTCCCTACCAACCTCCTACCCAGTCTAGCAGCCAATTGAGCCAACAGGACTAAACCACTCGCTTGGTGTCCTCCCTAACATGAAAGTGTCTGCCTACCTACTGTTAGAATAAAAAAATAAACTTGCAAACCAGCAATGCAACCTACTTGTGCAGTGCAACCTGTTGGGGATTCACTGTTAATTATTGTATAGCCATTAACATCACCATTTTGCCTGCACGCATGAGTAGCTAGATAAAAGCCATATACCCGAAACCGTCCCATGGGGAATAGACCTCAAAGACAAGGTCCTTCCCAGAACCAAATTACCTGTGCTGTCAGGCAACAGTCCCTTGTGCCATACTCCTTCTAATTATTCTTCGAAGCAATTAGCCCCCTCATTTCATTTTTTGTTTTCAATACATAAAGAATTTTACACTGCAAGCACCTTTTATTATTCAAAGTTCTTTATTATGTTAACACAATTAACATCCTTGTGTTACATAAATATTAAATATAACATAAACATTATGTTTATGTAAAAAATACAGATTCCTTAAACGCAAAACCATATGAAATAATTTTTGTACAATCTGTATTCTAAAATGTACATTTGTCTACAATGCATTGTGATTTGTGATTTTTGAATGCTGTGTGATTTGTGTGAGCTTGTGAAGTATTGTCTCATTTGTGTCTGTCATATTTGGCCCTTCCCCTGTGTGAAGAGTCAGGATGATGAGCAGTGAGATATGGTTTATCCTCTTCAGAAGTGGAGAGCAGTCTTCCTGTGACTTATAGTGTGTTCTGTGACCGATGTTCACTGGCTGGAAATGGATGAGCCACAGTTCATTACCATATACTACGCTAGGCTTTTTCCCATCACTAGTCCCCTGATAATATTCAAGAAGAGCAGGAAAGCTCAGCTTTCTAGCAAGAAATAAAATATACACACTTATTTCATGTGCTGTACTTGCAGAAGCTTTGCTGACATCGGAAGATTTATATTTGTGCATATTCACAGAGTTTTATTTTATATTCTGGTCCAGCTCAAACTATATTACAAATGTTTGAAATAAAAGTTTAAATGGGTATCCAACATTTATTCTGCCCACTAACATACTTTACAAACAGAATAGCTGTTGTGTAACTTTGGATTTTGTTTAAACAAAGCATCAGTAACTAAAAAATAACAAAAGGTTTATTTTATGTTGATTGTGTCAGATGCCACTGTAAGACTACTAGGATATTTTGTATTAGTACTAATTTCATACTCCTTCATACTCTTTCTTCACAAAGCGTTATAATAATAGAAATCTGTACTGCTATTACACAATTTTAAATACTAAGCCTTGCATTGGGCATTTTAGTTGTCAGTCTACTCTACTGCTTGTGCAGTTCGGTTTTAGAATCTTCAAAATAGTTTTTAGATGGAATAGAAAAAACTTTTGTTTACATAAGGCAGCAAAAGATCCTATAAACCACATCTTGTTTGCTATATATGCACAATATGTGCAAAAGTATGTGGACATTTGATAACCTCACCTGTATGAGCATGTTGGACATCACACGGCAAAACCATGGATATCAATATCGAGTTGTCCCACCTTTGTGTCTACACCACCCTCCACTTCTGGGAGATGTCTACAATATTTTCAAATGTGTCTGTTGGAATTTGTGCCCATGTAAACAAAATTGTATTTGTGAGTTCAGGTACTGATGTTGGTTGAGCAAATCTGGTTCACAATCAGGGATCTAAACCATCCTCATGATATTCAAAAGGCTTGATATTTTGGAGTTATGCATGCTACTAAACTTTTGTACATTAAGTCTTCATGAACATGGCCTTGTACACATGGGCATAGTCATCCTGGAGATGAAATGTACCCATGTTGTACCCATGTTGTACCCATGTTGCACCCATGTTGTAGCATTACCAGGAACTTTTCTTGAAAATATGTCAACCTAAAACTTTAAAGTACTACCCACATAAGTTTGGCCATATTTAAAAAGGCACAATGATCAGGTGTAAGTTCCTAAACTTTTTCACATATGACATGTCATATAATATAATACATTTAACTTTTTATATAAATGTTTCTATTTTCCATTCTATGCTGGACTTGGAGATCTCTGTTATTCTTTAAAAAAAAAAAAAATGAAACAATTGGGTAGAAAAATGTTGTAGTACAAATGCAGTTTATGTAAAGATTCTCTATTTTTATTTGGAAGAAAAGAGCAGCCAGGCAGTTGTGAGGAGAAGAAAATTATTGAATTTTCTGGCCAATCTGACAGTGTTTAGGAAAAGGCAGACTTAGGGAATAAAAAACAGGGACAAGCCAATGTCACGAAGAAGCCCTTTTTATGTTAAGTAAGGCAAGAAGTAAATTAGCGCAGATGGCTCTGGAAAATAACAAAGTTGATGGCACCCACAGAGAAGAGAAGCATTTGGTTACTAAAGAATTTGGTGCAGAACAAGAAATAATGAAGGAGTACTGATGTTGTAGCTCTTTTAGTTTTTCTGGAGCATAAACATATCATTTTCCTTCATGTAACTCATGACTTCAGCATAGTCTCCCTTTCATCTCCTATAAAACGTATTAACCTTGAGATGGGGAGTATCAGACATGTTTGTACATATGTATCCCCACTGCTACTTGATAACTCACATGTGATGAAATGCAGACAGTCAGATCCAGCTCATGAACATAACTGCATTTTTCTTTTATACTGTACAGATTTCATAGTGACAGACCTACTGTGCTGTCTGGTTTTTATGTTTGATTGCAGTGCATAGGTATGCTTTGCGTGGGTTGTGTGTGTATGTATGTATGTATGTGTGTGTGTGTGTGTGTGTGTGTATATATATATATATATATATATATATACATACACACACACACAGATTTATATAATAAAGTAAAACAGAATAGAAAAAAAAGGATGCAACATGTATTTTAAACCACTTCACAAAATACTTGCTGCGTCTCTAACACTTTGATTTGTAAAATATAGGCAAATAGGATGTATTTCAGTCAATTAAGCTTAAAAACTTGTGAATGCTTTACTTGGAACTGTCTCACAAACAATCATCATATATACCAAGCATAATCAAACTGCTTTGGTAATTAGGGAAGAGTGATTGCATGTCAAGAACAGCTTTTATTACATGAACCTCTAAAATTGCCATAAAACAGATTTGGCATCTCTGTGGCCAATTCCTAATGTAAAACTATTCTTTTTTAGCTTTACAAAGTTGAAATTTGTGTGTAGTCTTTAATTCTGAAACATCTTGTATTCAAAGCCAGTTTGCAATGAGTCATAAATCCAAAAACGAAGCAGAGAACATGATCCTAACTAAACTAAAATGTAATATTTATTATCCTTGCACATTTTATCTGAATCTAGACCATTTTATGGTTAAAATGATGGTTTTACCTCTATAGCCTAAAAAGCTAGCTTTATCTTTTTCCAAAATAGAAAGAAATCTATTTTGGCGTTGGTAGCCATCTTGTAGGGTGTATAATATTTGAGGTTACCTTGTATCGGTATTTAGCAGTCCATTATTGGACCATTTTAAAAGAGGAGTAGAACACTATGGTAATCTTATGATCCCATATTTAACAAAGTTAATAGCCATATGCATACCACTAAATAGGTTCAGGAGAGGTTTATGAATACTGTTAATAAATTTTAATTTTCAATTTAAAATTTGCAACTTCTCCTAAAGAATAGCTGAAGCATAGTGAAATGTTGTAAAACACAATTTAGGATTTATTCTTGCATTGCAAGAAGCAGTGAATGTGGTTTTAAAGGCACATACTGTCACTATGTATGTTTATATACATATAAATTGTGCCCACCAATCAGATTTTTTCTTCCTAAATCTTAAACTTAGCGACTAAATCCAATTGGTTGCAGTCAGTTGCTGCTATTTGGTCTTTACTGTATTAAATGAACCTGTGTTCACCATAAATATTTCCATTCTTTGTCATAGGTAAGAGCAGAAACAGTAATTTTTCTTTACAGGAGTTTTAGTATGATTTGGTCTGTTTACAGCTGAATAATAGTTTTAGAACTTCAGAGGGGAAAAAAATGACCTGTAGAAGAAAACAGTCGTAATGCTGTCGCTCAGATTCTCAGAGCTATAATCCAAATCCCTGGCTGGAATAAACTACAGTACTGACTTGTTTACCCACCAGGGGAACACATTATTGCCTCGTAAAGAAACACAACAGTCCTTATTATTCGCAAGGCTTCTAAAGCATAGCTCAAGGCAACAACTTTATGGTTATATCAACCTGTATTATTTTTGCTGGATTATGGCACACACATCCTTTGGGTGAACTGCTGAATGTCAAGTAGTTAAATTCAGAGATTTAACAGAAAATATGTAGAAATGTTGAATAAAGTATACAATTGCCAGTCCCTCTGTTGGTTGCTACAGTAATGCTTTTGTGGATTTATTCACAGTTTTATGTTTCATTGTTTTAGGCAGCAAGCAAATATTAACACCATACCATTAATAAACTCCAACTGGGCCCATCTGTGCACCTCTGCATCTGTTGTTTTATGTGGCACACATGAAACTAGAAATAGTTGCAGGTGTGATTTTTTTTTCTAATAATAATTGGAACTTCATTGGCTTTGGCCTACTCCTCTAACACATCAGGAGGAGACCATTATTGTACCCAGCTGTACACCTACTGGAACTTTTTTTTTGGAGGATCTTCACTATTGAAATATTTTGGAAGACTGAATATATTTACTTGTGGGAGATTTTCATTAGCAGATCATAGCTGCATTGCAGTTTTTGCTCCAAAGAGTCCTTATCAAATATATAGTAGACCTATTATCACACAGTAGAATACTTACTACTATCTTATCTCTTACCCTTTACTACTTACCCAAAACTGCAGTAGTATAACACGTACACGCGTCAGATGATTCTTGTTCGATAATAGCCCCAGGGTTGATATCAGACGCAAATCTGGCATGTGTACAGCTCTCGTTGTTCACATTCATGGATCCGTCCTGGCATTTTCACGAACGATGAACAATCGTAATACAAGTGAAGGAAGGAGAGCGCAATGGGGTGCCGTTCCCTTCTTCTCTCCTTTACATAGAGCAGAACAGTGTTGTCCTTCATGCATCGTGCAGTCGTTTGTCATTGGAAACGATCAGGAAAAATCCTTTACAACGACAATTATTAAACGTGTGTACACAGCCTTAACTGTTTCTAGAAACCCAACAGCTTACTACATATGTCATGCCTTTACATTCATGTTCAGCACAAAATGTTGAACATATCAACAAAACAATTAAAAAAAAGTATTATGTACTATGTAAATCTTCATTTAAAAAAACATAGGTCCACCCAATAACTAAATAAAAAATGTCAGATAAAAGGGGCAAACTGGGTTCCCCATGTCGGAGCCTTCAATCTTACTCATTGGCCCTGATTTATTAAAGCTTTCCAAGCTGGAGAAGATACAGAAGATAAACTTTCTTTATTGAACCTGGGTGGTCCAGCAAACCTGGAAAATGGATCTGATCCAGGATTAAAAATAGAAGAAAAAAAAGAAAATTACTTTTAAGAAATCCTTTAAGGTTTGCTGGATCACACAGGTTTTCTGATGAAAGCTTTTCTTCTCCAGCCTTGGGGAGCATTATTAATTCAGACCCATTAAGTCACTACTTGGATGGTGACTCATTACCTTTAGGTAAAATGTTTTGATGTGGATGACCTGTCAAACACACACTAAACTGCTGGTTTACTGGCCTCCTATAAAGTCATTACTACACTATGAAGGTGCACAATCAAATGATATTTGCAGGTATGTATTTCTTATAGAGATCTGTTTGGCCTTTTTTCATCTATCATATTCTCTGTGATTTTGTAACATAGTAGAAAGTGTGTGCAAAGTTCCTGTTGTAGTCTTCCTGTTATAGTGGTTTTTACACATGGGCTAGCCTTGTTCAGCAATAAATTTTATACAACCCAGGAATTGCTCATAGGAGACATGTCTGCAAACCCTGGCCAAGTAAAAGTAGCTATTTTTCAAGGAGTGTTTTATTACCAATAGTGTGGTTTGAAGAGTGGGTTGCATTTTATGTAGAGGAAGGATTAGAAGTCTTCTGTTACAGTTTCTGTTACAGACTTGCACAGGAACCATTTCTGCCCTTTTCTTGCAGTATTTTTCCTAGGGACGTGTTGCAGTCCTGGTATTAGCTCACTCTATATTTTCTTAATTGGGAAGTATATTGTCTCCTGCCTTTATAACTACAGGGCCTTACTTCTATAGATGATGTGAATGTATACCCCCTTAAAGAAGGCCTTGTGCTACATATGGGATTGGGTTGCCTATTTAGTTATTTGAGCGTATAGTGAAAAAGAAAAATTATTTCACAATAACACTAAAGTATGTTAATATATTTTCCCTGTTTTTTTCTAATCTTTACAGCAAACAACACAGGAATGCACAGACGACAAATTTCTGACCTTTTAGATCAAAGTATCCAAGTCCATTCCCAGTGTTTTGTCATAACAGCAGACAACAGATTCATTTTAGTCTGTGGATTTTGGGACAAAAGTTTTCGTGTCTATTCCACTGACACGGGTGAGTTTGGTTGATATAAATATGACTAAATACATAGATAGGTAATCTTGACCAAACAGTTTAGAAGATTGACCTAATACACCAAAATGCACTGTCACACTAAAGGGATATGTATTTCCTTACCATGGGGACCTCCATGAACATGCAGGAATGTTGTATGTTTTTTGTATGGGTTTACACATTTTTCATGCTCTTTAAAACAAACTCAAAAGAAGAAGCAAAGTCAAAATACAAATAGTCACCAGGAGGTAGGGGTTTTGGCAGACATGCAAAGTCTCCTTTGCCACAAAATATTTTCCCCTGCTCCTGGAGGCATTTATTCTTTGTTTACAGTGCACAGCATATGCACCATACAGTGTAGAGCCTAGCTCTTTTTACAGCACTGGCCAGAATAGACTTAGATACTGGAGACAATAACTGCTGTGCATGTGAAGGAGTAAATCATCATGGCCCCATAAAAAGGATCTTGGTGGACCCTAATTACTTTACCTCACTCTTACCTGTTCTTTTTTTCTTTGACTTTGTTCCCATTCACTCTACCAGTGTTGGGCTTGACTCACAGTAAAGTTAAAAAAAAAAAACCCTCTGTTGGTTTGTGTTAAAAAAATATGTGTGCTATACATAGATAAATACTAAAGCTAGGATCTGGGGTATGTGACAACACAAAGGTTAGGTACATGGTATATGAAGTTTGAGGTACTCTACCTGTAGGCGGAAAAATATTCATACACAGTATTTTTACAGTGATCAGCCAAAACTTTAAAACTAGGTGGATGCAAATTACAATGATTATCTTGTAATATGGGTAGGATATATTAGCCAGTTATTAATGGGTAAGATATAGGTAAATGGGTAGCCAGTTAACTGTCAGGTTTTAAGGGTCTCGAGTTACATTTTGGAAGTTCAAGACAAGTGTAATATGGATCTCAGCAACTTTGACAAATGTTAAATTATAGTGGTTTGATAACTGGGCCACATCATATCCAAACAGAAGGTCTTTTGATGTTTTTAATATGAAGTTGCTAAGGCCTACCAAAATTAGAGCAGGTAAGAATTCCGTGGTTGTGGGGAAGCTTTTCTGTCTTGTTAATTATCACAAAGGAGCTGTAACACACACACACACACACACACACACAAAAATTGAATTGATGAAACATAAAATGTTTTATTTAGACCATACAGTACTGAAGTATATATGTATGTATGTGTGTGTGTACATGGGAAGGGGAAAAATACTACATGAAAATATTTGAAGCATAATTACAAGATTAAAGCAACATAAATCAAGATTTTTTTTTGACCTGTAAATGCCAATAAAATAGAATCTCGATTTATATTATACCACTAGATGGCCCTAAACTCATTTTATGTGAGACAGAGTTTGTTACACACTTTACACAGTGCAACCTCCTGATGACCAACAATAATGTATAAAAGATCATTGATTATCAATTTAGCTTCATCTGGCATATTAAAGCCCCGGGAATTATTAGATCACAACTTGTAAAGCCGAAATCTGCGGGTGGGTTAGGAGTACCTAATTTTTTTCCATTATTACATGGCAGCCCACCTAGCTAGAGTACTTAACTGGTGTTGTAACAGAGTGTCCAAACAATGGGTAATGTTAGAACAATGCTCCTCCCCTTTCCCCTTGTGCTCACCCCCAGGGCTATAGCTTTCTGCTGCTCCTAATCTTAAATCACACCCAACGCTGGGATACACCTGGGAACTGTGCTGTAGATATCTCCACAAGTTAAGCCTCTCACCTTCTCCGTCTCCTCCTTTTCCTATCCTAGGAAACCCAGCTTTTCCACCAGGACTGGATGACTCTATATTCTCTAATATGCACATGAGGGGAATTTTTAGGGCACCTTAATTATCTTACGGGGGTGGGCAGGGAAAGCTGTGCTGACCTCAACGTCTCACAATTTTGGATTGGACTTTTGGAGGGAAGCGCAGCTCTCCCATTACCTTTGCACCTTAGCACCTCCGGTGCTCTTTGACAGACATTTTACTACATTTGACAGACCTCTTTTTCCAAAACTCCCCTCCATTCTCTTACCCATCCTATTTTTCAGTATGGGAGGCGGATTCGGGGTTCTCCCTGACTGAGGACCAAAAACAAAAAGTCTTAAAGTGGACTTATAAAGCATCAATAAGCAATAGGTTTCAGGAATCTAACTTCAAAATTTTATTCTGATGGTACCTGATCCCTGATAAGCTCCATAAACGCATGCTAGAGTTGTCAGACCGCTGCTGGTGATGCTAAATGGCACTTGGTTCCCTCCTTCACATATTTTGTGGTTGTCCCATTATTCAACCTTTTTGGTCCACAGTCATTGGCAGCAAATTCTTATATTGCAGCATACTGGAAGAGGCCTGATCTGCCTCCCATTCATTTGTGGTTATAAAGGGTCAATGAGTTACATCACATGGAAGATCTAACTTCCTCATTATGGGAAACGAGCAGAAAGTTTTTTAACACTTGGTATTACTGGTCTCAGTTTCTCACCTCAACAGATTATGTCTGCTACCTGGGTCGCCATTACATATTACACTTTCAAATACATGGAGACCTAACTGGAGGGACCGGGAGCGGTATGTTTAGGGGACTCATGATGACCTTCCTCGAACACCTCCCGGTTCACCTTCATTTATGTAACTCAGCCATCTCTTGCTTTTTCACCCTCACACAACTTGCCCTTAGGTACCTGGGGAGAAAGCCTACGGTAACAGTTTAGGGGTACAGCAACCCCTCATCTGCAGTCCCCCTTTCCACACAAAAATGCTCAGGACTGGTAACTTTAGGAACACTATGCACTCTATGCCTTCCTCATGTCAATTTTGTTGTAATTTTTTTTGTAATCTATTAGCAAGTGTCTGTTGTGGAAACCAATAACAAAGGTCGTTGTTATAAAACAGTTATATAGGTTTAGTAACGCTATTTTTTTATTCTGTTACTTGCTCGTTGACATAGAATGTTCTACATTGTATATTGTATTGATATGTTGTCCGCTTTTCAACATTGTATTTTTCAATGTATCACCCCCTTGATTGTTCCCGCCCCCTCCCATCCTCCCCTTACATCTTTTGTAAAACCCTAAATAAAAAATGTTTTAAAAAAAGATAATTGATGTACAAATGGCTCATCAAAACTAACTCAAAAGTGCTAAATACTTCACCTGTAAAAATGCAAGATAGTGGAATAAACAATCTGAGCCCATGTGATTTTATTTTTTCTCTTGTAAATATTTTTTTTTTAAACAATAATACACCATGGGCTGTATTTATTCACAATAATTTTATTAGTATTTCTGTTGATTACTTTTTTGAGCGTTAGCATTTTGTGCTCTAGGTTTATATTTGAGTCAATGTAGTTTTCTTGTATTTTAGGTAAAAGTAGACACCTCTGTTAATATTTAGATTAGTTTATGTTTAGGTAGATATTTCCCCCTGGACATCACTTTTTGTCTTTCATACAGATCGATCTATATATATACAGTTAGGTCCATAAATATTTGGACAGAGAGAACTTTTTTCTAATTTTGGTTCTGTACATTACCACAATTCATTTTAAATGAAACAACTCAGATGCAGTTGAACTGCAGACTTTCAGCTTTAATTCGGGTTGAACAAAAAGATTGCATAAAAATGTGAGGAACTAAAGCCTTTTTTTTTTTTTTACAAAATCACTTAATTTCAAGAGCTCAAAAGTAATTGGACAATTGACTCCAAGGCTATTTCATGGGCTGGTGTGTGCAATTCCTTTTTATGTCAATATCAATTAAGCCGATAAAAGGCTTGGAGTTGATTTGAGGGGTGCTTGTATGTGGAAGATTTTGCTGTGAACAGACAACATGCGGTCAAAGAAGCTTTCCATGCAGGTGAAACGAGCCATCCTTAAGCTGCAAAAACAGAAACAGAAAAAACCATTCGAGAAATTTCTACAATATTAGGAGTGGCAAAATCTACAGTTTGGTACATCATGAGAAAGAAACAAAGCATTGGGTAACTCAGCAATGCCAAAAGACCCGGATGTCCATGGAAGACAACAGTGGTGGATGATGGCAGAATCATTTCCATGGTGAAGAGAAACCCCTTCACAACAGCCAACCAAGTGAACAACACTCTCCAGGAAGTAGGCGTATCGATATCCAAGTCTACCATAAAGAGAAGACTGCATGAAAGTAAATACAGGGGGTGCACTGCAAGGTGCAAGCCACTCATAAGCCTCAAGAATAGAAAGGCTAGATTAGACTTTGCTCAAAAACATCTAAAAAAGCCAGTACAGTTCTGGAAAAACATTCTTTGGACAGATGAAACCAAGATCAACCTTTACCAGAATGATGGCAAGAAAAAAGTATGGAGAAGGCGTGGAACAGCTCATGATCCAAAGCATACTACATCATCTGTAAAACATGGCGGAGGCAATGTGATGGCTTGGGCGTACATGGCTGCCAGTGGCACTGGGACACTAGTGTTTATCCATGATGTGACACAGGAGAGAAGCAGCCGAATGAATTCTGAGGTGTTCAGAGACATACTGTCTGCTCAAATTCAGCTAAATGCAGTCACATTGATTGGGAGGCGTTTCATAATACAGATGGACTATGACCCAAAACATGCAGCCAAAGTAACCCAGGAGTTTTTTAAAGCAACGAAATGGAATATTCTTGAATCGCCAAGTTAGTCAGCTGATCTGAACCCAATTGAGCATGCATTTCACTTGTTGAAGACTAAACTTTGTACAGAAAGGCCCAAAAACAAATAACAACTGAAAGCGGCTGCAGCAGAGGCCTGGCAGAGCATTAAAAAGGAGGAAACCTAGCATCTGGTGATGTCGATAAGTTCAAGACTACAGGCTGTCATTGCCAGCAAAGGGTTTTCAACCAAGTATTTGAAATGAACATTTTTTTTTTAGCTTTTTATTTGTCCAATTACTTTTGAGCCCCTAAAATGAAGTGATTGTGTTAAAAAAGGCTTTAGTTCCTCACATTTTTATGCAATCTTTTTGTTCAAACCACTGAATTAAAGCTGAAAGTTTGCAGTTCAATTGCATCTGAGTTGTTTCATTTGAAATTAATTGTGGTAATGTACAGAACTAAAATTAGAAAAAAGTTCTCTCTGTCCAAATATTTATGGACCTAACTGTATTACCTATCATTCTATGATAAAAAAAAAAAAAAAAAAACATTAAAAGTATTATTTTAGTGGCTAAATGTCTTACAAATAGGTACATACACCATTTTTGTTTGCTGTATTCATCTCGACATGTGGGACACAGGATTAACACGTCTGTGAAAGCTGTTAGAAAAGAAACTCTACCGTGTGTTTCTGATTGTTTAATGGTTACAGCTCTTTTTAAATTCCCAGGGTTTTTTTGCCTTCAAAAGACATCACTTAGAGTGGGGAAAACATACTTTTGCCCTTTTTGCCTGGGAGCCCAAGGAACAGGGCAAACACATGCACAATCCATGTAATGTATAGCAGTGCAGTGCAGCAATAAGTGTTCTGTTCGATTATATTCTATCACTTCTGAATGAAGGGGTCCTTTTCTTTTTAGCATTCCTTGTTTTGTTTTTATACTTGTAACAGGAAATTCTTGCGGCATAAATCATTTTTTTTCCTAATGGGGCCAATACTGAAAAGGCATCATAAACCCTGTCCTGGCAGGGGGAATTATTTTCAGGCGGCCTTTTATATCCAGCAGTGCTAAGGGCCTACGTCTGTTTTCCTTTTTCTCCTTTATTTCATTTTATTTGCAACAGCACTGTCAAATAAAACTGCATAACTAGAAAATGTGTTCTGTCAAAAAAGGCGAAATCCCAGAGTTAATGCAATGTTTTCTGTACTGGCATAAGTCCCTGTCAGATACAAAAGAAATACTAAGACAAACTGTGGTGGAAATTTTTTTTTAATGAATACTATGACAGTCATAGTTAATAATAGAAATATTAAAAAAATGATAATAAAAATATCATGCAGACCCATGTCTGAAAAGCAGCATCAGTGTTTGGCCTGTAACTTTGGTGTGAGTGTATAGCTCTGTGTTACGTAGTGACAAGAATTGCCAATAATTCATTGAGATTACCATACCACCTTCCATATAGATATTTTTATTTATTTTTTTAAAAAAACATTGCAGTTAAATCTTTGTGTTACTTACATAGAAAACAAAGCCCACAGCCCCAAAGCAGTAAACATTTTTTTCAATGTTTTTTCCCCCTACATGCTTGATAACATTGACTAATTTCTAAATTCTGTATAAATGTGTTTCCTTTTAAGTAATTTATAGGAAAATCTGTTCACAGGTAAACTGACTCAGGTGGTGTTTGGACACTGGGATGTTGTGACTTGCATGGCTCGATCAGAGTCATACATTGGAGGTGACTGTTACATCCTCTCAGGGTCGCGAGATGCTACGCTGCTGCTGTGGTACTGGAATGGAAAAAACAATGGCATCGGAGACAACCCAAACCGTAAGAAAACAATGCTCATGTTTTCAATCTATTTAAACATGCAGTTTTCATTAAAATATTACCTGGTGATCCTATTGTGAAGGTCTTTGTTCAGGCGCCTGTTATGGGGTAACAAACTGTCTCCAAGTTGTGCTCCAGTGTCACTTTGTTTCATACACCCAAGGTTAGAATTATATATGCTTTATTTTTATTCTGCTCTTCCCCATGCCTCTAGGTAGAAATAATTACACTGACAGGATTTACCAAAACCTGGATCACACCTGTGTATGAATGTAAAAATATTCTTGGTGTCTGTTCATAATTGTTGTTTTCCTTTTATTGCTTCTTCATTTGTTAGTGAGTCACTGTCCTGATACAGGGCTTCTGATGTGCACTCCTGCATGATCTGTGTCAGTAACTTACTAAATAGGAACACAAGGGTAAGAATGGCAGCACCTTCAAAATCAAGTCAGCAGTGGCAGTTTCCATTATCTTGACAGATTTCCTTTAAAGCACATTTGAAGTTTTAAAAAATGAAAGCTAGCTCTGGCAAATGCTGAAACATACCGGGCTTACTTTTTTATGTTTTTAAATTTCTCTCCATTCACACTGCAAGCTCCTTTTCCTGGTATTAGTCCATTGGGGGACTATTGCTCTGGAGGCAGCAGCTTCTCTAGTTGTCTGACATTGTCAGAGCTGAAGCCCAATAATTAGGAATGTATGCAAACTTTTCAAATTTTTTGCTTCTGGTTGTGACTCAGCGGGTTGTCTGTCAGATTGCTACAGAGAGGACACTGCTTCTATACTGGTATATGTCAAATGGTGATTTAAAAGATGACTTGATGGAGAGACTGACAATGTCTTTTTAAAACAAAAACCGTGCTTTAATTGCAGGTCACATCACTGTCTTTGGATCCTGTTCCAAAAAACTAAATGTAAATTTGTATCTGATGATACTCTCGACAGCCTGCAGGGCCAACTTCTGTGTACATCACTCGGTGCTGAGTGCTTGCCCAGCATTCCTTTAAAGGAAGCAAATCAGGTTTTGCTTTAGGGTAATTGGCCTCCCTTCTTTGTTTAGAGCCCAATGTACAGCCATCCAGAAACAGCAAAATGTTATCTTTATTTAGAATGTATTGTTTTGTTTTTTGTATTTTTTGTTTGTTTTTGTCCCTGTTGAGAATCATCATCTTAAAGTTGTTCTTGTGACTACGGTTACCATAACAGAACCACACCTGAGCACGTTGGAGGTGGATGGTACATATTAAAGCTAGGATGTTGGAACTTTACAAATGTATACAAGTGTTGGTGGATCCCTAAAGGTGCCTCAACAAACTTTTAGCCAGCTCCCATTAGTATCAAAATGAAAGCAATATAGATAGTAAAGGATATAGAGAGGTGAAGCTATTTTGTATAATTTTTGGATGCTTTCAAATGCGTTTAAATGGTTCAACAAATTCCTTTTGTATTTATTTTTGTGGCAGGCCTAAAATTTCAGTTGTAAATTGTTGCCAACACATACCCTATTTTTCTGCTTTTGCACAATTGCTCTTACATTATTCTGCTTTAAAAAATATTTTTGAAGTATGCTGGATGATTTACTTGAAGGTGATCCTCAGAAGAACAAACATTTCCTGGTAGTGCCTGCCTTAGTATATCACCCTCCTCCTCCTATTGTCTGTCTGAGTAATAAGCGCTCCAAATATCTAACGTCTTCCTTTGTACATATTTATATTATGGTAGAAAGACACAATATTTCATATTTTACATATATATTTTTTTTTACCTAGGATGTGTAATAGAATTGTTACTACAGATTTACATTAAGATCTGGTTTACTTAAGCTACGTACACACGGCAGATTTTTATCGCCCGATAATCGGCATTGGCCAAATATCGGGCGAAAATCTGCCGTGTGTACAGTCGGTGTCGTCCATCGTCCGAACGACCGACCTGCCGGATCCACGGACGATGGTCGACGACCGATCCTAATGAAAGGGAAAGGGAAGGGGGAGAGCGCGCAGCAGGGTGCCGCTCCGTCGCTCTCCCCCTCCCCTCTCCATAGAGCATGAACGGTGCTGTATGTACAGCATCGTTCATGCATCGTGCAATCCCTTGTCGTTGGAAAGGATCGTGAAAGATCCTTTCCAACGACAAAAATTGCAAGTGTGTACGCAGCTTTAGTCTCACCTTCACTCTCGTTACTTTGTTCTCTTTTTTATGTTTTTTGATATGTCTAGAATGTATTCGCCAATGCTATATTCCCTTTAAATGAAAATTCAGTTTAAGGCCAAGTGCCTGTTAAATTCCTTTTCACATTCTTAGCACATAAAATTAAAACAAACCAAAGTTGGCAAAAAATAAGGAGGTTGAGGTTGTGTAGGGAGCTTTTTCATTCGATTGAAATACTGCCAATAATTGTACTAATTCTGGGTACTCACTAACTTTACACAAATGGAATACTGGGTGCACATTTGTTGTAGTGAGAAGTACTGTTTGGATAGTAATTTTCTTCATTTACACCTTTTAGTTAAACTTACTATCAGTTATAGATATCTAAGCCTAATCATCATCGTCAGTAACTGGGAAACAGTGTTACACTTAGCTACACTGGAGCGTATTTGTCAGTGGACAGAGAAAAATATTCAGCTTTCCAAAAATGAATTACAACAGTACATTTCTTTATTTTAATATTACAAACAAAGCAGTTACTAAACAGCAACTATTCATTTCTGCTTTTATTTACATTAGAAAAAAACAGAGTTGGCCATTTTAGTTTATGGAACACGGAACAGCTGCTGCTGTATGTCAGTGGACTGGTATACAGGAGTCAGCACAGTACTGTTGTATATGATTTAGTCCGGCCATACGTAGAGAAGACTTCTATTTATTCATAAAGTTTTTTGCATTGCTGCAACATTAGCTGTTCACCAACAATATATGCAACTTTTTACTGATATCCACTTTTTTAGTAGATGCAGTTATTTCCTTTTGTAAAAAAAATAAAATAAAGGCTGCAAACCTTTTTAACATTCAGTCTAATTATACCCTTTGTTTTCTTTTCTTTTCAATTTATTACATCTAGTGGAAGCCACTGATTAACCTCATCAACCTCATATATGTTGAAATTGTTTTATTTTAACTAATAAATTATCCTTATTCTTATTTCTAGTGCTCTTACGCATTTTCTTAAATTAATGAATAATAAATACTTTTGCTAAAATGTGTTTGCTATTAAAATACTATCTAATGTCACATGACTGGTTCACTTGTGATAGTTCTGAATTCAGTCCACCTTAAGTATGTATTATATATGTTATCCACCAATATTCTTTGTGTTGTATATGAAGATATATACAATATTAATTATTTACAACCTATTATTGACTTTGCTATGTCTTAATATCTTTTAGACATACACTATGAAAATTCAATCTTTTTTTTTCCTTAGAATAAATTTTGCCATGATAAAATGTGCTTTGTGTATATGCAAAAAGTACATTAATGCAGGTTACCAGCCATACCACATAATTTTCATCCCCTACATAGTATATATTTGTTAAGAAGAACTATTTTGCATCTTGTCAAGTGGCGAAGTAGAATATTGCAATTGAAAGGTAATTAAAAATGATTTAAAAACTTCATTATAAAAAGAATATTGTGCTTGTGTAGTTTGATCCCATAAGGAGAGCATTGTAAAAACACAGTAATTGTCCAATACAGTGGATTAGATGAATTTCATTATTTCTGAAACGCTAAAGAATCCTGAAAGCAGGTCCTTTTTAATTTACATGTATGTTTAGTACCATTGTTGCATATATCATAGCTTCAATTCAACAAAAAAGTAAAGTTTTTTTTTTTTTATTTTGTTTTTTTCACTGATGCTTGACAATTTGATACCCGTTTTCTTAAGAATAAGAAATTCTTAAGATACCCCATGTTTTCTTAAGAAATCAGGCTAAACACTAGACTCAGTAGCCATGTATTTAAGTGAAGTTAAATTGTTTATTTAATGGTAACATAGTAATTTTTATTTTCTTTTTACATATTACATGTTAAGGGTTCCACATATTCTATCCACTGATGAATGATTGCTATCATAGCAGTATAGCATATGTGAATAAACTGTATACAGAAGTACGCATATATTTGGTTTACCGTGTTTGTAGCGATGTCCACACAAAAGGTATTTAAGGTTATTTGTGGCACCAACAAGGTGTAATTGTACAGTTGTCAAACTGAAACGTTTGCATCTAAGAAGTGTGTTCTGTTCTGGGAATAATTATTGTGATGAATTCAGGCCTTCACAACACCGCTTGATGGATTATTTAGGTAAAATTTGTTTTGATTTGGATGGATCAATCCATCTAAATTTTGCAATCCATAGCTACTTGTGTAAAGAAAATAAATAAACCAGCAGCTTCTCGTCACTGCGGTATAGAATATATATTCAGAAGAGCAAAGAACTTACTTCACCGATCCCTGTAAACTGCTGCCGGTTGGTGTTTTTGCTAACAGATTACATTACAACCTTTCCGTAATGTTGAGACAGTTTTGTTCTGGTATGCCGGTAATTTTTAATTTGTAATTTACTTGTTTGGAAGATATATAGGTTAATGTATATAGGTTATTAGATATGCCGGCGTGTGTGTAAATGTATACAAATCATTTTAGTGTATAAAGTCAAAACAATTATATAATTTATATATGCATTTTATTTGTTATGCAGCTAAAGGAAATAACAGTTGAATTAACAGTAGAAATAGAAAAAATATTATGTGACATTCACATTAAGCTTTGTAGATAAAAATGGTACATTATGGGACACTGTTATTTTATACATTTATGTAGCGTTACAGTACATGACACAACTATGGACTTTGTAAAGCGCTGTGTAATATGATGGCGCTATATAAATACTGTATAATATTAATAATATCATCGGTATCTTGGCATTGTCTGCAGTTAAAGGTCTGTTTTGTCTGATGTCCGATCATTTTTAGGCAAAGCAATGGTGCCATCTCATGGTACACACAGAAAATGTATTACAGTAAAAAGGTGGGAGGGTGTATTTTGTATTTTGCTGTACCCTTTAGCCTTCTTGAAACTTAGTTCTTTTTAGTTATATGCTCACCAATTAAAGAAAATAAGTAAAATCTTTTTTTTATTTTATCATCTTCTAGACAGGAACCTTGTATTTCATGGGGTAGCATGTGTGACAGTAGTAGGAGCCTATAAAAGAAGGAACTAAGTAAAAAATAGGCTTATTTCTCATTTTACTTTAGTTAGCAGGGCCATGCAACTCCTGATGCCCTTGGTTAAACTGTGCATTCAGAACTAATAATTTAAAGCTTAGATACAACAAAGCATTATAGATGCATGTGCAAGAAGTATATACAATATATTTTTGCTTTGTCAGTGAAGCCTGAACTGTAGATCTCTTCTCTTTAAGAAGGGCCTGTTGAGCTTTGCACTGGTTCAGCCTGACTAAGTATGCTTTTTCATAAGTAAAACAAAGGATAAGGTAATTTAAAACACTCTTACTAATGCAAAGAATACATTTCACACTGGAACAGAACACACTGGATTAGTAAATAAATTGTACTTTTCACCCTAAAATACTACCACTGACCTAAATTTAAGGCATACAGATTGGTTTCCACTTGGTTATGGGGTGGTTAGTTGGCCATTCAGCTGCCAGGCTGTAGGTCCTCCAGCAAAAGGAAGGCATTTTTTTTTAACTATGGTCTAAAAAAATTTAAATTAATAGCAGCGGTGGTCATTAAACTATAAGCAATGCACTTCTGCCACTTGGGGACTGGCCTGCAAGCTCTTCTAGAGGCCCTTCTAGCTTTTTAATTAACCATAGTAGAGTAAGAATTTGTTTACTGATTGTGCTGCCATAAATAAAATGTCCCCTGAGGGTTTCACCTAACTCTGCACTATTTTGTGTCCAGTAAATGTAATGCTATGGAAGAAACTACTGAACTAAACATACCTCAATATATAGACCGTAACTGTGGATATGTTACAAAAATAGTTTGAGACTTCAGACAAATGGCAAGAGATGGACAATAGGTGCCCCTACTATACAGATGTGAATACTCTCCAAAAAAATAGGTCTCCATATTTCCAAGAGCATGTTCTATTTCAAAATAAAATTAAAAAAAAAAGAACTGAGAGCACAATAGTAGCGAGTAAAACCTGTGTAAAAAAAAAAAAAAAATAAACGTTCTGGCTCTGCTAGTAGACATACTGTGGTATAGTACAGCCATTCTGTTCCTGCAGGTTTATAGTGCCTTATGGCAGTTTTTGATATGCACATGTGTTACTACATAGAGCATTCCCTCTGAATTCCTAGGATGGGACCTACTGCAGAGTGCAGGTAGCCTTTCTCTACATCCCGAGAGTCAATTTTTTTTTAGGAATAAATAGAAGGTGCACATGTGCTTCTTTTTAATTGTTTTTTTTAGTGAGAGATCATGTCCAAGTAATAAAGAATTCATGTCTTGTTTATTTCTTGTCTATAGAAATACATTTGATGCAGCAATTGATGAATAAAACATTTTAATCATGCTTTTAAATAAAGTTGCATGTAATGCTGATCCTTTAAACAAACGTGTCATAAAACTGGGAAAATTAATAAAGCATATGTTTAAATTATTACCTCCCTACCTCCAATGTTTTGCACCCATTACATTACAACACACATGGACACTTAACGAGTTGTAGGGCATGGATAAATGAAGATTTGCATTGATTTTTTTCAGCATATGCTAAACTTGTGTTCTAAGGTTTGGGTCACAGGTGCAAAATATTTTTATTGCATTTGTGGATACACCAGTGTAGGTTGCATGTTTGTCTTGGCAGTAGGAAACCTACCAGCAAATATGTAAGATTAGCAGCCATAGTTAGGTTCAGCATGAAGCAATATATAGATCTGCTAGAAGTGCTGAAACCAATGTGTACAACCAATTGGGATGCTATCACACTTTTCACAATGTATTTTATATCAATTTTTGCCTGGTGCTCCTAAAACCAGCGCAAAGGTAATCTAAGGATTTTGTAGGTAGTGATATTTGCATATACGAGTTTAGGCTAATCTCAGACATCTAGTAACTTGCACCAAATAGGAGTAGTTGGGAACCATTTTGTGCACACCTTTTTGCATGTGGTCACATTGTAGTGGTTTGCAGGGCAGTTACTGGATTCCACATGTAGCTCCTGGCCATCCTCCAGTGGCTAGCAACTCCCCTTGACTTGAATGGGTATGCTTTCCAACCACAGTGAGCAATGGTTGTATGCAGTTGTGTTGCAGATGTTGTTAATGGACTGAAAATGGCCCATAATCCCCTGCAGCAGCTAGACCGCACATCCTAAATTAGCCTAGTTGTGCAAAGAGGGCATCAAAGTCAGTGCTTAACCAAAAAACAGAAATAGGAAATTATACTGAAACTTTTAACTCTGAAAGAGAATCACTTCAGCAGCTGAACAATGTAAGCATCTTTGCTCAATATCAGATTCATTATATTCTGGAAAAAAGTAATTTTGTTTTTGTTAATGTATTTTTGAGTTATGTTACAAGTATGCTGTAATTTATAGTAATGAGCTCCAGAACAGGTGGTCAAATAGCTTGTACTGTAATTTATCAGTTGTGATATTCTGGCCTAATTAACCAGCATTTAGTAGCTCAGTATATTTCTGCCCTGCGCTGACAGATTAATAGAAGGAATGCTTGTGTTTAAATCTCTTTCAGTCAGAGGACAGAAAACTAGACTATTTACTGCTTTATTACTCTATACCTAAGCCATTGTATTGCTGAATGTATGGATGTCTGTTTAATAATTTCCTCATTTTCCCCGGTTACTTACATTTTTTGTTAAATTTCTCTGTTTAATGGCAGCAATACCTTGTCTGAAAATTAGTCCTATATTTAAAATCTGTGGCTATTCATGATTGTTTTTTACATATATATATGTGTGTGTGTGTGTGTTTTTGTGAGCCAGGTTAATGCATGCCATATGCTGCTAGGAACAGCCGTACTTGAACGCAGCACAATTATTTACCTTGCTTAGTTGCTGAGAAAAATGAATATACCATACAAGCCTGGGGCTATGTTCGTAAACAGAGGAAAGGGTGATTTATGCCTGGGAACTGCAGTTCTGTAATTTAAGACAACCATTTGTGTACCTAGACTTTGATGCACTCCAAGTGTATTTGAGGAGAAATTTCATACATAAATAGGAAGTGTGATGTGCCTGCAATTAGTGTTTGAATTTACACTTAGTTTAGAAGGAGCAAGTGTAAATAAAATGTGTTACTTCATTTATTTAGAGGGTTTATGTCATAGATTAGTGGAAATAAATAAAAAGAAATAAAAAAGTAATGTCTTAAGAACAGCCCCCCTTTTTAAAAAAAAAAAGTGTTTTGCTTAAGGTCAAATTGTAGCTTAAATGTTTTTGGC
This sequence comes from Pyxicephalus adspersus, assembly GCF_032062135.1. Lineage (NCBI taxonomy): Eukaryota > Metazoa > Chordata > Amphibia > Anura > Pyxicephalidae > Pyxicephalus > Pyxicephalus adspersus. The sequence continues at coordinate 105,798,922 of NC_092860.1, read as the reverse complement.
CTTTATTTATAATTTATTGTTTCTCACTAGAAAAACATCCTCTTGCTGTGTATCATTCGAGCCCTATTCGTAGTAAAGGAATACTTGCCCAGTTGGGAGACACAAAAAAAGTTTAGTGTACTTGGTGTACACAAGCAGAACATGTGACTACCACAGAACTGGAGGGACACTTAGACAGCGCAAGCTATAAACCACTCAATGAAAATACCAGTGGATAATATTCTATCTCATGTTCAATGCTTACAGAAGCTCCAATACATTTTTGGATAATTGTGAATTACATATAAAATGTACCTCACTGTACCTTATGTACCTTACTGGCTCTTGACATGAAGAGTGGGTACATGCTCAGGTATCGGAGCACCCTGATAGTCCCATAACCTATGGTGTTTTATTATGCAAACTGTGGGCTTTCAAAGCCATAATCTGGTCCTTCTTTTCATGCTTCTTACACATCATTGTTGACCTCAGAATGTGTGACTAGCCAAAAATGTCAGCATGGGCATGGAAGGGATTAGACTACAGTGTTGTCATGAAAAGCTCTTTATAAAAACAGTTGGCACCTTGCTGCTTGGTCACTTGCACCATTGCATTTGTTCTTCAGGAACCTGGGTCTGAACCAGGAGTGTACTGCTTACTGACACTCCTACTTATACTCTATGAAGCTGCCACTGGGAGAAGCTATATGAAGCGTCTCCTGAGAGGCAGTGGTTTCCATGCATGAAGAAGCAGTTAACGAATCAGAATCTCATGACCAGTGTGAACCTAGCCTAATTGTATTGATCAAAAACATTCTGTATAGCCAGGACTGGCCTGGATTAATTATGCTATTGGACCTTTGATGGGCCCCAACCAAAATGGAATATTCCAACCTGTATTTATTGAATATGTACTGAGCCCATTGCCTTGTTTGTGTTGCATGAAAGGAAGCTTTAGGCAAAATAAACAACTTTTCACCATTGTGGCCCAATGTAAAATTATTATTATTAAACAGTATTTATGTAGCGCCAACATATTACACAGAGCTGTATATTTAATAGAGGTTGCAAATGCCAGACAGCTACGGACAGTGACACAGGAGGAGGAGAGGACCCCTGCCCAGAGGAGCTTACAATCTAAGAGGTGGGGAATCATTGTGCCCAAACACCTTATTTACATATGACAACAATATATGTACAGTTAACTTAGGTTTGTATAGACCTGGAAATGTCCTTCTTTAGGAAACTAAATATGGCTATATACTAAATGTAAACTATTTAGTGCTTTAAATATATCATATTTTTTATCTGCGGCTTATCAGATCTATTTTCTGACTATTTATTTGGGCCTTGCTGAGACAAGTATTGTGCGTAATACCTAATCAAAGCAAAGTAGTATAGTAAGTAAGCAGGCAAGATACAAAAATAGTTTATTTGTGTATGTTGTTATGGATATGTTTGACATAAATTTATACTCTATTTTTTATGTTTGATATAATATGCTTGTAAAATGTTATGCGAAATGGGTTATCAGCTGTGAAAATTGGATAAAAGGTTTTGGTGATATAAAAAAATACGGTTTTAAAAAAGCAATAATAAAAGAAAACATTTTTAGTACAATGTCGTCTTTTTAAAAGTAGCTCCACCAGCAATGGCTGGACTGTCTGTGATACATTTTTTTTCTTTCAGGAAACAGAATCAGTGCTGTAATTATTCACATTACAGGGATATAGATCATGGGTTTGATGTCATTACTGCAAAGATATGCTCTCAGTCCATAAAAATGCCACTTCAGATTTATGTTATGAAAATGTCCAAGCATTCCTCACAAGTACTTCTTTTCCTTTTTAAAAAACTGACCGTTTTAAAGCCTCTCTGTTATTTTGTAGTTTTTAGCATTTAAGAAAAGCATTTGTGTTTTTTTTTTTTCTTTCTTTTCAATGAGTGTTAATGAGGTAGATATAAAATGTGGATAGCTTTAAGAAAAGAATGAGACTTGTATGTGTGGAAGATCTCTGTTTGTATGCATATCCCAACTCTTTGGTGTTCTATGGAAAATACAAATCAACTAAGGAGAGTATAATTTTAAGGTAGATGTGCTCTATTGCTGATATTATTTTAAACCTATTTATCTATTACGTTTGAAGAACAATAGTACCCAAAGGTAATAAACATTTTGTGCCTGTTTTGCATAGATAACTGGGAAGGAATATTTTTTCCTTGCTCAATATATTTTATCTTTCAAGTTTTACATATTTAATATCCAGCATGGAGTGTGGATTTTGATAGTTTATAAAACATTTAAGCATGTAATGTGCAATTCTTTGGCTGTAAAGCTACATTTTTTGTATTTTATTTATTCATTTTTTTTACAATTAGATGCTCAGCAAGCTCTGCTGAGATCTCCTTAATATATATACAGTGGGAGTTGCACTTTAGCACTTCTTTCTCCTACTCTTTATAAAGCTATGCCTGAAGTTGGGCTTAAACAAGTCATAAGTATCTGTGATGGAGTGTGCAATCTTATAAAATCAGATTGTGATTTGACAAATTATTGAAACGTTGTTAATGGTTGTTAATGGTCATTATTGGCTTAAACATAATTGGTTATGGGGGTTACTTAGTATGAACCTTGGGATAAAGTAACAGGTACACTTAAGAGCAGGGAAAGTAAGGGGAATATACCCTCCACTCACTCTCCTTCCTGTACAAAAGCTCTTGGTTTTTGGGTGAAACTCCGCTGCCTTAATGCGGCTCTCAATTACCAGGCCAAAGCAATATCACAAGCCGGGGGGTGACACAATGTTAAATTGAAACACAGAGATTTTGCATGAGGTGAATAGACCAGTAAGGGAGTAAATGGTTGGTAGGGTATGTTTCTTATTTAAAAAAAATCAGCTGTTGTTTTAATAAGCCAAAAAGTAAAAAGATTTTTTGAACAACTATATCCAATATTGCCATTCCTAACCTATTTAAAAAGACTGGAAATGGGTGTTTCGTTAACAATATTTTTTTATTCAATATAAGATATACTCAGTAGATTTGCACATAATTGTTCAAAAAACATTTAAGGAAACCATTTAAATTTTTTTATATGTATTGGGGGTTATTTTACGTAACGAACATCAGTAAATTTACATAATATCAAATTAAGTATACTTTTTTTCATACCCCCATTTTTCCCACCTATTCACGACCTCTCTTGTTTGTAGCCTAAGGCTTCAGGAATCCACTTAATTATTTCTCNNNNTTTTTTTTTTTTTTTTTTTTTTTTTTAACATTCTTTATTTTTTATTTTATTGGGAAAAAAAGAACACAATACATAAAAAACACAAGGCTTTCATATTTAAATAATGACAATACCACATATTTGCATATTTGGTTTGGAAAAAATTGTTTTTTTTTTACCAAAAAAAAGTGCATAATTTTTTACAGCAAAAAGGGCAAAAATAAAAAGTATAGTGACATTATATGAAAATAATGATTGGTATTTAAAAAAAAAAACCTATGATTATACTAAGTGTATGCACCTTTCAAATAAACTCTCTTTAACTGCTGGTAAGTTTCTAAAATTTGATGGTGGTATGAAACTGGGTGTGTTTAATAGTGCCTAAAACTCATCTGGGAAAGACTTAATTTTCTGCTGTAGACTAAATAAATAGGTAATTTTTGGAATCTCTTAGCATCCAAACAAAAAAGAACATATTTTTATATATTTTTTTTCTTGCACAATTACCTTTAAAATTAGGAGGACATATTGTCTTAGAGTTATGTTGTTTAGTAGAAGTGAAAATCCTAAAAGATTTCATTTTTATTAAGACAAATGTGCCAACTTTATTTTAAATGCTATGCAATGTACTTAAATGGCTGGGTATTTCACAGAAGATTTTAGAATCTCCAATTTCTTCGGAGTTGTTCATCTCCTTGAATATTTACTTAAAAATGTAGAGAATAGTCCTTTCAGCCCCTTCTTGGGATTTGCAGCACTGCTCATAAACCTTTTTAGGGACAAAGCTTTGCTAAGGCTTTGATGTCACTGGGCTTTCCTAGCACAGTTTAGAAACATTTTAAGTGGTGCCCCTTATCCACCAAGAAGATAAAATGTTGCCGAGAACCATGACAATGTTCTGCAGTCACAGCAGCTCCAAATCTTTTGAAGAGATCTGTTCTGCTTTACAATCAGCTCTTAAAAAGATATTTTCCACCGAGGAACCCATCTCATCAACCATGAAACATGTGAGCCTTTTTATGTAGACTTTGAAAGTAATTGTAAACCTCATAGATGCAGTTGAAGGATTTCCTATATTACTAGTATATCAATCCTATAAATATTCTGCTAGTTAATAAAATTTACTAATCAAAACTGGCTTTCTTATTAGCTACATAGTTTGTACACTTCCTGTCAAACTTGGTATGTTACATGAGTAATGTAATGCATTTTCATAAGTAATTGAAGAAAAAGGGACATTTTTAAGGGTAATACATAGGCCCAAAGTTTTTTTTTAACATGGCAAGTCTTCATTTTTTGAGTTCACATTAAATTACAATGTTTTTTTTTTTTTTTTTGCTGGGAAGGGTAGTTTTAGGTGTATAACTAGCATAGTCGATTTCCTTGAAGGTGAAAAAATTAAATGTTTTCGTCAATGTATTAACGTGGGGAGATTTCTTTAGTTTTTCTTTTTTTGGCCTGTCATATGGACATACGGAGTTGAAGGAAATCTACCTGATTAGAACACAGGCAGCAATAAATTCCAAGAGGGGTTCTTTTTATATTTTTTAAACTGATAAACAAAGGATTTTTTTTTCTATTAATGCATAGAAATGTTTTTTTTTCTTTTTGTTTTGTCTGACACTTGTCACACAAACAGGAAAACAAAACTTGTCACAAAAACTATAGGAAGGATTTTGAAAACATGGTAACAGTTTGAAACTGTTTCTTCAATCTATCTGTGATGAAGCGTGCTGATCAGACATTTGCAAACACTTGTTAAGGTGTTTGCAAGCAGTTCCAAAAGCCTAGCAAATCAATACAATTTTGCATAAGTGGTGATATGAAATTACAGTTCAAGTCTATAGAGACAGCAAAAGGCCAAAATCGACCCCTGCATTTCATGTACCTTCTGAAAGAATGTATGGCATTGCTATCAAAATCAACCACCAAATAAGTCCTTTTTTGTTTTGGTGTTACTCATTTATGTTAACCATTTAACAGCATTTAGAAAAAACATCTGAATTTAGCTTAAAAATCTACTTTTTATTTCTAGACATGGAGTGGATCCAACACCATATATATTGTACGAATTTGCATACCTTGTTTCAGCAACTAATACATACCACTGGCTTTGACAAACACTGCTGCAATATGCTTTCGGTACTCCTGAGCCTGGATATGCACAGTGTTCAAACCTTTATCTCTCCTGCAGGCCAGAGCAATAGGCATGATCTCACCCCCACCAAAATATACACATTTTACACATTGATTGCCTCTTACTAGGTCACTAAGCACCCTAATTCTGCTGTTGGATGTGCGTAATGGTTGAGCTTCATCAGGAATGTCTTGATGAGTAAACACTGGTAAAAAGTGCACCTAGAATCTGAATAAAATTATTTTTATTTGCACCTATGTAAATAAAGCTGAGGATCCCAGGGTAGGGTTCAGTTTCCCTGGTGACAGCAGAAGTACTTATTGATCTGAAGTTTAGCCCATCTGTGCTATATTTTGTAGTTCCGCATTCCTTTTATACCTAACTTTGAGCAAGCATAGATTTTATTGTTGTGGCCCCTAGATTTGCCTTTGCAGAACTTTAGTTCTGTTTCCTTACACTTGGTGTTGCTGTGATCAGCGTCACCTAAATCTGCAGCATCTATATTTTGACACCTCCGCCTATTAACTTTATATAAATATTCTGCTTGTGGTTAAGAGGCCCCTAGTAAACACATGCCCCCTGTAAAAACTATATAGATATTTTATTACATTTTCTTTGACACAAATTAAAAAAAAATATTGAATTTTTTTATACTTTGTTTCTGTGCATATTTTAACATGTGTGTCCTCTTTGTAGGTGGTTATTAAATGAGGGTAGTATAGCACTTCTGTGTCCTGACATACAATTTAATGCTTTATTTTTCCCTCCATCCCTTTTTTTTATATCATCGGTCTTTACTTAATAAATAATATTCTTGCAGAGAAATTTATGAAGTCTCATACACATTTAATTAGGAACTTGAATTACACGGTTCTGTGCCTAATGTGACTTGATTCTGTTGGAGTGTTTATGGTGAGAGGTATTATTTTATTTTAGCTCAGTGTGGCACATAATGTTTTATGGTGTACAGTTTTGGCAGCACACACCAAAGCTTTGATATGAAATGGCAACAATGTTTCTTTTACACTGGATGCACAACTAACACATACATTTATTTAACAGGACAGTATGTCACACTCAGCTTAGATTTAGGGTAGTGCTTCCTTTTAAAGTTATAGTAAGCAAAAAAAAAAATAAATTCCTATAATTTAAAAAAAAAAAAGGAAAATAATATAGTTCTCAACACTTTCACCTTAAATGTTACAAATCTTAGATGTCTTTGCTATGTCCTGCACATGACGATACTTTTTAGATTTACCAGTCCTTCATAATTTTATAAAAAGTGCATGTCTGTTCTGTATGGAACATCCTTAATATTCCAGGTTGCCTAATAATATACACATAGAACATCAGTGTCTAGCAATGCTTTACAAATAAGTCAGCTTTGATTATTGTAGAGAATTGACAAGGGTTCAGTTATCATCCCTTACACAAAATAGTAGTATTTTCTTGTTCATTTCACATTTTAGTAAATAAAGCCATATTATACAGATGGCACCAATGGCCTTCAATGCACTGTTGTTGTAATCGCTTCAACTGCTAGGTAGAGTTTTCATCACTACTGCAGGATGCTAATGTCATTCTTTTAACTGTAAGAAAGTCATTACTCTGCCTTTCATTTCACTGCATGGGTAAAGGTTGTAATATTTCTTATACACTCAACAAGACCGTGTGACTGTTTATGAAAAATAAAATAAAATTATTTGAAGATAACAAATGTAGTAAAAAATAAACTGCAAGAGAACTAATACAATCATCAATAATTTAGAACCCATTACACAGAAAATTCAAGCAAGGAAAACAACAAGAAAAATAATTTGCCTCCTTTGTTCAATTTGCTTCTTTCGCAGTGGGTCACTAGGAGGGGCCACCTCCAGATCTCCAACTGATTTTTGCCTAACTATAGTGTCCAGTATCAAGCAGGGGATTCATTGATCAGAAGTTGAGTTTTTTTTTTACCACAGTGTCAGTTCAAAGAATTGTGCCATCTTTTAACTTGTGAACATTACCACACAACACACACGTCTTCTGCATGTATTCTGCATGTCTTCTGCATCCTAATCTTTGGCCATCTTGATTCAGTTCTGGCACCTGTAAGGGAAACTGGGATTGTTGAGTATCTCTCTGGCACCAAACACATGTATGAAGCTCAGCGAATTTTGACAGATGTGTGGCGACCAGGCAGGTAAGAACACTTATTGCAGAAGGGACTTTGCCTGTTCTTTTCTGCATAAAGGCCCTACCTGTTGCCAAATTTGTAAAGTGGAAATTTAGTTCCACTTTAAAGCAGTGATTAAAAGTTACAAAGCAAAACTTCTAAAATATTTAAAGTACAGAACTTTTTTTTCCATTTTAGATTGGGTAGTAATGGGTTTTTCCAATTGAGAGATTTTCCTATACTTCCTAACATGTTAACACAGCAGGAGGTGCAAGGATATATTTCGAAAGCGAGGTAAGAACTGTAATAAAGGCAATGCAGAGACTTGTCATGGTGACAATGAACTATGAGGTGATTTTTTTCTCACTTTAAATTGATTTTTATATACTACCTGTTCAGGCTTCAAGACAAGAAGTGAAAGAGAAGTAACAAGAAGAGAAAAGAGTCTAGTGGGACACAGATTTAAAGTAATAGATAGCTTTAAACTATCCCATACCCCTTTACTTCTATCTATGTGGTGTGATAAGTAAAAAATAAAATTATAATTTTCCAAATATTAATTTTTTAAAACTAGTATATCACTGATAATAAAATTCAAATAACTAATTACCAACCATCAAATCATTGATTTCAATATTCCTCACTGCCTGCGAATGATTTTTATTTAGTTTGGTGTATTTCATCCTCAATCTTTACATCTGTTACCTTAGTAGTGCCTATAAAAAAAAGAATAAATGCAATATTTGTAAAAGGATACATACATTTTTCATTTTAGCGTGATGGTTTCTGGGGGATCCCCTCATGTATATTTGGACATCAGATCAGTATAACTTTGTGTTTTATGGTGATGATTTATTGTGCTGGTTATTCTTTGCCATGCTCCCTTCACTCACAATGTTATATATTGTGCATGTGAGTCTCCACCGAGGCTTTCAAGACTTCTGTGACCTTTCTAGCAACAAATGACAACCAGGTAACAAAAGTAGCATTTTTTTTTTAAAGGCGATATCCTGCGTTGTTTCTGCGTGCAAAAGAGAGATGTCTCTTTCAATTAGACTGTCGCACATTTGTAGCTTGGTCAAGATAAAGAACCTCTTGATCTTTTTAAACTACTCACATGCCGACAGTATAATTTCAAAAAATGGTCTCCCTCCCTCCTTTCTCTTCCAGGTTTTGAACATGAAAAGAAAAAACATGTGCAAAACATTATTGGAGTTCTTAGCTGTCTGTCTGTGGTGGCTGTTACCCCTCACCCTCATTATATGTTTTCCCCTCCCTTTTAGTTTCACAAGCACTCACGTGTAGCTGCATACAACGTATACAAATCAACCATAAATGTAATCTGTAGTTTGGGGTTTCTGTGATTACTAAATTCCAGGTTATTGACAGAACAGTAGGAATATCATTATCATATCAATGCATTAAGTGTGGCATTGCTGTTTCACCCCAATCCTTTTGGATGGTTTACAAACAAGGATTTTAGGCTTGGTGAAGTACACCATATTTAATTCATTGCTGTCCACTAAACATTAAAACTATATTTTTTACATCTTTGAGGCCATACAGATTGTTCAGCTATTTCAGAGTAAACAGACCGACCATAACAATCTGTATAAGAGCAGCCACTACTAAAATTCTGGTATAATACAGGCGCTGACAATGCTGACCCACCTCTAAAAATGTTGGTTTCCTGCCATACTGACCCCCTGACTTCAGTATTTTCTGATTAAGTGACCTGTAACAAGAATACAGATCAAGAAAGTGAAGTTTTAACTCCTTAGCTGCAAGCTTATTTCAGGCTGGGGGCTCAATGTACTAAAGCCAGAGGCTCAGCATGGCAGCCAGGTAGCATTTATAAAAAAGATAGTGTTGGCAGCCTCCATGTTTAATGTGAAATAGATTTCAAAGTTATTTATTCACCAACGTTTTCTGATCATATAGAAACACCGATCCCTTGTACAATTCCGTGTTCATTAAATGTGCATAATAAAGTCTTATTTTTAGACTCTTGCGTTTCTTTTAGTTTTATTTTAGTTATTATTATTTGGCATTGTGAAAGAGCTAGACATTCTGTCAACTTTTTATTCCAGCCTGTATCTCTATTTGGGGATTTGCCCCTGAGTTTGCATATGTGATTATTGTACACAGAAAAACAAAGTGAGGGGAAATCGAACATTTTAGAGGTGTTCCTATAACAAGAGGTTAAAATAATTTTCCTAGTGGGGGATATCTGTTCTAAGGACCACTGTCTAAAAAGGGAATTCACTGTTTTCATCATCTTTCTTTTGTCTGTTTTTGGCAGTAAGTGAAAGGCACAGGTATATACACAGACATCAATAAAAAATAAATACCTGTATTTTCCCCTTCCAAAATCTATGCTGGATAAGTATGCATACATATCTATGCATGATAAATGTATCAGAAAATCTGGTTTCCAATAAGCAATTGCTGCTGGTGAATCCTCCTGATGCATGTATTTTAAATGACACTAATGATTTGGTGACGGTCACATTCACTGTTTTATAAATATGCATTTATGTGTGTCCCTATTACTGCTTACAGTAGTAGCTTTAACATTTCTAACCCCTCAGGTTTCTTATTCCACAGACACCATTCTCCTAAATATGAGTATTTTTCCATGCTTTTCAGTATGACATGCCAGCTCTTTTGCCTTTGGCTTGAAATGTAGCCTATGTTGGCATTATGTCCTAATGCAAACCCGTCCTTAGCCTTTGTTAATACACTGTGCTTAGGATACTGTAAGTCACCTGTTGTTTTTTTTTTATTTTAATTTAAAAAGGTAGTCTGTCATCTATATAGATATCTTAACTGCTGGGAGCTTCCACTGCTTGACTAACCGGTTGTATACAAGTTCCAAGTTTGCCAACTCAACTCAAGTGATACTAACCAGGTGTTTAACTGGCATAATTTCGGCATATTTGCTTGTTTTGGCAGCTAAAAAGAAGGCAACAAATAAAAAAAAATTATAAAACAATAAATAACAATGTCTGCGATTTGGTGTTTGTTGCGTACAGGAAAATGTGATTGTGCTTTTTCTGTTATTTTTATTGGTGATCAGTAGGTTGTGTTAGCATATTCTGTTTTATTGTAGATGGTGCTGGCTTTACCTTCTGTAGATTCCCTTTAAAAGAATTTCTTAACCCAATAAAAAAACATTCAACATGTTATCAAAGGATCACCAGAATAAAATAAATAAAACACTGAAACATGACAAAATGGAAATCCCAAAAAAATCCGTCTTAATTTTACAAATCTTTTCACTTGCATTTATCATTAAATATTTTAGATAGTAGAAATGTTTCAAGCTACATTTTTTTTTTCTGTTTTAAGCTTTGCAGCAAATTGATCTCCACTATGTATATCTGGTCATAGGTTTGATTTTTTTGCTTACAGCTTGTTATATTGCTGTAATACATTTTCATGTTTAAATTTCTATGTCTAGCTGAGATTCATTCGTGTCATGTTTAGTCAAATGACTGATTTTTTCAATGCAAGCCAAAGCATTAGGTTTGCCTGAATGGGCCCTCTGTCCCTCATTTCATTATCATATTTACCTTCTCTATGCTCCTCCTGACTGTAGTAGGATGAAGATGCTCCAGTGTAAGCACCAAGTTGCTTTGGTTTATAATTACACATTGGAAAGGACCTTTCACTTTAACTTGAAAAAGAGTCATCCTGTTATATTCATTGCCAACGGCTATTTCTCTATTATCCAGAATGCTAAATGGAACGATGGGGGAGCAAGTAAAGCTAGGTGTATGCAAGTAGGAGGGTAGGCATTTAAGTCCAACAATTCCCTTTAAAGCAACAGAAGGACACAAAAAACAGCAATTTGTTCATTTCTGTTGAAATTAACCTGCAAAAGTGTGTGAAATGAAAGTTTCTAGAATACTACCGATGAAAATACTCATCAGTTATGAGAACACTCATTTTAATGTGTTGCTTGCAGGCTAAAAGCATTGCAGTTCTGTCTACATTCTTCTGCCTTTACTTTTGCAGATGAATTTGCTACTCCTCGAGCAATCCTGACTGGCCACGACTGTGAAATTACCTGTGCTACAGTTTGTGCAGAGCTGGGCTTAGTGATTAGTGGCTCCAAAGGTAATGTTTTTTTTTGACAATATGTTCATGATTTTGGCTGGGGCAATTATGATGTATCTTTCATCTGATACCACTGTACTGATTCTTTTTTCATCTAATGTATTTCAGAAGGTCCATGTTTGATACATTCTATGAATGGAGACCTTCTGAGAACGCTAGAAGCTCCAGAAAACTGTATCCGACCAAAAGTTATCCAGGCCTCGAGAGAAGGACATTGTGTTATTTACTATGAACGAGGCCTTTTCTGCGTATTCAGTGTAAATGGAAAACTTCAGGCCACAATGGAAATTGAAGACAATACACGGGTAAGAATGCTTCTCAGCCTTCCTTTCTTCTTATGTACTTGGTCACAAAGACTATGGTGATTCTGTATTGTAAAACACTTTAAGTAATGTGTTTAGAAATGCCTTTCTGCTGACATAAGCCGCAGTAACCTTTTTATCAGCCAACATTTCTGCTCTTATTTACTATTCATTTGGGTTTAAAATTGCTACTATTTGGTCCATTGAATATACTATTGAAACTGGTATTTCTGCTCAATAAATGCAAACATTATCTGTTTATAATTTTAGCAATGCAGATCTGTCCTATAACTCCTTTACACTTTAGGTGTTACCTTAAGGTGTCTAATAAGCCCTTCTAGTTATCATCCTAGAATTACAGAATGATTCGTTTCTACGTTTTAGACAGTAGAATATGGAGAGGCTCTGAGTACTTTAGCAATACATCCACAAACATTTACTACATGACTCGGGAGCTAAGTGACATTCTAGCAGGTAAATGTGTTTTTTGGTACACTTGCCTTTGCTTTAAAGGGGTAAAAGATTAGAAAATGTGCAAGTTTTGTAGATAAGTACTTTGTATGTTATAAAAAAAGTCATATGTTAGGGAAGGTCCACATACTCCTCAAAAGCATTGGAATTTTAATGCAGAATGTAAGTGGATTGTAATACCATCTGTGAGGGATACAAGCAGGTCAGCTGGTAGAAAAGTAATAATTGACATCTACAGAATTTTTTAGGAGGAAAAGGGGGAGGTCGGTTGCTGTTCTAGGGACAAAATGTTTAAGGGGCACTTTTCCTTTATCATAATTTAAAGAGCGTCTGAAATCCATGGGTACATGGCTTGCTGATCACAGATAAACAACTTCTTTCTTGAATCTGTCATAGTCATAATATTTGCCAAGATAGTCCCAACCCGTGGAGAACAAAAAGAAAAGAAATTGTTGAAGTCAGTGATCCATATTATAGTTCTTTTTATTGGAAAAAGATCTTCTCTTCTGTGGTAGAAAGAATTTACTAAATTTGGTACTAGTGGGCAGTGCAGACTATTTTGGATAGTTATCTTTCAGACATCCTAACAATTACTATGATACTTGAACAGAAAATCCAAAAAAATGAAACAAAACACTAGGAGTAGAAGGCTAAATTTCTTTGTTTAACACATCTAATAAAATCTATGTCATTTACACATATATTTCAGAACTACTGTGGTGTATTCTCTGAGAGATATTTCCACAGGTTTCACTGATCAGACTTTCCTTTCTAAACTGTTTCCAGGGAAATGTTGATGATCACCGTCATTACAACCATCATCCCATAAGAATGCAGCATTGTTTTTTTTCTTTCTTTTTTTCCTCCTTTTGTAATAACAACATTCATAATCTGTCACTTTCAGTTGTGATTATGTTGTCAGCCAAACTAATAAATCTGTAAAATATCTTAAAATCCCTTGCTAGCTAAAACAGTTTCTGTAGTGTTCCAGAGTGTACTGGGAAGTTTGTTGCCTGAGGCAGGGGAAGTTCTCAGTCCAGGCAAACACATGTGTACTGCAGCCACATGTTTTTTTTTCTATTTTTTTCAAAGCAGTCCCTGTTGGGTTTTAGAGTTAAACAATCCACAACCCCTTTTCCTCATCTGCTTCTGCACTTTATCATGCTGGCAGGCAAGTGGCATCTGTGTGATTAAAGCCCCACTCCCCCCCACAATGTGCAGTACCTGCCCATGGCTGTGGCAGACTGATGTTTTCACTGCTTGCTTCTCAAGTAATAGGAAGGGGGGAGGGTGCTAGAGGTGAAGCTAAGGAAACCTAAGGTCAAGTCCGACTGCCATTGACTGAATGAAGGGAGTTAAACAGGTTGTGTTTCATGTGTCATGGTAAGCCTAAGCCCACAGGATGTCGACAAAAGTAACAATTTACAATCATCAGACACGGGACAGAATTCTAATTTACTTTCTTGTAGCCTGCACATGAAAACTACCAAGAGACCTCCAGACTGCCTGGGGATACTCAGAGCCTAATCAACGTTATACACCTGTTTTTGTTTTAAATGCTGCGTTGCCCACCAGAGCCCCAGCCAAAATCACGTCAAAGCACATCTACCATGCAATGTTTAGATGTCAAAATGAATAACTTGGATGGAAAGGAAATCCACTTTCAAAATCGAGCTGTTACCTGAGGCAAAGACACTAGCTCTGGCAACCCAGGGGAACTAATTATTTGCTTTGTCTGGAGATTGGGAAGGGCACAGTAGCTGCTTATATGCCATAATCTACTGGATAGAAGTGTTTTCTTTGTTTTTGTTAAAATCAATGATGAGATCAACATAGGTGTTCTATAATTGCAGCTTTATTTGTTTAGTAGTGCTCCATTGCCTGGTATTGTCACGGGTATTGATTTTACTTCCTTATATTCACCCATTTACCCTAAAAGGCTAAGCTAAAAAAAAAAAAAGTTATTAGACATATAGGTAGGTCACATTTCTGTACAGTATAATGCCGGTAATAGTAGCTGTAAAACCTTTTATTTAACATTGTTTCAACAACATTTGTTTCAAAACATAAAATGTTTTTATGGATGTTTTGCAGTCTTAGGATGTACCTGCTTGGGATGCTGGGACACTCCCAGGATACATGATGCCTTTTACAGAAAGTCTGGTTTGAAAACAACAAGCCAGCATAGTTATACTGTTTTAGCGTTACCACTTTCAGCTTTTCCCAGAAATTACTCTTTAGAGTTATTCCAAAGTATATTGCCCATTTAATTATTTTAATATGAATACATGGAACAGGACATCAAATTATTAACTAAAGATAAAAATAAGACAAATATGTATTCACCATTATGAATATAAATTTGTGTTGCCCAATCAACAAAATAAGCTTTTATGATTTTGGGATAGGAATGGTCATACTTATACTTATCTCTATTTTGTTTAACTCCAGTCATTGACCTGAAGTAAGCATGTAGGTCAGATGCCCTTTTCTGGTGCAGAAAAGGAGCTTTCACTGTAGAGTGTCTTGTTGTGTCTTTATTTAGAGAATGGTAATGTGAGTTTTGCAATCAGTTGTGGGCATCTAATCCTACGTACACCCACTAACTTTGTATCGCTACGTTTCCATCACCGAAAACCACTTTTCACAATGCTGTGGAGTGCTGTACACCTTATGCTGTTGAGTTATTTGGGGATAGAAGGAAAAGGACAAGTGGCGAGCACCTGGCCGGTTGTTGAGTTATCCACCTAGTGACAT
This sequence comes from Pyxicephalus adspersus, assembly GCF_032062135.1. NCBI lineage: Eukaryota > Metazoa > Chordata > Amphibia > Anura > Pyxicephalidae > Pyxicephalus > Pyxicephalus adspersus. The sequence continues at coordinate 105,783,768 of NC_092860.1, read as the reverse complement.
TTGGGCACTGCGGTACAGACAATCGATTGTCACCAGGGACAATGATCTCAAGCAACTAAGTTGCTTGAAAAAAAAAAACACAAGTCTATCAAGTTCAACCCCTAGGTAAACAATTGTTTATCATATGCACATAGCTTAGTCTTGCTATCATAAAAGAAAAACAAAACGAAAGACCCTAAAAATCCATAGACATTAGAAAGCTGTCCTCTAGTAAAGCCAAATCTCACCTTATCAGGCAATATTCATAATATCTGTGGTCAGCTATACATGTGATCAGACACTCCCACTGACCAATTGCAAGATAGCATTACCTTGCATTACCTTGATAGGAATACCCTGATTAAACTAGTCATCAAATATTTCTAGTCCTATTTCTTTTGCTTTGGTTGTGTGTCTTTAGTGTATAAACACATACACACCATTTAGAGAACACAACATTCGGCGTTTGATCATACACAATGTGTTCATTTTGTGCTTCTTTAGGCCTCAGGCTGTATTCTATAATAACTGGCTTGCAGAAGTTCTGTAAACCAGAATTGTACACAGTATTTCATATCAGATAATCCCAGTTTCGATTCTTTACAGTGATAGGGAGTGGCAATCTGCTTTCCTTGTAGACATATAACTCTATTCATTTCACCCACTGTCTACCCCCTTGTTTTTGAAGTTCTTAGTAGGTATAATTTTCTATGATCCTTGCCATATAGCTTATCTTCCCTGTGTTAGATTTGGCCAGCCCCCTGAGGATGTCTATGATCATATTTTCTTTCTACAGTTTTCTCTTATCTTTACCCTTTTACTCCCCCTGTCATTTGATGTTACACAGTCTGCATGGAGATTTTCTGACTCACCAGCTTTGCATATAATAATTTTTCTCCCAGTCTTTTAGTATACATGCTTCTCATGCAAACGCTGATATGGGAAAAATCAAAGACAACAGGATCAAGTGCTTAATTTTAGATTTTACCACAGAAAAATTGACATCAATTCAAGCTATTTATTACATATACACAAATTCCCATGCTCACTATGCTTATGTGGCATAAACATTTTCTTCCTTTATCTTCCTTGTTCTAAAGGTTGAGTACAGGAAAGTATAGTAAGCACTTGTAGTTCATTTTGGGGTGTACTAGAACCGTTTTTTTTTTTTAATACAACTCATGAGCTATTTATTTAGTCACAAAAGAAAGCAAAGTTGGCTCTACAAGTGACTCTACAAACTCATTTCGGCTGGGTAAATAAAAGCTCCAGAGTAAAATCCCTTTTTGTCATCTTTATGTCTTTATACATCTTTGTGTAGACACATTATTAGAAAATATCAGTGCTCAATTCAATGGACACTAGGTTCAGCATCAGAAGGAGGAGCAGTTGACCTATCAGGACACATGGACAAATTGGATAATCTGAATAGATGACTCTAATTCAATGGAAACATTTCAGGAATCACCTTCTCGGGTTCTAGAAGGGTTAAAGATTAATGGTTTTAATTTGCTTACTATAGTATTTCTCTCATAAAGCGCTCGGAGTATAAAATGCTAGTGAACCGTGGCTGGAAGGTTAATGGATTTTCTTCAGATGAATTTTCTAAGTGTAGCAAATAATTATTTGTCATGGTAATAACTGAAATTCCAAAATTGCCTCAGGGGATTGCAGCAGTGCAAACAAGGGAGCAAAATGAGTATTGATTTAGCTTAGGTAATATACACTGCCTGGATTTCTGTTACATAAAGGCTATGGTGTTATCTCTCATGCTGGGATACAAGTATAATGGCACAAATGCTATTATCCAAATACATTGTGTTATCTAGCATGATGCCGCTCAACAAGTTTTATTAGCAGTACAAGTTTCTTATTTTTCAAAGTTTCAAGAGCCAAATATTAAAGACAAAACTTTGCTTTTATGTAGCCACTGATACCTGTTTTTGTACAGTAAAAGATACTAACATGTCAATTGAGTTCAGAGAAAATGTTTTAAAGTTGAATTCCAGACAAATCAGTAAATATTCAGATGGAATACTTACCGACAGATTAGCTAGTGGCTGCAGTTGTAGGGGTTTATAAAGCCAGCAAACTCTCCATCAAAAGGATTACTAGAGAGAGTGCACTTATCTGCTCCTATGATGTCCCTACATTGCTGGTAGGAAAAAAAGCTTTTACAGTGTTTTGGACAGTAAATGTACAGCAATGCACAACACCTTTAGACCAGTGAGGTAGCAATACTAGTAAAAGTGTCTTATAAACCCTTTACTCGATAAGTTTCCACCAGCAACCAGACAACCAGTGTGACAGATTTGCCTTGTAATTACACATCAATAGGAAAACCCATACCATATTTACTGGCTTTACTGGCTTTATCTTGGGGCTGAGTTATAGTCTGTCAAATGGCTGTGTTGGCAAAGGCCTAATGCTTTAAGGCCTAGGTCTAGCGTTTGCATTTGACATCTACACATAGATAAGTAGTAAGCAGTTGGGAACAAATTAGATATCTGACAAGTCACAATATTTATATGGCCAATAGTCAACAGTCATTTATTAGAATGCCAGCTTGAACAGGAAATGAAAAGAAGTATCATAGAAAAGATTTCCAATGGACAGCCAAGCAGAACAAGTGTCTAATTAGTGTTGAATAAAGTGAAAATGCTTTACTTTAAAATTGGAAAGAAACCTTTACATCATCAAAGTGTTATTTTTTTTTTTATCTAAAAGCTCTAATAAAAATTGTATAATATTCACCTATAGTTGTGTACATTTGCATTTCTAATGGCAAAGGGATCTGTGTTACATCTTACAGGCAATTCTGTTGAGTCGGGATGGACAGTACCTTCTCACAGGAGGGGACAATGGGGTTGTTATGGTATGGCAAGTATGTGACCTGAAGCAACTATTTGCCTATCCAGGCTGTGATGCTGGCATCCGATCCATGGCCATGTCCTATGACCAAAGGTAAAACTACCAATACCCTTCATAACATAGAGAATAACCACAAACATTCAAATAATTTCCATCAAGTGATTTGAAGGCTGTTGTCATCCCCTAGCAGGGTACCGGTTATTTCTCTGTACATTGTATATTATTATTATTATTAAACAGGATTGTATATCACTAGTCTGTCTAAAAATCTTTTTCTTGTATGTCAATAAAACATTCTCATTAGCTTACTTAATAAACAAAATATAGTTGCTTGACAATATTAGATATTACTAACAATTTCCATTTTGTATATGCTCAAATATGATTTATTGAAGTTTTCTATGCCTTTTACATACCTAATTGAATGTTAATCCATTTTCAGGTGCATTATTACTGGCATGGCATCTGGAAGCATTGTACTATTCTACAATGACTTCAACCGCTGGCACCATGAATATCAGACAAGATACTGATACCAAGCAAGATACCGAATTGATGCACTGATCTCCTCCTTCCTGCAGGCTGTCACAGCCATCTGCCACTGCATAGGTCCTTATAAATGGCTCTATTACATCTGAATGTAATTTCAATGAAATTCAAATCTGCAAACTATTTTTAGAGTTAATTGCTATTTTTGTAGACCTTGCTTTTTTGTGGTGATAAGAAACAAGCAGAGGTGTAAAGGCTGCTGGAGTTCTGTAGTAAAACAAATATATATAAATATATATTTTTTAGTCCTAAGGAAAAGTTTATTTTCATCTGTGTATTTGGGGAAACAAGCTTCAATTGGCTTCAGTTGGCTGTCTCTCCAGCCAAGTTAAGCATTTTTGTGATCTTCATTTTAACTAAGCTGATGACCGTTTTTTTCAAGGGCATTTTAAACTGCTATCTTTCTTATATTTTATGCCATTCTACAGTACTTTTCTTTTTTTCTAATGATTGTAATAATAAAGCACTGAAAAATTGTAAAGTGACCTGTAATAAATATAGTTTATAATAATTTAAACAAATTGGAACATTATGAAGCAACTAATGCATCTGGATGTCCAAGCAATTTTAGGATAATATTACAAATTCTTCTAATAATATTATTTGGTAATGTAAACAGGCAAAGTCATCCTCTACATAAATATTAGCACCCCCTATGCAGGAGAATAATCCTTACACATTCCATAGGGCCCCACTGCTTTTTTTGGGTTTAGTCAGAAAAAAAACATTGCTGCATACTCCCTACTTGGCTGATGTATGGCATGCAGGTCTGTGCCTCAGTACTACCGGAGTCTGACACATTGTTGCTTACCAGCCATCAAATTGCATAGCGGGCTCATGTGCAGTTCATTCTGATAATGTAATTTTCCTGGAGGCAGCTCATCATGGCTAATAGGTTGTAAGGCCTTTTTATGGTCAACCTAATTTTAAAAAACACCACCCCAACTCTTTAAGAAGCCCATGGAAATAAAGTATACTGTTTTGGGGGGGGGCAATACCTACCTTTTATCATGAAGATAATTTTTTATTCTATTCCTAATATTTTGATCATAATGTGTTTAATACAGCTAAACCTCAATTATATAAAAAAAAACAGAAATAACTTAGTGGTGTTGCTTATATCGGCTACCTGTTGTTTTTACTGGCAGGTAATAGTTAAGGAACTGGATACTTGTAGTGACACCACTAATTTTGCTTTACTCTTTTTTTCACTTGTCCCTCAAAATATTTCCATGTTGTAGAAATGAGTTTGAAAAATGGTATCATAGATTTTTTTGAACCAAAGCGGTCATGAGAGAAACATTGTGACTGCCAGTCTTAACCTCGAAATTGTTAGTTGCCTGACCTAGAACAAGTATGCAGGTAAAGATTGCTGTCCCGTTCTTTGACATTCTGACATACTTGTTCTAGCATGGACTTATGGTGGGGCAATAGCATTAAATCCCTGCAGGCAATGCATAATATCGCCTCTGCATTTTAGATTTGGTAAGTTAATAGGAGTTTCCCAAAGATAGGCAGTCATTATTGATTCTGGTTTATGGTCTTTTAGTGCACTGTTTAGAGAGCTTAAAAAAAATCAGTCATTCAATCAATCAAAAGTCATTGGAGCTGATACATCACTCGTAGAGGTATTTCTTTACATTTTATGTTTATGACATTTATATATCGCAGTGCATACAAGGCATCCTAAAATGTGCAACAGGTGAGATTTGTTTTTTCATGTTATAGATTGTAAAGACAACAATCATATCCTAATCTGTTGTCTAACATTTCTAGATTAGTCAAACTCCGTTTCTTTTTCCTGTTAGTTCTAGAATCAAACCAATCATGTTTAAAAGATAGTATGTAAACCCTGTTTGGCATAATATACCTAAACAGGTCTAAAGTAATAATGTAAACTAAATAAAAACATTTTGTTGTTACCTAGTCTTACTTTTCTACGAGATTGCTGTGGAGAATTCTGTGAAACTATATTTGTGAAGAAAAATACTGTATTGTTTCATAAGACTGTATTGCATAAAGACTTGTTTGTAATTTGTGATCTGTCTGTGGGCTGCACCCACTTTCTTATGTTTCTGGACCCAGGATTTGTCTCCTGACCTACTGGTACAGCTTACCTTTTTGTATTCATTCAGTGACAATCTTTCATTAGCTCAAGCGTGGGATGAAGTAAGTTTGAATGAAAAAAAAAAATAAAATACAATTTGTAACACAAAGTCTAAGTTTTATGAATGTTTTATTTTTACATTTTGTTATTTTTATTAACAATTACACAAAGACAAAACTCAACAGTAAAAAATAGGGACAACAGAACAACATAGTCTTCTTCTCTCTACAAGAAAGACCTAAAAGCAACAGAACAAAGATGAAGGAGAGTAAAAATCTCCACTTATGGAACGGCTGACATTCATGCTAAATAGTGAATTCACAAGTCCCTTGACATAAAAAGCTTGCAGCACCTAAAGGTGCTAGAAAGTTTGTCATTGATCATAATCCACTTAAGGTATTATGAGATTATAAATTCTAGTTGAGAATCTCAGCAACTTAAAACAGAAACACCAAATAATACCATTTTTCACTAATGGTTACATAGATGGATGGTTTATGGATCAGGCCTAGCTATTCTCTGTAGAACCATTTACCAGCACAACATCATTTTGTTTCCACCAGAGATGTGTTGAACAAAACTTTGGAAACAAGGGTTCCAACAAAACTTTACAGCAAAGGCTACAAATTACGAGTCTCCCACATCCTAAGTCAAGGATAATCATTGCATATTACATGGGACATTTTACCAACTGGGACAGACATTGATTAATACAGTATAAATGTTGGGCCTCTAGCAGTTTCCATTGATTTGTACAAGCTTTCAAGGTAGGAGGTAGCCTGATATTGGGGGACCCCAATTTGAGCTTTGTTTTACTAAATGAATAAAATTAATTATTAGAAAACTTTCCCCAAGGGGAGCTCTTCCTTACCTAGTTGTCTGTCCCAGATTTAGAACGAATGGGACTGAACTGGACAGAGTATGGGAGGCCTCTTTCTGGGAGTTTTTTACATCAAGAGAGACTAAAGGACCAGGGAGCACCTCTGTTATTCCACTGATTCAAGATGTTATAAATGTGCCAATTGTTATTGTGACACTTGGGCTTTTTCTGCTGTGAGATGATGGAGAAGAAGGTTTAGTACTCCCAAACCAATGATTTAAGGGTATTGTGAAAAATTCTCTTCTTAGGTATATGACACTTGAAACTAATTGAAGCTTGAAAACTCATATGAAACTCATCTAAATATAAATTTAGGTACCTAATTTTTTCTGAAAAGAAAAACTACAATGATTGTCACATTCAAAACAGTAATCAACAGAAATGCCAATAAAAGCAATATAAATAAAGACATGCATGATGTTTTCTTTTAAAATGTTTTCTTCTAAAAAGGGGAAAAAAATCAAATCGCATGGGCTTATGTTTTTATTTATTCCCGTTTTTGCAAGTTAAAGTATTTTGTTCAACCATTCGGTCCTAAAAAATGTTCTGTGCTTTATTGTTGGCTACTTAATAAATGGCACTGTGCCCTCATGTAAACAAACTTATAATGTCTTCAAGTTTGTTATATACTTTACAGAGGATACAGAGCCATCGAGTGGTTTGACCTGAGTACAAACCAAAATTATTTTTCTAATGGCATAATTTTTTTTTTAATGGCAGGTTAAAGAAAATCTCTGTATATACTAAAGCATATACAAAACATGAAATATGATGTTAAGTACAAGAAGTTCAATTATTAATATTAGTAGTAAACAGTATTTCTATAGCGCCAACTTATTACGCAGTGCTGAACATTAAGTACGGGTTGCAAATGACAGACTAATACAGACAGTGATACAGGAGGAGAGGACGCTACCCTGAAGAGCTTACAATCTAGTAGGTGGGGAAATTTACACACAATAGGATGGGACATATGTAGTTGTAGGAAGTAGTGATGGTTTCAAAAGACAGAAAAAGATGGGTAGGCAAGTTTGAAAAAATTGGTTTTGAGCACTCTTTTAAATGAGCAGAAAGTAGGAGCAAGCCTAATAGGGTGAGGAAGACCAATCCAGAGAGTTGGAGCAGCTCTTGAGAAGTCTTGTATCCGTGCATGTGATGAGGTTATGAGTGAGGAAGTCAGTAGGTCATTGGAGGAGCGGAGAGAGCGGCAGGGGGAGTATTTTTTTTAACCATGTCAGAGATGTAAGTGGGACAATAACTGTGTAGGGATTTGAAGGCAAAGCACAGGAGCTTAAATTTGATTCTAAGGTGAAAAGGAAGCCAATGGAGAGAACTACAAAGAGATGTAGCAGAAGAGGAGCGGTGGGAAGGATGGATGAGTCTGGCTGCAGCATTCATAATAGACTGTAGAGGAGAGAGTTGGGTTAGTGGAATACCAGAGAGGAGGATGTTACAGTAGTGCAGACGAGAGATGGTAAAGCATGTACAAGGAGTTTGGTGGTCTCAGGGGACAGGTAGGGGCAAATTTTGGAGTTGTTGCGAAGATAAAAGTGGCAGGACCTGGAAATGTTCTGAATATGGGGGGTAAATGTGATGGCAGAGCCAAAGGTGACACTAAGACAACGTGCCTGAGGGGAGGGCCAAATAACAGTGTTAACAGTTAGAAATATGCCAGGGGGAGATTTGGAATTTTAGGGGGGATGATGATCAGTTCTGTTTAATTCAGATTGAGTTTTAAAAATAGGTCAGATATCCATGATGAGATGGCTGACAGGCAGCATGAGACCTTATCCACGACTGAGGGACACAGGTCAGGGGTGGACAGATAGATTTGAGTGTCATCAGCATACAGATGGTACTGTAAGCCAAAGGAGGATATGAGACTACCGAGAGAGGAGGTGTACAGAGAAAAGAGAACTGGTCCAAGGACTGACCCTTGGGGAACACCAACTGGGAGAAGAGTGTGCGAGGAGGAATTACAGGAAGAAACTTTGGCGACTTTAGGAAGGGCTGTTTCAGTGGATGGGGAACCCTTACCAACACTGGGGAACCCTTAAAGTGTTTCAGGTTTCAGGAAACATCTAACAATAATAAATATCCACAGCTTGAAGCATATAAAAAAATTTGACCGTAAAAATTTTACATAATATAGATGGGGTATGTGTATATAAAGGTATGGGATTGATTTCAAGCCCCAATGAAATTCATAATCAGGTTTTAGGAGATATGAGAGTTTAGTTTTTAGCCAATAGATTTCTGGTTTTATCACGCTTTGTAAAAAAAAAATTTTGTAGCCTTAGTTGTTAAGCAAAGATTTGGTTCTGTACTATGCAGGGATGAAAATCAAGATCAAATCAAGCTTGTAATCTCTATCAGTTTACTTTAAGTAGAAGCATGTTTAACACAGGAGGAAATTTGGTTTAGGGTTCCCCGTATTGTGGCTTTATGGGCCACCCATTTGATAGATGGAGAGGTATCCTCGGTATGTTTAGCTACGATTTGAAAACAAAATGATTTGCCAACATCGACTAGTCAATGATGGTGATAGAGGCAGACTCAAGAGGCCTGTGTTTTTTTTATATGTATTAGTGATTAGCTGCTAAAACACTGTACTGTATAGTCTCTGGAGGGGGGAATTTTTTTTGGCTATGCGTCAACTAATTCTTAATGATAAAGAAGGTTTGCATGTCTATGGCCACTTTCCAATTGGTAGTTGTAGGTCCACATTTGTCCAGGCAATATTTTGAAGCATACCTAAACTCAGAATTTTTACTTTACATAAAAGGGTAGACACCTTTTTTTTTTCTTTATAAAAAGGTGATCGAGAATGACTAGGAGCACAGAGCCTCCCGGCATACCTTTGTTACGCATCCCGGAAGGCTCTTGGGTGCTCCTTCTGCGTTTGCCCGAGCATCTCAGGCATGCCCAGGGGAAACGCAGAAGGAGCAGAAAGGCAAAAAAAAATTGCAGATCTCGCGCCTGGGACGGGTGATGTAGGAAGAAGAAGAGGAGATGATGAGGCCTTGTGGAGCACCGGCCCGAAGACGGATGCCGGGATGACACTGGACCTGATGGAAGAGACCTCTGGATGGATCAGACTGCCCTGCCGGATTGAAGGTAAGTGTATTTTTGTTCTTTTGGGGTACTTTTGAGTTTAGTTCCTCCTTAACAAATAGAACAATAACGCAATCTATCCTCATATGGGTGCGAAGTACACAAGGAAAGGATCCATCTGTGGTGCCTGTGACTAAAATCTCCGCTCTGAGTCTTTTAGCACCGCTTGGTAAGTACATAACAGGTTTCAGTAGAGGGCTTCCCCCCATTTCTTCACCTTGGTGTTCACAAAAAAAACATTTGTATAGGTATGAAGGAACAGATTTACAGAGCAGAAAGTCTCCTGGAGTGCTATTAGATCAACAGGAAGTGGTAGTATTGGAAGACTTTGCACTTGACTGTGGAGTTGAAGTCCTATACATTATAGTTCTGATTGAATAAAACTTTCGAAGGTTAGAAAAGGCAGACCATCTTAGGAGAACATGGGTGATCCAGCAAACCTAGAATGGATCCAGTCTAGGATTTAACATTTTCTTACTAATACCAAAATCTTTTCCAGGTTTGCTGGATTTTTTTTTAAATCTGACCCTATTAACAATTCCAACACTATAGAGCAGTGGTCGCCAACCAGTGGTCCATGAGAAAATTTTGGTGGTCCACAGAAAATTTTAGACAATTTTTGCAATGTTCATGTTTTTTTAATAATAAAACAAATAATATTCTATTAATTATATTCTGAATGACAATTTTCTCTTTTATATTGCACTAAATTCAGAAATTGTTCTAGAGACGGAAAAACAAGGGAGGCGCAGCGTGACGTCAGTGTAGTCTCAGGTTGTATGAGGCAACCGTTGCTGAGCCGTATGCTTCAATATTGTTTCCACCATTATACCAGTCATCCCACTCCACGAATATTTCTCATCCGATTGTTTTATTTGTTTATTTCTCACATGTTCTGTAAGTATGACCTTAACTGTGTATTTTCTTTAACTGTTATATTTAATGGCATCAAATAGTCTAACTTTGATAAATATCATTTCTTGGTCTTAGATTCAAATGAATTAAACCCATAATTAGTAATACCAAGAATAATACAACTAATAGTAATAATAGTATTACTTCACAGTCCTTGTCAGGCACCATTAGGAAGATCATTTTTTTTACAAATGTATTTATCTTTTTTAAAAAAATCATAATGGTCTGCAGGTTGGCCACTGCTGGTATATGCTATTCCTAAAGATCAATCTGTAGTAAGGAACTGTAACAATAGTAAAAAAAAAAAGGGTTCCAGAGGTGCACCTAAACTGTGATTTATATTTAAAAATAAAACCTAATGCTGCTTTCAAAATCAATCAGCAAACAAAACAAATTCCAAAGGATGGTAAGATAACTGAAAGAGAAACTCTGATCAAAGGTTTTGTACTTTCAAATCACAGTATCTTGTAGCCTTGGTCCATGGCAGTAATATTAAAGCACCGCTGCCCTCTCCTGGTAAATTATGGAATGGAATAAAAAAAAGCGCAAGCCAAGTAGAAACATTCCCTTGTTCCGTCAAGCTTGAAAAGAAAACGTTTTGTATGTATTATTTTTTTACCTAACCAGTAAATCTGTTCAAAGGTTGACCTAAAACTAAATTTTGCTAGAGGTTTAATATAAGTGTAATACAAGTAATCCGAGAAGCTTTATTATTTGTGTATAGAGAAATAGGGAAATCCTGGTAAAACACTGCTTTAAGCTGTAGTTTTAGGAATAGCTGTTCATTTATACTGTTCTGTTCCAGGGGAAAAAATAAAAAAATAAATACTGTCTAATTGTCTAGTCCATGCCCCAGAAAAAAAAAGTTACAGCAGGGCATAAGAATCTTCTCAACTGTAAATAGCAGTTGTCAGGTAGAATCACAATACACATAAGCATACCAGAAATCCAACACTATGAGAGGTGTGACATAGAAAAGAGGCACAGACAGCAGGACAGGTAAGTATAAAACCCCTGTTTTTTTATTTTGGTAGACTGACAGTAGTCACATTATAATAAGAACCTACCTGTTCTCCTTGCTATCAGAAGGTACTGCTGTGGTATTCTCAGCATGGAACCTAAAGGTTTCTGTGGAACAATGATTGGACAATGAATGATCTAAAGGGTGAGAGATCTCCAGTGAGATACAACGTTTAGTTATTTAAATTGTAGCAAGACCATGTTGCAAAGTACAAAGGAATGTTTACATTTGTACTTCATGTTTCAGGAGAATAGATATTTAGGTATCTTAAAGTTGACATGTATATACTTTAATGATAGACATATGGTATTAATATATCACCTTGTAATGGACTGCTATGTTAAAGATGTCCATGTTCTAAAAGCCTTAACAAATAGTCTGAAATACACACTGTATCACACATTTGTTTAAATAGGAAGGGAAGTTCATTAGACTTGCATGCTTCTGTAAGTAATACTGAGCATGTGAATTGTTGGTAATGAAAGTGCTGTTGTGGTCCATTCTACACCAACACAATAAAATATCCACAGAACCCAATTCAGCATTCACAGAGAACATTACACTGCAAGAATTTCTGTCAGCAATCAGGAAGCTTGTCAAGGCTTTCTTATGCCATGTAAAATAACATTACCTGAAACAGTATACATTTGAAGGTCCAAGGTTATTTGTTTTTTGTTCTATAATCAAAGGCTCAGTAGAAAATGCCCTGCATCCAAAAATTGAGGATATTCTTCCTGATGGTGTTTATCTTAATTGAAATGCTGCTACAAATGACCTTAGGCTGTGCAATTTAAGACTGTCGAGGGTCCCCTGGGAACAGCACTTGGAACTAGGGGGAAAACATGTGCATGTCTCAGTTCCAGATATATACATTTCTCTCAGTGGAAACCTCTTATTTGCAGATCATTTAAATAAGCCAGTTAATAAATGTATTAAATGTATTTATCTATTCATGATGATTATGTCTATGTACATAACAAATTAAGGCATTTATACATTTAGAAATGGATACAATCACAGATGAAATAGGCAATTATCAGGGGTCTGACTTGACATCAAGGAACATTTATGAAAGTCTAATCTTCATTTATAGAGTTGGTTTTGCAGTTGCTGTAATGGGCTTTTCTAATGGGCCTTTTTCTCCAAATTTCAACTCTGCTGGGTTCAATGAAATTCTCTAAGACCACATTTGCAGTACTGTTGGTAAAGGACTGCCTTAAAAACCTTTTCTTATATATCTCACAAAATGTGTTTGCCTTTAAACTTAATACTTTACAACATTCCCTAAACATTTTGCTGCAAAAGGCCATTCTGCAAGCTTCTGCAGATCTTTGGTTAGGTGTCTAGTGACCCATTTAAACCTTTCATATACAGCAATGAGATGCAAGATCAAACTAATTCATAATAGATAATAAGGTTGCTATTGGTTCCATCTGGCATTCTTATGTCTCAGTATTTCTACAATTTGTTGGTGGTTCTGAAGTTAACTTTGGTTTTTAGTCCCTGAAACAGTGAAACATATTAGTGACAAATTTCAGAATGGCAAAAAAGCTGCATTATTCCTGTACATTTTATTTAGCAAATTCGTCCCCTAAGTGGCAGGGTTAGTTAGTTTGGTTGGTTAAATGTATAAAGAAATTTGGATTCATTTATACCAGTGTTTCTAAACCAGGGCTCCTCCGGAGGTTGTTATACCAATAATATTTTGTGACCATCTGTAAGGGTAACATGCTTCCCACTGGGCAGCAATTTTCCTAGTGACCACCGCACTAATGTTCTTTGAGCTGTGGACTTAGTAGTTAATGGATGGGGTTAGTAGTTATTTCAAGTGTTCTTCCATGTTAAAAGGGTTGAAAAACACTGGTTTAGAATGTAAAATATCGGGGACCCTATAAGAAGCTGGAAATAACTGTTACCTAAATTGGCATGCAGGAAATGGACAGCCAGACTGGGGATTTTAAAAAAAAAACTGTACAGCTTTAAGGTATTCTAAGCATGTTATCCGAATGATTTGTGTGCAACTTGCCACAACGTTGCAGCCATCAATTGTCCCCAATTACTTTATTATTATTATTATTATTATTATTAATAATAACCACCTGGGCGTTACACTGATGTCTAGATTTCTGTTCCAAAAGCGTTACACTGTTTTTTATGAAATGTTTTTTTTTAAATTGTAGACCTGTAACTTACAGAAATATGTCCGAACAAGGGTCTAATAGATATCATGAATATAAAAAATGTTTGAAACACACAATCATGTAAAAAAAAAAAAATTACTTTTAATAAAATTAAATAAAATACACAAAAGTCAGCTTAAACAAGAATACATAAATAAATGAAAAATACTGAAAATGCAATAATTCGGTATACTGTATAGTAATATATTTTTCTAAAACACCTCCCTAGTGTCTGTCACATACCTATAGACAAAACCACATAAATATATTTTCTATTATTTTGTATTGGATTGGATACAGGAGTTTGTACTCAATTCAATACACGTGTTTGAATGAGTTTCAATTTGAATTTCCCGCACACGCACCGACGTCATCGTACGCGCCGACGTACACGCTACGGAGGGAGAAGAAGCCGGCCGGCTTCTTCTTCCCGGAGGGGGCACCCGACGCTGGAACATGACGCTAGATGAATGCAGCGGGACCGTGTAAGTGATCGATAAACCCGAACTTTTCTCACTGTATTTTCATACAGTGAGAAAAGTTCGGGGTTATCGATAATTGTAATTATTTTAAACCCGAACCAAGGTCGGGTTTATCGCTCGGGTGGTTAATAATAATAATATTAATAAAAAACAGGATTTATATAACTCTGTACATTACTATTTAATAGTTTTTTTTTCCAAACCCAAGGAATCTGTGAACGAATAACAACAAACATTACAAGAAATAATGTCAATTAATTTAGGACGAAGGAGGAAAATATGTTTTGAAGTATTGGGATGCTTACAAGTAACTCATGATGCAAATAAACATTTCCCCACCAACGGCTTTAAAATTTGTTTTTCCACCTATACTTCCATTTATTTAAAAAAAACTTGGTTTTTACAATTTCATTTGGCATATTTCCCCCAGGTCCCTGATGCTCCCAGCAATTAAAATTTTCCTCAAAAAATCAGTGGGTGGCTTTAAAAACAAGTTTTTAAAATTATTCTCAAGGTTTGATTATTAGGAAAACTACATGCTTTTACCTATTAATTTTTCCTTTGGGCATGTTCTTATTTATTTTCCTGACTTCCCCATCTTTTTAGTGAAGATACACAGTTTTCAAAAATGTTTCCAAAAATAAATATTTAAATTTTGCTCATCCCTTACATACACACACACTTACGTACACCATCACATACACACAGTCACTTACCTTTATGCCCTGTCAGTCCTTCTGAGGGAATTGTTGTCCCACCAGCCATGGGATGGGAAAATGTCTGGCCAGGAGATACTGAGGAGGAATACCATGACAGGCTGTACTTTGTGCAAGGTTGCTTTTGTTGCATGAGCACAGAAGTGTAGGGCTGTTGATGAGGCAGAAGCAGTACATCGGGCAGCTCTAGCACTACAGAAAAATAATGAAATAGAAGCATGTTCCCTGGGTGCCTGGTGCTGGCAGCTGACATATGGGATGAGAATTCCTATTTTAGGGAAATAGTTATTCTAAAACATTAATAATATATTAATAATAAAACATAACAATTATGATTGACCCAGGGAGGCATATACTGAAATAACATTAAAAAAAAGAACAGGAAACAAGACATTTGCAAACACAAAACCATATAAAGTAGTACATCAGTAAGTCATTATATTTCTCAGACAGCTTTCTAATTATATATGAAGGGTTGCTGAAAATAGTGCTTGAATTTCCCTAGTAGCCCATAACGGAGTTACTATATTCATGGTTGAGCTGCTGCTTCACATAGAGCAGGCCACTTCTCTTAATGCAGGCATAAATATGTCTGGGCATAGTGTCTTTGGTATGTAGAGTTTCAATCAGTGCTCCATTTACTAGAATTAAGCCATTTCCGGCCAGGCAGTCTGTGCTAATTATGTTTGGAAATTAAATCCTTGTACTGAACTATATGCATCAGATTCATTAGCATGTTGTTGGATTGGGGCATCATATTAAAGGTGCTGTAAGGTGGTGAGCACATGACAAAGATATACCCATGTTTATCGCATTACATTAGAAAATCAACAGAATATGGTCACATCTTTTGTTAATTAAATATATATAAAGGAAGATAGGAAATATATCCCACAAAGTACTTCTTTAAGTACTACTTATAATAGTTACCAAGTCAGTTTAAGCAAACTAAATAAAAGAATAGTGGCTTTTTACGGCAAACTTGTGTAATAAGATTGTTAAAATCCTTTATTGCTAATAATTAATCAATAGGAGAACTATGGTACAAAAAACATAAAACATTTTCACATCTCAAAATAAATATGACAGGATTGTATTCAGATGAATTTGTGATAGGCTCCTTACAAATCATTTGGAGACCTAATTATAACAGACCTTATGATTCATGTTATTATTCAATACATAATTACAGTCTTATCCTCTACGCATTTCGCTTCAGTAGGCTTTTTACTTTTCTAGGGGATTCAAATGACCTTAGAAAATTATAACAGTACATTATACAATGAAAAGGAGATTATAACAGTACATTATACAATGAAAAAGAGATCATACAGTACATTATATGAACCTTGGTATCTCTCAATAAAAATTATTTAAAAAAAAATAACAGTACATTATATAAACGATTATTGGAAACAAAAAATATATATAAATATGTCTGAGGAATGCAAAAAGGTGAGCAAAATAAATTTACTCTAAAGAACAGTTAGTTAGAAGTTGTAAATCCTAATAAGGTCTTACTTTGATACCAGAGATTGCATACATGAATATAATAAATCAGAGCATATATGATCAATGGATACTCGAAGATATCGATTTGGCTCTCAGGGAGGAAAAGAATGTCTTCTAAATGAGTTCAAAAGATGAAAGTAATTTTATAAGGCAACACTAGAGTGAGAAACTATATATCTATGCATACTTACATTATAATAAGTAGTGATATTGATGCAGTATATTATACTAAAGTTGTTACAAGGTTGGAGTTTAATCTGCAATATAGTAGGTTAAAGGTGGGAAAGAAAAATATATTGTTATTTTAAGTTAAACACACTCAGATATTAGGTAAGCAGCCATTTCAGAACTTATTGTACTGCTACTTTCCTGCATGTAAAGCTTTTTTTATTTCAGCAGTTTCAGGCACAGGTATGTGAAACAAGCATCCTTCTGTGGTAAATGTTGTGTGGCAATTTGCTAAATAACCGAGCTGCAGACGATCTGAACACCATTCAGACTAGTGGTATTTTTTAGAATTGGGGCAAAAACTGTAGCTTACATGATCTCCCTGTCCACTTTTTTTCAACTACTGCTGCTGCTGAGTTCCTACATTACAAGAGAAGGACCACGCTTGGAGGGGCACAGTGGCCAGAGCCACATCTCCTGGAGACATCGCAAGCTCAGGGAAGTGGGCAGGTTACCTTTCTGATCACAATCTGCCCACTCTCCCAGATCAGGCTCAGACCTGTAGTGGGAGAGTGGGCAGGTTCTGCCATCATGACATCACTCCCCGGCTCCCCGCACATATACGGTTCAGAGTCTATGAATTTTGTGGACCGCGACCTGCAAAAGGTTGGGAACCACTGGCCTGCAGGGTCAAATTTCAAGACTTAGCTAGAAGATGCTGGAAGTCCACCAGCCCAGAAACAAGGCCAGGACAAGAAAGTTTGTTCTTTGTTACAGACCTGGCTTATTTCCTGACTCATCTCCTAAGTCCATTTTTTCTGTTATCCATTTGCAGAGTCATTGGTCTGACCCAATAGTGGTTGTGTTGAATCTCTGCAATGAAATCACTATTAGTCTACAGAGATAAGGGTCCCACTCTGCAGATGCTGGTAATGGCTAGACTTCTCTTCTCTACACAAGATGTAAAACAACTTGATTCATTTAGTATGAAAAATGCTGATTGAAACTTGGGGGTTCAATTGGGTTTCATGAGTTCCAATAAAAATATATAATACTTTAGGAGCTTTAACCACTACTATGGGTTGGAATAATTTTAAACACAGTAAAGTGTTCTCAGAAACCAGTGAATCTCCTGGTGCACTGGATTTGAAGAACAATAGCATATTAACCACTGGTATAGTACATCAATTCATTTAATTTTAAAAGTACTACTACAATAAAAGTTTTAGTGCACTTTTTGATGTTTATTAGGTTAATGGGATAGCGATATCTTTAGGCATTTGTAGATCAATACTTTTATACTTTTATTTTACTTATAACCTTAATAATCTAACAGTTTCTATTATGCAGGCACATTACTTTTTCCTGTTTTTTCCCCTTTTCAAATATCTTGATCTAAGTATTGCATAGCAATGAAGAATGAGTCAGGCCACTAAGATTAGGCAAGCCACAAATTGGGAAAGACACTGATTTCTAAAATTACTGCAGTAATCACAAGGCTGTCATGGCTATTATATGAAGGAATGTTTCTCATGATGGAGCAATGCTGATCAGGAACAGAGATTACCAGTCTGGTCCTTATAGTTGATTTTACTTCCTCTCTGGTGATATCACATATGGTCATTGAAAAGAAATTACACAGAATGATTTAGTTGTGTTTGTTGGAGCATAAAAAAAAATCTTCCACAGCTGCATGTGAAAGAGCCAAAATATTTGCATACAGTAGTTATTGATTGCATATAATGCTTTCATTTATGTACCACATTTTTTTTTTATTTTATGAATGAATGCGGTGAAAAAAAAGTTCATTCAAAGCCAGTGTTTGCTAAGGTCTACGTCTTCCCTTCTCATATTTCCCTAGTAATCAAACACAACTAAATGGATATTTAGAATGCATATTTTGTCTTCACCCACTGGCACCTCTAACATAAGCACTTAGCTGATATAAGTCAATCCATTCCTGCTGGCACATGAGGTATGTATTAATATGTATTTAGTTTTATTTACTTCTGCTTGGTTACACTAAACCACACCGTTTTCCATCTGTTATCAGTGTATTTAAGGGTAGAATGTGAGCTTTTAACTTACCAAAAATACATGTACTATACGGAGCCTTTTCTTGTTTTCTGTTTGATAAATTGTTTGATTGTACTAATTTCCTTTTTTTTTTCTTAAGCCGCATGCCAAATAAATCTGGTTTGGCTCATTATATTACCTCCCTCTTTGTACCCACTGGGGAAGTTAGGGAGAGCACTGTAGTTCCAATGTGAGCAAATCTTTCAATATAGTGAGCACAACAATTATCGACAAGCTTGGAATCCCAAATGCAGAAACATGGCTGTTTGTAAGAAAAGATATTTTGTTAAAGGTTACAGTTGTTTTTAGGGGTCTTACCTGTAAATGTTTATATTGCTCTTCTAGAGTGAAGCTTATATAAAAAAATCAAGGTTCGTTGATTTTGGAACCCCCCCCCCCCCCCCCCCCAAAAAAAAAAGCTATTGTCATTTATAGCCACTGATACAGCTTTGATAATTTCTTGGCCTTATATGACAAACACTTTCACAACATTGTACAGACGTCTGATGGATGTCAGAGGATTGTCGCTGGAAATGATCTTCCATCATCTATATGCTATGACTATATGATCTATAACTATGTTGTATATATATTAACATTAAATTATTTTTGTATAGTACTTGTATAAACATAGGCATTGTGCATGCATAGAATATTAAGTGGCCTAAATTAAAATGATGTCAATGTCATATGTTTCCTGTTGTTTATCTGATTGTAATAGTTTATGTATGATTTAATTTCTTGGCTTTGGGAGCAATACATTCAGATTCAGACAGGTCAGATTAAAGAGTAACTATAACCAAAGAATGTTTATGTCATTTTAAATAAAATGGGAAAAAACTCTAATGCCTGTTGGGTTATCCAGCAGTCACCATTAGAAAGGTTTCCCCTTGACAGCTTGCCTTACTGTCATTGTGACAACAATTTGGCAGATAGTAATTTGAAATAACTCCACAATAAGGACACAGCCACCACCACAACTCCTCTGATTCTTCCTAAATTCCAGGCCCATGGAATATAAGTGTCATTAAGCCCTGTGGTCCATCTCTATGCAATCTGTATGCTTTCCGTTTTTTATCCATTTACTGTCTGCAATGTCACTCATGTACTCTCAGTATTATAGGTGAACAGTCCACAATTTGCTGAGGTGTACTACATATGCCTATGATTTCTTACAATCCTAGCAACACCCCTAAGAAGCCAGCATCCAAAGTAATATGGACTTGGGATCCAAAACATACCCCTACCTAGCACCCCCCCCCCCCCCACATCACACATATCTACCCAGCAAACCTTCCACACCAGACATCCTCTATATCCCTAACTACAATGCCCTGTAGCCTGACCCCCCAGACACCCCCCGTAAATGAACCACAAAAAATAGCAGAAGAGGTCAAGAAAAAAATCTATATGATTTTTTGCAAAAAAAAGCTTACTAGCACTCATCTTCCTACATCAAACACATTAAGTACAAAGTTATTCCACCTATCTATACCTCCAGCTCACACCAGATACAGCTGTCACCAAACCTTCACATTCCAAGCTTTAATGCCTTCCCTGTCACTCAACATTCTTTCCAATAACCGCTAAAGATGAGCACAAATTTTAGTAAGCTTAATTTTATGACCTAATTCTTTAATAGTTACCAAAAATAGGTTTGCATTTTTCATATGGTATAGCTACCTACCTAAGCTACGTACCATACCTTACACACTCCCCTCGAAATATTACCTGATGTCATATACTCCAGATAGTGTTTAATAAAGTGAAATACAAAAACACATATGCATAAACAGAAAAATAAAGACTTATAAACAAATATTAGCAGCAGTATATTAAAAAAAATGAATAAAGATGAAACATACTTTCCTTCCATATTTTGGAATTAGAGGCATGTGTAGGGCTGGAGGAAAGTATCTTCTGGCAAGATTTGAAGGGTCCAATCTGGACCCTTCAAAATGTTCCAAAGCAGTGACTCAAACTGAATTGTGAAAGGTGAACAGGTAAGTTTGCTGAAAAGAAGTGTGAAGTGCCCAGCATGAGCAGAGTGATGTCAGCACCATGATGTTACTCTGTGTGCATGTACTCCCCATTTTTGTAATTCTCATCACTGAGTCAGTTCTAGACCTTTTAAATTTGAAGCTAAACATTTTCCTATTGGTACGTGCAAACAGGAACAAATCAACAACTACACTCATAATTCCCTACAAATGCTCTTTCTTATTTTTTCGTTTAGCTGACAATGTTTTCTGGATAGACTTCCTCAATAATACTTCTCCCCAACAGTATTCCAACCCCATTGCCCTATACATTGATTTGGACATGAGGCTTGATATGCAATTTGAAGTCTATCATTCTACAGTGAGAAAGATTATTCACAAATAGAAAACATTCAATACAGTTGTCAGTCTTCCCAGGAGTGGATATTCCAGCAAAATCACTCAAGGTCAGACTGTGCTGTGCTCAGAGAAAAAGGAGAAAATCCAGGAGCTACATCTCAGACTCAGACATAAATTACCTATAATAATACACATTTTTACCTTGCAGTACAGAAACTAACCTCTCCTTTCTCAATTCTACTGATATTGTGGACTATTGTTTTTTACACTGTGGCAAACATCTGGACCCAAACAGGATATTGGGCAATTTTTATATACAATTATTGAATCGCTTTCCCTATCCTAGCCAACAACATTTTTATCGCTATTACAGAAGACTGTCATTATCCTATTTAAATTATTACAATCATACAAGCCTACATTCATTTTACAATCCCTTATTACAGAAAAGCTAACAGTACTAGGCTACCCATAGTTGGGTTGTCCTTCTTTAGGGTGATGTGTTTAGCCCTTTTACTGAATATAGAATAATAAGGCTGTTATTTTATCAAATCCTCTTCTATCTTTGTGTACTGCTCCATTATCACCATTTAAAGTAAGACTTTGTATGCCAAATCTACTGACCGCAATATGTGCTGGGTGTACTTGAGGGTGACAGTTACACTGTCAGTGTGCAGTATTACAGTGCAACACAGGAGAATGAATATCATCTTTATATTAAAGCATATGGTACACACATAAAATGTAATGGTACTTAGGAATTTGTATTCTCTATTGGTGTTTGAGGGGTATGTGGCCTGACTGACCCATGAAACATGAAAACTGAATGATACAAATCAGCATAGCATTGTCCATAATGATGGCCATGTTCTCCTCTATGCACTCCCCCTTCTCACTGTCCTTGTTTTTCTGTTGCCTAATTGGCTTGACTGGTCTAAACTTTTTTTTAATGCATAACTGCTAAATTAATGGATGCAGTAATGACAGTCATTTTCTTAAGATGTTGTGAATATTTGTTATTTCCACCACAACTGATACAATTATTTGTGAGACCTTCTTTTGTAACAGTAATATGTAATAACAATCTTATAATTGTGTATGTTAAACCTAAAAATGGTGAGTATTATCTCCTCTAAAATGTAAATTATTAGTTATTTTAATAATAAAAACATTTAAAAACTACATAATGAAGGTGGTGCATGGTTCATTTTTTGCCCATCATTTGTGTTCATTCCTATTTTTGTGTTTTCAATGTGACGTGGATGTGCAAGTTTAACATGTTTCAAGTCATGTGTATTATGTGCTGTGCTTGAAACTGCACCAAGCATTCAGTAAGCACGTTTCTTTCTTTTTTATAATTCAACCCACTGAAATATGTATATACTGCAAATGTGAATTTAAAAGTCATTGTGAATTTAAAAGTATTATGCTGAACAATGTTTGGTTTATTGATGAGCAAGCAGATATCTCTGAATGGCAATGCTGACATCTAGTGGTCATTCAATAGTACATCTGTTAATATTATTATTGTTATTACACAGTATTTCTATAGTGCCATCATATTACGCAGTGCTGTACAAAGTCCATAGTTGTGACACTAACTGTCCCTCAAAGGGGCTCACAATCTAATGCCCCTACCATCATCATATGTCTTTATTACAGTCTAAGGTCAATTTTAGGGGGAAGCAAATTAAACTAACTGCATGTTTTTGGAATGTGGTAGGAAACCGGAGTACCCCCACGCAGACACGGGGAGAACCTGGAAACTCCGGGATTCAAACCTGGGACCTAGCACTGCAATAGGCGGAGTGCTAACCCCCAAGCCACCGTTCTGCTCTACTTTCACAGTGCCATTTCAGCAATTTGCTATACAAGAAACCTTTTGCCTCTTCTGTAGAAAATATCACATTTATTGCTATGAAACTAGAGAAAGTTGATATTCTTTTTCTTCAGGCTTTATTTAAGAAGGTAAATGTGTACAAAGCAGGGGTATAGCTTGGATTTTAGCAGAACACCTGAACTGTTCACAACATTCATGTATTGTGTCTGTTGATCCATAGTAAACTGTACATATACAGATGGACAATCACTCCTACAAACCTGGGCCACATAAAGTAAAACTACAAACATACCATTTGGATAGAATTTAAATAATTTTAGACCTTTGTAGAAATTTTAGTTAGATTTAGAGGGAAATTAGATTGTGAGCTCCTTTGAGGGACAGTTAGTGACACGACTATCGACTTTGTACAGCGCTGAGTAATATGATGGCGCTATATAAATACTGTGTAATAATAATAATATTAATAATTTACTAAACTTTATGGCCACTGCCTGTGTAGTGTCAAATGAAATGGAAGTGAGGGGAATGTTTCTCCCTGCTTATATATTCTTAGTGATAAAATATGTATTGTATACTGCTATATTGTTACACTAGTCAATATGTATGATTCAGGTAGTACTTGTTTGTCCAGGTATGATTTCCTATTGATGCTTAGGTGGTAATCTATGGAAATCATTGTTTCTAATTATGGTAGTAACAGGGGATGTCCCTTCTGCAATAAAATAAGTCTTATCTGCCTGATTGAAATTTTTTAAATACACCAACCTGTACCAGTTCAGTTACGGGCGCCGCCATCTGTTTCTTCTTTTTCTAATTTCAATGTCCATCTCAGCCAGGATGACATAAATACATTCAGTCCTGGTGACCCATTCTTCTTGTTCAGAAGTAGACAGTGATCAGACAGGAAAGTACCGTATTTTTCGGCGTATAAGACGCACTTTTTCTTCCCCAAAACTGGGGGAGAAAAGTGGGTGCGTCTTATACAGCGAACACAGTTAAAAAAAATTTTAAAATTTCATACTTACCCGATACCGCGATCCCGCGATGCTGCATGCTTCT